>NC_140589.1:178723442-179165942 GCF_964204655.1 Triturus cristatus | reverse complement strand
TCATGAGGGGTTTTGCTCTGTGTAATCCTCATATGACATATGTGTATCCCATGGGTGCTATGCTTGCATTCCAGGGTTTGAACAAAGCAGTTCGTTGCTGGTAGTGCATGGCTGTATGACGAGGTTTTTCTCTGATGGATAAATCTTGTGAAAAGAGTTCCTGTGAGGACCTTCTTCATGTCAAACTACAACATTTTTGGCGACGTGTCTCCTTGCTCCAGGACATCATCAGAGAAACCTCTATGCAACTTTTCTGTCATCTGTGTGATCTTCGAGTTATTTTCACCCATCTGTGAGCTCCCGCATCCCGTCTTCACCCCCAGGTAAACGCCGATAGCTTGAACGCATCATCGCATTCATAACAGCGACATAATCAATATGACCCCAGGCCACGCCTAAATTCAGCCAGTTTATGTAAAGAATGCTTCACTGAAGCCTTCACCAAAGATCAGCATTCCTAGTCATATCCCTGCTTCTCCTGAGAGCTGCATTCCTGCACCCTCGTTGCTCTAACCGCTGCTCCTTACAGCTTTGTTGCGGCTCCCTCCATTAGCTCTGACAAGCACCATTAATGCATTCAAAGACCCATAGAATGGGATATCACCCTACAGGGATAGTAAAGTTGATCAAAGGAGGGACGAGGAGAGAGAGTACTTTGCCAGACATGGTAAAACCTTTTTTAAGGTAGTGGATGAGTTGGTGGTACAAGATGAGTGTCTCTTAATGAGAGATTAGTGCCACCTTATGCCTTAAGAATCAAGATGGTGCGTCTGGTGCATGAGAGACATCTTGGTCAAACATTAAGAATCAAGATGGTGAATCTGGTGCATGAGAGACATCTTGGTCAAACATTAACTCTAAAAAGGATGACAGAAAGATTTTGGTGGCTACTCATGGACAGCTAGGTGAAAACATGGGTTGAAAAGTGTGAACTCTGCAGGGACTCCACAAATCATTTAAGCGTGTGCTTCAGTAGAATGGAAGGGGATCTGCATGCAACAGAAGCTAAGTTTGTGTGGTAGAAAGTTTGCTTGGGCTTCACTGGGCCTTTTGCATTTCTTCCTCAACAAGAAAGGTTTGCGACAGTGATGGTAGATGCAAAACTTAAATGGGTGGAGGTTGTGTTTATGAGATGTGTCAGAACTAGCTCAACTATTGCAGTTTTGTGAGAAGTGTTCAGAAGGGAGGGTATTCCCTCGGTGTTACTGTTGGAGAATGGCATGCAACTTACTATCGAGGAAATTAAATGTTTTTTTAACACCATTGGCGTGTCTTGTTGGTATATCATTGTACAATCCACAAGGAAATGATATAGTGGAGAGCATCAGGAGATTGGCGATTGGTATGATGCGGTGAGCATGTAGTGCGGGTTTGCCCACACAAGATGCTGTTAAAGACCTCCTCTGGACTCATCGCACCACTGTGAGTACCAGTAAAGGAAAGACCCCATTTGAAATGATGAGGGGTAGACAGTCAGGACCCAAATTGGTGCCTTTTTAGATGCGTAATGGTGGTTACAAGAAAGAAGGCTTGGGTTCAACAGGGAACCTACAGAGACACTTTGTTGACGTGTGGGACTGGGTCAAGGTCAAACTAGGGGGTGTTGGTAGAGGTTTGCAGCCTTTATAAAGTAAAGGAAGGTTATAGTAATTGGGTGAAGTTGGCGAGTACACAAACCTGGAATCTGAGGGAAGTTGCCTTGTATCAAAGACAGGGTGAAGGAGAAGTGAAGCTTGAGTATGGTGAACGTTGTTTGACTAGGTTGCTAATGAGAGACAATGACTTTTTGAGCAAACAAGCGGGTAGGAGTTTGAGAGTTTCTGAAGTTCCAGAGAGTGGGGCTGGTGGTTCAGTGGGATTGCAAGCGGAAAGGGCTGTGAGGTAGAGGAGATCCCCTTGTTACTTGAGAGATTACGTTTTGGATTCGAGCTTTGGTGGAGTGTCTGGATTGGTGCTTTAATGGGTTTTGGGTGCTTAGTTGCAGATGTGAGTTTTGTCTTGTTTTTCTGTTGTTATGTGGTGTTTTGTATAGTTAGGAAGGAAACAGACCCTGCTCTCTTTTTTCTTGCTATGTATGGGTTATTTTTTTGATTTGGGAAGGGAGTGGGAGGTATCATATTGTGATTAACTTGGTTCAACCAATGTCATAAGTGGTTTTGCTCTGTGTAATACTCCATAAGTGTATTCCATGGGTGACATACTTTCATTCTAGCATTTGAAATAAGCAGTTAGGTTGCAGCTAGTGCCTGGTTTGGCTGCGTGATGGGGGTTTTCCCTGATGAATAAACCTTGTGGAAAGAGTTCCTGTGAGGACATTCTTCATTTCAAAGTACAATATTTTTGTTGTTTTTTGTACCTTTATGTTCCTTTATTGCAAAGTGATGAGTATTTCACTCTGGTTTTTGTATTGTGTTCACAGTTTGACTGTTTTGATGTGTTATGTGAGATTACTCTTTAATTGCGTTTTTAGGTTCCTTTGTGTATTTTATTGTGCTGCATTCTGTTGTTTACTATACAGATGGCAACAAATGCTCCTACATTTACAGCGTGTGCCTTTAAAGTTTATGTAACAAGCTGTTAGACCTGGTACATTGGCGTGAGTCTCCCTTCCATTTTTTGCTGATTGCCTCCTCTGTTTTTGATATGTTTTGCTGGTTTAGATGCTTTGGGCACTGCCACTGCTATTCAGTGCCACAGTGCAAGTGCTCCATATGTTAAATTGATGTATTGATTAGTGACTCCATGATTGGGTTATTTGATTTACTTGTCAGACTCCAGCATAGTGCACCATGTGTGCCATGGGCTTGTAAATCAAATGCTGCTGGTGGGCTTGCAGCACTGGTTGTGCCACCCACAGAAGCAGCTTTTAAAGTGTGTCTCAGGCCTGCCATTGCAGAGCCTATGTTCAGTCTAGTACTGCCATGTTGACTTGGTAAGTGCACCCACTTGCCAGTCCCCAAACCTTCCCTTTTCTTCATATCAGACACCCGTGAGGTAGGCCCAAGGGCAGGGTGCATTGTAAGTATAAGGTAGGACATGGCCTGGTGTGTGTGGCATGTCCTAATAGTAAATTACAGCCATTTTCGTATTTCACTATTGCAAGGCTACCAGCCCCCATAGGCAAGAATGGGCAGTTTGATTATAGCATCTTATAATCCTAACTGACCCAGGGAACATGGTAGAAATTCGAGTTTAGTATGCTTGAACTCAGCATGATAAAATACATCTTTTAGTGAAGTTGGTTTTAAAATTCCGTGTTTGAAAATACCACTTTTAGAAAGTAGGTATTTTCTTACCTAACCATCCAGTCTGCCTCTGCTAGCTTGTGTATTGTGTGTCTGGTTTTGTGAGTGACAGGGGCTGGGGGATTCCAGGAGACAGCGTTAGTCAGCACAGGGCTGAATAGACCTATCTGCATGTAGAATGGTGGGAGGAGTAGCACCTGGGTCTGAATAGGGCTGTGCCTGCCTTTCACAATGCTGGCTCTACCCCATGTGGTGTCTGATGTCCCTGGCCCACCCTGCCAAAGGAAAGAAGGAGCCTGTAAACAAAGTGCTCCAGGACTGCACAGAACTGGTTTGGACTAGATACAGGACCCTCTGCCTTCAGAGGACAAAGGATTTAGTAGTATAAATATGGGGACCCAGACCCCAAGACTTTAGATCACTTCTGGAACAACAAGACGAACCTCTGCCAAGGAGAAGAACCAAGGAAGCTGTAGGAGTTGGACTGCCCCCCCAAGCCAGTGTGCTGTGTTGCAGGGTGTCTTCAGTGGTGTCTTCAGGGCCAAGGAGAGGAGAAGGAACTTTCAAAGAACTTTCATCATCTTGCAGAATATTACTCCAAGGGCTTGAACTTGCGCTTGCCTTCTGCTGAAGTCTCAGGGACAAAAGACTTCACCACCAACTCCCCTCTGAATTTCCTTGCTGTGAATTCTGTCTGCAGAAGCCTGCGTGTCGATGAAAGCGTTACTCAACGAAGAAGAAGCGTGTCGCAGTTGTTGCCGTCGCATTGCCGGAGAAGCGTGCCACCGCAGCAGAGGTTGCCGCCGCATCACCAGAGAAGCGTGCCTTCGACAAAGCTGTTACACGACACATCACCGGAGAAGCGTGTCACCGCTGCAGAGGTCGCCGTCGCATCACCGGAGAAGCGTGTTGCAGGGCCTGTCGCGGCTCCAAAGTTACAGAGTACACTGCAGGGCCGCCGGGCGTGCACGCATCATCTTCACGTTGTCGCATCAAGACGCTTCCCCTACTCTGCGCAAGCATTGAGGCGTGACGCATCGTCTCCACCGAAGTAAGGAACCGACACATCTCCATCCCTGCGAACCATTTGTTTGTTTTGCGTTAAGCATCCATGTACTTTTTTCAGAACTTTGTTGCATTTATCATCAACTTGAACTAAGTGACTTCTACCATCTTTAAGTCTATTTTGAGTAGAGTATTGTGGATTTTTGTCGTTTGTGGTCTTGTGTTAAGTCTATATAAAGAATACTTATTTTATAAAACCTTTGTGGTGTCCATCTGTAGTGTTTTCACTGTATTACTGTATGTGTTCACAAATGCTTAACACACTGCCTCTGAGATTGGCCTGTCTACTCGTGCCAAGCTACCAAGGGGGTGAGCAGGGTTTATCCAGTAGTGTAATCCCCTTTCCCTGACTTAGAAGCAAGGGTCCCTATTTGGTCAAAGGTACCTACCTCTGCCAACTAGAGACTCCCAGTTCTAACACAAGCCAACATTTACCACTGTCTAATGTGAAAAGAAACTTGCTGACCCAGCTATTCAACTGTTCGAGACAAGGGCAGGGCTTTAAGTGGGCCGGGTCCTGCTAGTGCTCAGTCCGGCAGTTCTAAAAAGTAGGTGCTGAGACGGGTCCCTATCGAGCTCTCCAATTTTGCCTTCACCCTCAGGGTGAAAAAGAATTATTAACGCTGCAGTAGTAACACCCTTCATTGCCTTTCGTGTAACTTCAAAGAGACTTGTTATACTTCTTTCAGAGTGTCATCATTTCAGAACTGAAGCATTTTCAACACTATATACAACAAAGCCATAGTTGTTGCTTATTCATCTTATGCAACTAACAACCATTTACAAAGCCAATAGTCCTGGCTTGTTGTAGGTGTAATGTTACTTGTATTATATATCTGGATGCAATAAAAGAAGCAGCAAAATACCAGTTGGGCAGCACACAATGATAGGCACAGATTTTTAGTTGAAGTGGCTTAAGGCCACGCCCTTATTTACATTGGCCACGTCCCTTTGAGAGACCACCCCTCCCCAGTTTTTTCATCCCACTTAAAGCACTGGACGTGGGTCAGCACACAGCTGTGGCAGAGCCCACTCTTAAAATAGCTCTTCGTGTACACTCTTTATTTGATAACATTCTTGGTCTCCCGCAGAGTTTTCGGCTTACTCATGTCTTAAATAATTGAAGAGGTGGAGCAGCAATAATTTACCTCCTTAGATTGTGGTAAATTGTTGTTTTTCACTGGAACTTTAAACAGCAACGGCTACTGCCAATACAACAAGGGGGAGGGGGGGTGGTTCAGTGCCAGGAAAAAAATTACAAAAAAAAGTTTAAACACTTACCTCTCGCTGCCGGCCTGTGTTCCTCTACTCCCTCGATGGCCTGTGCTCTTCTGCTCGCTCCTCATGCTTGTGTCTCGCTGCTCCTGGCACTACAGTCTCCAGGAACACAGGCTCCCACACCCCACCCAATCCCAGCGCTTCTCCCAGCATGAGAGAAGCGCTGGGATTGGGCTGTGCGGGCCAGTTTAATGCTCCGTGGGGACTGGGATCCTGGGCCCTGAGCACTGATGATATCTCCCAGGAACAGCCTGGACAAACCTCTCAGAGGCTACTACTACCACTCCTGACGCAGAGACATGACCCCACCCTGCCCCAGACTCGCGGACTAAAAGTGAAAAATAAAAATGACAATAAAATAGTTTTACTAACATTTTATTTTTCTTCTGTGTGCTGGCATTTTGCCAGTGGGGCAAAGCTCCTCCGCCATAGTTGAGGAGCCGCCCCTGACTTTAAAGGAATGTCTGCGTTAATGGAAATATAGCAGATATTGTTGTCATCTCTAAAGTAATTGCAGAACACAAGGCAATAACACAAAGCAAAATAACACAACAAAAACCAGAATAGGACGCCACATAACAGTCTAAACATATTGGCAACACAGAAAACTCAGAACACAACAATAACACAAAGCAATAATGAAAAACAAAAACACAGCAGCACAGAAAAGCACCAACCATCACCATCACAGAAATTGCGACTCAAGTATGCACAACTCTTCTTTCATAGTGAGGTACTGAGCAATGCCCTGCTTACTACTAAAGACATGAATTAGCACCTGCCAAAAATCCTGAGTGTTGTTGATTAAAACTCCTGCACTGCCTGAAGATGATGTGAAAAGTACAATAATACACCCCTCTCTACAAAGGATGCATTAGCCCACTGAGCTATATTACCAATTCAAGATATTGACTTTGGACAGTCGGCAATTCTGAAATGTTTGCATCTTGCTCCTGTGTTTTGCTTCAATCAAGGACCCCCTTCAGACTGCAGTAGCCATGCACGTCACTGGTGCGCGCCTGCAGCAGTCACCATTTTGCAGGAAGTCGCCCTGGTTTGAGTGACATGAGATGGGGCCCTTCTCACACTTTTGTCTCACCGCCATGCGTTTGAACGGCACAGAAAGGGTGGGCTGCCGCAGCAGGTTCCACAGTGTTGTCTCATATGCCTCTAATAACAGCTCTGAATTCAGGGACTGGCCCCTCGGGCCCCGGGGGCAGTGTGCGCTACATCTGCAGCGCTACCAGCCCCAGCAGGAACCTGCAACACACACGCGGGAATCAAACCCAGCTTTTGGTCTTTGTAGAGCACTGGCTAGCCACCGGGCTTTTGGCCAGCCTGGAAACAGCATGCTTTTCAAGCTGCCGGCCTGCTTGCGATTTAAAATGTCTGCCTTGTACGATACGGTGCGCGTTAAATACATTTGTAGATTCAGAGCACCAGTCAGGGGTGGACTGTGCATGCTCTGAATAAAAGCAACAAAAAGCAGCCAAAATATCTGAAGCCTAACAGGAAACCGAATAATGGTCTTCTGTGGGTTCTCCCGTCTTAAAATGTCAACCTCTGCACGGGGTCAAATGTCATCCAGCCACCTTCGACTCCTGAGCACAGATGCGTGACGAATTGGAAATAGATGCTTAACCTGAAACAAAAAGTGACTCGTCTCCCTTTGATGCTACAAGATCAAAACATAATCTGTGAATGAGAACTCAAAACCACTTTCGTAGTCGAGGTCTTTCTTGCTCACCTTTTTTGATCTCTCCATTGTGAGAACCGTTTCTACCAAAAAAAAAAAAAAAAAAAAAAAAATATATAGAATGAAAGGAAAAAAAAGGTGCGCCCAATAATGTGAAGCATTCTGACTTTCATTCCAGCGTGGAACACAAAAGAAATGCATCACGAGGGGCAGGAACGTGGAATGCACCCCACTCATTACTCAGAGGAGTGATACATACCCTGCCAATCTTGGTAGGAAGTGACACCCTCCCACAGCGCACGCACAGCACAGCCCTCAGGGGGAATTTACTAAGAGGCTTTGGAGACCGAGGCACGTCAAACGGTGACCAGGCTGTCGGACGTCACTGCCCCCACCCCCAACAAAGCTGGTGATTTTAGATCCAAACATTCTCTGAAGAAGCAGAAAATCTAACTGCATTTTACCACTTTACTATTGTGGTTTGTTTAGATAAAAGAAAACAAACAAACCAAAAACTGCGGGTCTCATCAAAAAGCTATTTGCATGTATAGGTCAATCAACTAATCAATCAATCAATCAGTGGTTTATAAAGCACACTACTCACCCGTGAGGGTCTCAAGACGCTGGGGGGTAAGGGGGAGCAGCTCCGGGTCAGTCGAAGAGCCAGGTCTTGAGGTCTTTCCTGAACGTGTGGAGGGTTGGGGAGCGTCTGATGTTGACCTGTTCAAGGATCTGGCTGCTATGTAGGAGAAAGCTCTTCCGCCGGTTCTGTTTCTGCGGATGCGGGGGACCTCTAACAAGGCGAGGTCAGCGGAGCGGAGGTTCCTCTTGGGTATGTGGAAACAAACTTGGTCGTTGAGGTATTTGGGCCCGATGTTGTTGAGGGATTTGTAGACGTGACTTAAAAGTGCAAAGAGCCTACATTACTAGTGCACAATGATTTATGTCCTTCACACTCGTGAAAAGATTTACTCACTGAGAGGATTCCATTTAATATCTCCCTGGGGGAGGGGAGTGGACTGTCCGCTGTGGAAATGACCTGGAGGCTTCGATCCCTTCCCACGATGCAACGGGATTATCACTTTCCATGGTGGCAGAGAAAGGACGTACCCACAAAATGTGCAGGTGTGTGGTTAGGGGGTTCTCCAGAGCGAAAACATTTTCACACGTAGTCAAATAGATTTTAAAAACGTGAATTTGCATTTGCTCAAAAAATAAAAAATAAATAGAACATTTTACACATAATCTCGCTTTAGTGGCAATAAATAAATATTTGCTTTGTTGTTATTCCAGGTAAAACTCGTGTTAACGACCTTTAGAGGAGTGAATGATTTCCTAATAGGTTAATGCACCAACAGGTTTTTAAGACCAGTCTTTCCTTCACACCCTGCACTCTGCAGCCTCAAACCATAGAATTGAATGCAAACATCAAGCACGTTGGTGCCAACAAGGTACTCATTATGTTAGTTTTTGAAACGGTACGTCATTGATTCAGGAAACTCCTGCCACAAGGAGACAAATTATTTTCCAGACTCTGCCCCAAAGAAAATCTATCTCTAAACACACAACTAGATGCATGTGATTTTTTGCACCAAAAACAAAGTGTTTGAGTGTGTGAGAATGTGTATGAGGGGCATGGTTGTGTCTTGGAATGCAATGACATTATATGAGGAGTCCTGCGTTTTAGGCGTGGTTTGAAAATGTATGTATTTTTTAATCAAACTAATATTTAAATTTAAATGTGTCGACAAACTCTGTTTATGAATTAAATGTTAGTTATTCACTAATCAACACTATACCATAAGAATTCTAAGTAGGACAATGTCTTATATTTCCCTGGCACTTCACCATTGAAAATGTAAACACTTGCTACGGACTCTCATGTTTCAAGTGCCAGCTGATACCAGTAGCATCCCTACCACAAAGACAGGCAAAAAGGCACAGCCTGGATGATAGATCTGATTACAATAGCATTTGAAGAAAGCGAATAAGAGTAAGGATGAGTCAGTGGGAAGCAGACATCAATAACACATTGGCCTTCATTTAGAGTAAATGGAAAACTCCAAAGTACAGAAGAATCTAAATTATCATGAACATTTTTTTTCATGCTTGTTTACCTGGTCTTTCTCCCTTTCAATATAGGTAGAAATGGTTTTGAAGATACGTCTTTACATTTGTTTCTTTCAAACTTAAATTGTGTCAGTTTCTCTATAGATAGATTTTGATGCCAAATACATCTCTGCTGGGACCTTTCCTACCCTCATTAAGTTCTTTAGTGTAAGCGGAACCGCTGAATGCTCCAATCACTAAAGAGAAGATACTTGCCCCGTCTCAAGTTAGCTAAGAGCCTTGGAAGTGACAGAATTTTATTATAGGTTTGTCCCTCTTCTGATGGACCGTCTTTTAGAGGTCTATAAGGAAGCACTACGAGTTCACTCTCTGCCGGCCTCAATGAGAGAGGCGTTGGTCGCCATGATACCGAAACTTGATGGGGACCCTTTACAGGCTGGCTCTAATAGGCCAATCCCACTCCTGAGCACGGATGTGAAGATTCTTAGTGGGATCATGGCGGCCCGCCTTCTCCCACACATACATCTCCCTATACACACCGACCAGGCATGTTTTCTCTGAGACATAGTACCACTCATAATTTGCGGTGCTTGGTGCATGAGTGGCATGCCTTGAAACTTATGAACGATCACTATGTTTTGGCGCTTATAGACATAGAACAAGCGTTTGATTTGGTAGAGTAGTCATATCTCTGGTGGGTTTTTCAATGGATGGGACTGGTCCTGGGGTTTCTTAAATGGATTGGGCTGCTGTACTTTTCCCACCCGACAACGAGAATAAAGACTGGGGGTGTAGTGTCAGAGTCATTCACTCTGTGTCGAGGCGCCCCCAGGGCTATCCTCTATTGCCTCTCCTGTCTGTGATTGCAATAGAGCCTCTGGTGGCTGTCCTGCGAAGATGAATTAATGCGTGGGGGATAGTCCTAGGGGAGGTCAACCATGTTTTATCCATCTATGCCGATGATACGCTCCTGTATCTTCGATGACCGGCAGAGTCAGTGCCGATTCTCCTACAGGGATTATGGAATTTGGTGAGATCTAGGGGCTCTGTACTAACCCGGGGAAATCTAAGTTGATCCCCGTGGGTCGATTAGCGGGGGGTTTGGCGGAGAACCTGCCCCAGGTGGGGTTTCCCTGGGTGACTGATGGGGTTAAATATCTAGACATTAGATTGGCAGATACGGCCACAACATATCTGGAAAGGAATGTGTGGAGAGTAGTGGAGGGATTATGTGGCTCAATTTATTTTTGGAGGGACTTGCCTCTGTCCCTTATTGACAGGATTGCCTTTGCAAAAATGATAATAGTACCATGATGCCTGTATACCTTACAGCAATCGTTGTACGCAATAATGCTTGTTTAAAACTCCTTCCTTACAACTTTGTACACCAAACGTATTTTACCCCACAGACACTAAGTATAATCTACCCAACACGCACTGGGGAGTGCCACAGATGTGGGTAAAGAGAGGAGGATTTCCTCCAGATAACGAGGGCAAGCCCATCCCTAGACTCTTGGTCCAATGTACTGGTACACCTGGGGAAGGCAGTGGGTTGGGTGATCCCCAGGAAGATTCAACAGGTACTGCTGGGTTTACTTCCTGCTCCCAAAAATAAAAAATTGAGCAGGAGGTCTGCTCTACTGGCAAAAAGACGAATTGCTATAACCTGGATGCTCTCCATGCCTCCATTGGTAGAGGCATGGGTGAGGGATGTATGCGAGTTGGCAACTGTGGAGGCGGCATGCATGAAACACGTCCGGAAGGACAAAACACTGGAGCATGATCTCCGGGCATGATCCTCCATGTTGGTGGATTTGCGTGGGACGGGAAACTTAGAGAGAAATGATGATATGGTAATGAAGAGCCTGCGTGAGTTCTGATGGAGTAGATTCCTAATGGCTCATGAAGATAACCGGCACACTAAAGTAGGCCGTACTCTCCTTGGACGCGAAACCCGGGTATGGAAAAAGGGGGAGACTTGGAGAGTTATATTGTTTACTGTTGAATGTTGGCATGAGACTGCCATAGATGGAATGGTAAGCAAGGGAGGGGAACGGAGGGGGTGGGGAAGAAACCCACCGCATGTATTGCAAGAACTGTTTGAGGTGGAACTGCTGAGATGCATACAAACTGACTACTGAAGTGAGTTTTTAAGTAAAGGGATTGAGGTGGAGTGTTCCCCTTTCTTAACCCCCTGTCATATAGTACATACAGGTGCGTAGATATTACTCCGCTTTCTTCCAATTACGTTTGGCGGGGGGGACATTCCTTCTGTGACTTCTGATGGATGTACTGTCTATGCGATAATTTAAATGCCAATAAAGATACATGTGGAAACAAAAGTTCTTTAGTGTACCAATAATGTGATCTCTTAGTTTTTTTAAATCTTCCTAGTGTTTTGGGGCAATAGTGTCCATCTCTATAATGTGTTAATCACAATAATTTGTGAGCCCATTCACATTTTGCTCTGGAATGGTTGGTTGTCAAATGTGTTTTTTTCTGAGGTTAGGCGGGGAGTTTCAATGATCCACAGATCTCTTTACTGTTGTTTAGGTCTGGTCAATTGACAAGTTGTAACAACATTCACAGAAAAGAAACGATTAGACCAGCCTTGGATTATTGATTTTGTCCTTCCCATCTGTTGTTATGAGGTGGTCTAAAAAGGTGCCATAAGTATGCATGGAGGCTGCAAAATACAGAACAAGAATTATGAAGTTAGAGAATGAGTACATCAGCGATGCAGTGATTGCTCGTTTGGCTCCCCATTGGAGGTTAAAGTCCCTAGGAAATTGCTGTTATTCTAGTTGAGTAAGTGCTCCGTGATGAGTTTGATCAATTGTTCTAAAAATGTTATTGTCACCAGGTAAAGTGTTAGATTTTACATAGCTTATTTGTAGCAGAGACGATCATTTTATTTTCAAAAGACATCAACGATTTCACCATGCTTTCTGCCACCTCCAGCAACATCACCCCTTCACAGGACCTTTGCAACAAGCTCTCTGAATACTTCTGTAACAAATCTCCTCCATATATACAGCAATTTCAGCCCTCAAATGGACCACATCACCATCTCAATTTCCCGTTATGTCTGAAGAAAGAACCCTGACCTCGTGGCTTGTCATCACTACTGTCGAAATCGCTGCTACCATGAAGACCTTCCACTCGAGGGCCCCATCTGACACTTGCCCCACCATGCCTTCACCTAAGGGCTTCTGCCGATCAGCGAAGCACTAAAACCTATCCTCATACTCCTCTCTTGAATTCTGTAAGAAGCTGAAGACCTGGATTTTCAATTATCCAACCTACCATAGGCAGGTAGACAGGGCTGGGCGCACACACCTTTTCAGTTCCAGGATACCCTTGTGGGTAATAGTGTGCTTTACAAATACACATAACCATACCAAGAACAACAAAAGACATTAAAAAGTAGAACATTAATTGATTTTCTGTAGATTCACACATTTTGTGAAGTTTTTGAGAATCACTTTAAACCTGCCTCGTTGTCTGTCTATTCTTTCCAGCTAAATATTAGATAATCCAGTTGGTATAAACAGGTTGAGCTCTGGGTGAGAGGCTTAATTCAACCAACTTCCAGAAAGGATGATCCTGATTAATTTGAGGTGATTAGTTCCATGCTGTCCAAGCTATGTTTTACTGCTGATCTTTGGTAATACATGATGCATTTCAGAAAGGAGCAAGTAGTGCTATTAATGGGGGTCCCTAGTGTTTTTAGTTCCTTCAGCTTATCTGTGTAGATATATTTCCCAGTGTATGTCACTTTACATATGCCCTCAACTGAAGGGAGAGTTTGGGTCCTTCATGTACCACACTATCTTGTGTTTGAGCCATTTTCTTCCCAGTTGAAGTTATATGCTCTGTGTACATAGATGTCATGGTCTTATTTGGATGTGAATGTCTGTTTCGGTGAGGTCTAGATTCCCTCATGGGTTTAGAGTATGTGCCTGTGTGGTAAGAAAAATGGAAAGTCAGTATGTTTTTCGGGGATGTCACGCCGGTGTTTGTCCGTGCAAGGTTAGAATGTATCCATCACATTTTAGGAGGGTATTGTGCTAGGAGAAGATAACATTTAGTTGTATTTTCTCTTTCAAGTACAAACTTATCTTTTTATATAGGTTACTGAGTGAGAATGCGGTGACGGAGTCAATATCAGTGGGGAGCGTCTCTACACTGCTCTGTGATATGTTGGGTCTAGCTAAACTTAGGGCTCCAGAAACAGGAGAAAGGCAAAACGTGACTTTTTTTAGGTTCTTGCCATGCCTACCGTGGAACTGAAGGTAAGGAGTGAGGTGTTGATTGATCTGATTAGCAAATTGAGTTCTATGGATCTTGCGGTCTATCTCACTCATTTCTAATTATATGAAATTGGTCAATAGCACGAACTTGCCCCGAATCGGGTATCAGAGCGCTTTACATAGCACCAGTTGCATTACATGAGGACACATTCATTTTTTTTGTTAGGCATGGGGAGATGAAGTAATTTGCCCAGAATCACAGGATGTTCAGCGTCATTGCCGAGACTCAAACGCAGTTCCCCAGATTCGAGGTCGACCGCCCTAGCCCTTAGGGCAACTCCTCTCCCCAAGCTAACTTTGAGAGGATTTACCTGAAGAGATCATATTTTGCTTGGAAGTAACAGAACTGAAGCCTGGACTATATACTCTTGAGTGATTGCTGGCTTCCATCTTGTAAATCTATGACCCTGGGCCCTCCTATAATACCCAAATTTGTTCAGTGTCCTGAACTTTGAAATAAGCGCTGATTTGCGCTCATGCATTTACACTTCCCACCTGCACTATTACCAATAATTAATCCTATTATTACCAGTCCTACCCCAAAAACTTTTTCCTTCGCGCTGAAGAGAAAACTATAGTGACTGCTAAATCAACAATTCATTAACTACAAGATATAGGTTACAGGTGGCTGGTAACAGGGTCAATTCTTTCCAAACTCCTTTCTCTACTATATCTTTGGTCTACCAAACTTCATATCCTCACTGTACCTAAACCCAATAATGGGTATGATCAGTCTCTCTATTGCGTATTCTACCCTCTTGGAACGTCCCATACTCAATACGAGAGTCATTCCTTCTCTACATCCTTTAAAATTGCCCTCAAATCCAGTCACCTAAACAGTGTTGCAGAGCAACTCTGTCAAAACGATCTCACCACCGTGCTCTTTCTACCTCAAAACCTATTCTCGCTTTCTCATATTTTACAATTCTACCACCTAACTGCATAATGTATAATACATGTCACATATACTATGCATTCTCTAGTTTATTGATTTCATGCTCTAATTACAATACATTTGACATCATGACTCCCTGGTAGCCAAATGCCCTCACGTACTATCGGGTTTGCTAACTACAGTGCTTCTGGTGGTTCTGTGTGTGCCTTCGTCCACCCTTTAGAGGTGAAGACAACTTGAGGAAGAATGAGCTGAAGCTCTTGGATTCGCGAGAAATAGAATGCGTGATCTGGAAGTCACATAACCTCACTCGGTACAGTGATGTTTTTTTTTTTTTTTTCCTGCTCTTGACCTCCCACCCATCCCCAAACAACCCCCACAGTGATGTTACTATGTTGTTAAAAGGGATGTAGGTTCAGTCTAGGTAAGGATTATGCATAGAATCTTTGTAGTTGATATTTCATTGAGCTGAGAGTTTCGTGTTATACAGAAGAGTATGCTTCTCCCGTAACCATTTTAAAGGCATGAGTAGAGATGGTACATCCCTAAAATCTTGTTTGTCCGCACTTCATTGCCTTTCGACCACAAAGGTTGCCCAGTTCAAAGCTCATAATGCTTGACCATGGTAACCAAGCGGTCTACATTCAACCGTGTACCATGGCTGCTCAGGCTCGGACAGTGACAGGGTTTCAATCAACTGCATGCTAATGGCATACATTATACCCAGGGTTCCTATTATTTCCTTTGGAATTGTATTTATTTTTCTGATAACTCCTGATCCCTCATGTAATTTATTTTGTTTCTATGTGATTGTAATCATTAAACTTTGTATTTTTAGTAAGTCATGGTGTTCTTTTTTCCAAAATCGGTTGAGAATGTTTAACCTATGCATTTATTACCTGTAATGTTGATGTTGCTGCACACTTGTCACCTGCAATGATCTCTGAAGACGTTCTTGATGATTGTTCCAAGCTACTAAGCGGTAAGTGAAGTTCTCATCATTCAAGCCTGTGTACTCAATAGGAAGTGATTGGACTTTGACTGCTACCCCTCTCCTCATAGTTCAAAACCCAGTTGCTATACTTATTGAAAAGAGGAGACCTCCCTCTGTCTGATGTCAGTTGTTACTATCATTTATCAGACGTCCCAAGAATTTGGCACAAGAATAGAACAATCAGATCTCATAGCTGATATGGAACATTTCTCCATTGATGTGATGAGCTAGGCATCATACTTATATTTCAACATCATCTTTACATAAAAAAGAAGAGGAAGTTCATCCAAGTTATGTGCTATATATTCAGGTATGCAAGAAATAGGAAATAAGAACTAATGTGGAGATACTGATCTTTTAAATATCTGTTTGCAACTCCTCAACACAATCAGACGTGTTTCACGAAAAACCATACATACAGGTTCACAAGGCAGGCTTGCTATATCAATGGAAACTAATTGGAAACAACACAGTTAGAACTTTTCATGGCCTTAGTTTGCTGTTTAGGACAAAGATCCTTTTTTTTTAAAGTATCCAAGTGAGAAGTCTAATTAAGCAAATTAAGGACATTGACGTCACAGAGGAGGACATTGTGTAATGAAAATGTACATACACCCTCAGGTATTATGGAAAGGAACTGCAAAAAGGTACCAGTGTTGTCTGTAAAAGATCATCAAGCACATGTAAATGAATGGTCACCAAATCTGGCAGATGAACCGATTAATGTTGAAGAATATGTCTCTTTACACCGCGTGGTGTTACCACGCGGTAGGTAACAACGTGGTCGTTACAACGACCGTGTTGTTACAACGGATGGCTTTACATCGCAACTCGTTTCTATGACTTGCGCTAGATGGCGCGCTGGACTTAGGAATTGTATAAATTACTATTCCTACTCCAGTTAGCGCAACAGCATGTGTTCGATTTAAAATCCAACACATTCCCTGGTGTTGCATGCCACCTAGCGCAAGTCGTAGAAATGACTTGCGATGTAAAGCCACGCGTGGTAACAACAAGGTCGCTGTAATGACGGCGTTGTTACTTACCTTCGTGGTAACACCCGCGTTGAAACCGCTGTTTCCCAATGGAGAATGGTATCATTCATTTCCCCTACCAAATAAAATCATGGAATTGATAAGTTTTTTCAGACAGTATTACTACTCTTGACCTCTAAAGGGTTATTTGAGGGTCGCAGATAAACAATTATTGATGCTGTTTTTAGGACATGTTAACCAGCCACAATGAATTGCTATAGCTCAAAGCTGTCAATTTCAATTCCCTTGTCACATGAGTTGATGTTGGGGGAATTCTGTGTTTTCACACACAAGAGCTGTAACTAGAATAATTTTTAAGGAAACACAATCAATATGTAGCCAGTAAGCTACCTGAATTTTTTCCCCTAGGTCTACGGAGCCCAGATTTCGTAGAACAGCAATACCTAGGGCAGCATCACTAAAGCGGGTCACTAGTCTAATCCGGTAAATTATGTCTGCAATATGCAATGAGTAATGAAGATACAGAGAGTCTGGTCATCTATCTGAAGATGGTCTGCAGTCCCCCATCTAAGTGTCTGAGAGCTGTTATAAACACCTGGTATTTATAAGATATGTGAGAAAGTAACCCTGCCGTACATTATAAGATTTTGCAAGTCACAGAGGTGCACTATGACCATATAGTGGATTGAGGCCGAAGGGCGTTTTCCTTTATAAGGTTATGGAAGTCCAAGGTGACTGGAAATATCATTATCTTATCATGCACTTCAGGGGGTACTTTATCACTTATTACGCATGGTCATACAATCACCTTTCCTACAAGCCACTTTAAATCCTTGGTATCTATATTTACCTAAGAAAGGCAAAAAATAAACATGTTGCCCTAAATAGCTCCTTTCTGTTTGCCACTTTACAGCTGAAAAAACAGAGCAGAAATAAGAAAGCAATGGTCTGTCTTTGTTTTTATACTGCTGCTTTAATTATGCTCCATGGCCTGTTCGTCCCCTCAGCTGGTAGCTCTGCCAGCAAGCATTGCGTCATCAGAACTCAACTGTTGAGACTGGGTGAGTCAGAAGCCACTTATAATAACAATAAATATGACTGTTTTTAATACAGGTATTGCAGAATCCCATGTATTATAAAGAGGTAAAGCGTTTGATGAGCTGTGCAGACCACATTATATCTATTTCAGTGCCTAAATGGCAGCCAAGCAAGGTTATCCAGTACCAGAGAGATATGGTCTCATTTTAATGCTGTGATCAACCACAACTAAGAAGCACTAGAGTCACCCTTGGTAAGCCCCATTTCCATAATTCCAGCATTTATTATTAAAACCATGTGTACTCTATATCAGAATGGAAAAGATGTATAACATGCTCTCAGCTGGTACAAGCCTGACTGTCCCACTTTTGACACGTATCCTGTGAGTTTATCCAATTTCTTTTTTTTGTTTGGCCACACTATCATAAAATGAAGAATTAGACTTAGACGGTATCACTTACTTTGCTCAGACTACTTCTACATTAAACAGTAACGAAAAAGAAGGATAACCAACACGTGTTTCGCTCCCCTTTGGCTGCAGATCTGGGGCTTTTTCAAGGCGTGTGTAGTTGATCAATAATGCTGGGCAAGAGTCCTAAGAAATGTATAGGACTATTGGGAGCAGACAGCGTGTATGTTGTTACATACTCTGGTGGTCATTCACTGTCCGCAATAAAAAGTATGCGCTCAGTAAGTCCTCGAGATGCAATGATAATCTACAGAGAGAAAGTTGGTAAAGGCTTTGCAGTCGTGTTCACTGTGAGTGACCCTGGTGAGTTGACTCCACAGAATTCTGCGCAATTACATAAATACTCTCCGAGATTCCACAGAATTCTGTGAGTGGGCAGAATTTTGTACTTCGCGCTGCTTGCACTGATTTTTAGTGGTGGGAGCTTGTTCCACACTGTCAAATCAGCGCACACTGCACCACATGCACACCAGGGAGCTCATGTTCTACTCGAGCATCTGCTTTCTTAACACAAATGGTCATGATCTGTTGTGACAATCTCGCCAGGAGGTGCTCTAGTGCCCTTAAATCGCACTAGGGGACGCAAATGCTCACTCACGCTTGCCAACTTAATGTTGGCGAGCGGTGTGTGCTAAAAAAAAAATGCTACACAGCGGTTGGTGGAGTTTTGCCAGAACTCCACCCTCTAAGCGGAACATAGAGTGGGCAGAAATCTGCAAACTCTGCCAGCGGAGCAAATTTCCCCCCCCACTTAAATGCAAACTCACAGTTGTACTCATGTGCTAAGTGTGTTTTATTTGTTGGTCTTTAATGGGCAGGGCTGTGGAATTGTGCAAATATGCTGAAATTAGGAGAAAAAACTAATGAAGCATTTATTAAATCACTTCAACAACCTGAAAGGAACTTTGGGAGCTGGCAGCGAATCAGAATACTTACTTTGTGAGCTGTAGCTACCCTTTTAGGCCTGTAAGGGGAGCATTCTATGCAGCCGGCTCCATGCCCTCCGGTGTGTTGTGGGCCCCACCTCATTTGATGTGTAGCTCTGTGGAGCTTAGAGAGAGCAGCGGGAGCTGGAGCTTCCTCTGATCTGAATAGTAAGGTGAAAAAAACATCTCCTCCCCTTGTGGAGCTCCCTCATGTCTTGTTTCCAAGTAGTACTTATATACAAGGCTGACTGGGTTCCTCCCTTTCCTTTGCTCATGCAGGAAGCCCAATTAATGCAAAAAAGTAGAAAAAACGTAAATTAACTTATTTATTTTTGCCGAGTTTTTCTTTGGTTGATCAGCACCATACTTCACTTCAGCAACCTTTGGGACTGACCCAGCCAGCCGTCTCTGAACCAGTTTTAATTATTTATTTTTTAAAGTTTTATATAGTGCAAACATGACCCTTGAGGGTATCAGTGAGCTTTACAGTCATCAAGGCGACATGTAAAATCAAATAACAACATCATCAAGGAGGGGTAGGATATGGGAGAATCCCCCCGAGAGAAAACAACAGGTTCCAGGTTGACAGATTTACAAGAAGTGACGCATCGCTGTGTAAAAGCAGTGATGTTTCAGTTTTCTTGTGCCTGTGGGAGAAACTCTTGCACCACTATGGATGTGCCGTATTTACAATACGGTACACCGTGACGCAGCATTGCTGGAGTTGGCATGAAAACAAACGCAACTCCAGCAATGCGTCAAAATTCGAGGCGATGCTTCAGTTTTAACTGATGCATCTATTACTAAATGGGGACCAATGTGTTGGAGCGTAAAAAGGTGACAAAGTCACTTTGCACTAAAACATATTGGTCCTGGATGTGACGCATACAAGTGGGCATAGTGCCCACTTGTATGTGTGAAAGCAGCACGTAATGTCACACATTGTGACATTACGTGCATATACTTAACTTAGGTGGCCCACTTACCTCGTGACTTGATTGCATATTGCAATCAAGTCACTACTGCTGGTGTGGTCCCTTGGGCACAGCCAATGCATCATCCCTATGCCTGGGTTTGGCAGGCGTAGGGATTGTGACGCATTGGCAGCGCAGCTAAAGGCTATGCCATAAAAAGAAAAAGTTGTAAATACCATTGTGGCATTTTCAAGGTAGGCGTTTCCGATGGAACGCCTACCTTGCATACATTAAAATTGAAGGCGGCGCAGACGATTTTCACACAGGTGAAAACCAACGCAGCCTGTAGAAAAGTGACACATCTGCATCCATGTAAATATGGAGCAGATGCAGAGCAGCCGTTGCGTCACAAAAAGTGATGCAATGGCGGCGCAAGGAGGCGCAAGGAGGCGCAAGGGGCTTGTAAATCTGCCCCATAGTCTGTGAGAAATAGCGGGCATGCAGGCTGCGGGATAAATCATGTCCTGGAGTATAGATCATGCGTTCTACGTTACTTCAGATCAGGAGGCTGAGGGAAAGCCACAGTAGCAGTGCTTAATTTGAACCGGAGCTTTCCGGTGCTGAGCACCGGCACTTAATTGGTTTCCGGTGCTCGGCACCGGCACCTAATTATCAACACCACACTTAGGGCAGTCTGCCACAAGGTGGCACTGCTCATGTAATTTAGAGATGAGCAGTATAACAATTGTTTAGGAAAACAATATACATAAAAAAATTACTAATACCTCCCTCCCAAGCCATTCCTTTAGCTTTGGGGACCTGGAATAATCTGAACAATCACATTTATGCAAGGTTAGTAGTTGTATTGGCAGCAATAACCAGGGCGATGGGTGGTGCAAGCTGCAGTGGTCTCCTGTTCAGAGCCCTGGCACTTAATATAGCATGGAGCCATTTTGTCACCACTTACTTCAGATCAGAGGAAACTCCTGATTCTGCTGCACTCCCTTCTTTGTTTTGGGGTGGGGATGTTTATATAATAATCTCCTCACCAAACTTTGTTATATGCCTTCAACTGAGGCTCGGACCTATCACTGTTTGTGGAGAGTAAACAGCTTTTCTTGCATGCTCGTAGAGGCATTAATTCTTAATCATTTTACATTGTTACAACAATGATTCTTTAATCCTCAGCCTATTTTATTTTTCTCCATTTCCTCACTCCTAAATGTAAAGTTGTTCACCAGTGAGAATCTGGGAAGAAACAAACTACCTCTGAAATCTCCATATGAAGCCAAGCGAATAATGTATTTTTTATTGAAATTATTATTTTTACTGAATTGAGCATTCATTTTTTTTCGACATAAGAAGTTCCTACATATAACATGCATACAGCTTAAAGTTACCATCAGCTAGCAAGTTTTGGTTTTGATTTCATGCACCAGCAACAATATTTCATGAAAGGCCATCCTTTACAGAAATATACCTGTCGTCGCTTCTTACTTTTCCACTAAGGGGTCATCTGCCACTGGAGAGTGCAGTTCATTTTGCTATGAATAATGTGGGAAATATTTCACAGTTTGAGGCAATTATGTGTTCTGCCATCTTTAGGATAGCTGGCCCATGAAGGCTGGGGATTAGGTGTCTTTGACAAGTGTAAAAGACCTGAGACATTTCACTGCCACAAGGCACAAATGAATTAGGGGGTTGAGTGAAAGATTTCTGATCATGTTTCACCGGTGAAATGTTCTTTTTGGTGCTTAAGGAAGAAGCTCATCTCAGCAGACAAAAAGGTAGGTATGACTGTGTTTTGGTATACGCTGATACACATAAAAAGTTGCTAAATATCAAATAATGTATATTATGTAAAAAAATATTTCAGCAAACTTTATTTTTATTTTATTAATGTTGTCTTTTATAGCAGGACAGTCACTTATACTGCTATGGAGTCTAATCCTAAACAGAAAGTAAACATAAAAGGACTATTGTGAAAAGAGGGCTTTGTGATATTTCCTGATTTTAAGAAGGCTAGGTTCAGCTCTATAAGTATATAAAAAGGAAGTCCACAATTTAAAGTGCTTAATCTGAAAAGTTTCTTCCGCCCAGTTTTGCCAACCTGTGTAATTTTTATCACAATCTCTGGTTTGTTAGATGATCTTAATTGACAGGGAAGTAAGTATTTCCTAAAATTCTGCGAAAGACATCCAGGGCAGTTTCTGTAGAATGTGTTTGGGAGTATGCAAGCTGAATTGAGTTGGATTCTCTTGGCTACTGAGAGCCAGTGCGGCTGTTTACTCTCACATGAGACGAGGCTGGTGTTTTCATGTTTAAGAGAAGCCTAGTGATGAAATTCAGGGTGCATTGGAGACATACTATAAGGCTATTGACAAAGGTAAATATACACAGGTATATTTACTCATGTCTACATTTATTACTATACCGAGTTGTAAATATTCACTTTTTTTGCTATTCATATACAACCCAAGATGGCCAACAGGTGAGGAGCTCTGGCCGGGTGCTCCCGGCGAGGGATGGCCTTTTTGGCCTCTATCCCCTGATTTCTACCTCCTACTCGGACCCCAATACTCACCTGGGGTCATGTTTCAACTGAGGTCCTCGTCTCTCCAATCTCCTGCTTTCTGGCTCTAGATCTTCGGATGAAGGCGTGATGGATGTCCCGACCGCGGAGACCGAGCTATCTTGGACGATGTCCAGTGGAGCTGCTAGATCTGCTATCCCAGGAGATTGGCTCCGGTTTCATCGCCTCAGCCATCACCTACCCAGCTGGACTTCGGGCCTAGCTCTCCTCGTCTTCTCCACGGTGTCGCTTTCTTCCCCCGTCTCCCTGTTGAGATACCAGGGAAAAGTGGGTCTTCTTTCTTCCTGGGTGGCTGCTGGGGATATGGCAGAGGAGCTCTCTCTCCTCCGACCGTCGCCTGACTTTCCGGACCTGAGACGCGATTTCCTGGTGTTGGAAAACGAGGCAGCATCTGTGAGACCTGCACAAATAACATGACTACATTTGTCCTTCACTGGGAACCAAACACCCAATTGTAGCGCCTGACTCTCAGAGGGTAGCGTTGCAGAGCAGACTTAGGCTTACTCAAGGGAGGTGGTGTGGGCTAGTAATCGCCATTTGCAGGTGCACAAAAATAACACTCAATAATTGATTGTCCAGTCTGTGGTTGGGGTCTAGTACCACCACTCCCATATCAATACAGCTTACATTTAAACCATAATAACTTCACATGACACATATGGGCACGGGGCTTTCCTTTCCCATACCTTTAGTTCAAATAACCAAAACTTTGAACCCTTCTCAGAGCCTTGCGCTCTTCCATTTGCTCATTGCTGCATAGGTAATGTGTGGCAAAACTGGACTTATCAAATGCAATAAATGCGCACCAGAATGGAATACTATGTTTCCCGCCGCTAGACACCAATGTTGGAAAACGAGGCAGCATCTGTGAGGCCTGCACAAATAACATGACTACATTTGTCCTTCACTGGGAACCAAACACCCAATTGTAGCGCCTGACTCTCAGAGGGTAGCGTTGCAGAGCAGTCTGAGGCTTACTCAATAATTGATTGTCCAGTCTGTACTTTGCTTTATAAAAGTAAGAGTACATTTATTAAACACACACAATACTCAATACTATGCACTAATTTACAAATATACATAAGCTGTTGGAATTACTTTGTGAAATTGCATAACATCTCCACCCCTCCCGCAATGTGGGGGTGGGGTCTAGTACCACCACTCCCATGTATACACATCAACTTGCCCCAATGCAGATAGTTGAACATAACCTGGAGTGAGGGCCCTGCACACTGGCACCATCCCAGTGGCGACCCGCCCCATTACCTCAACAAGCATTAAAAAGGGGTAAACCTGCCTTGGTGACACATGACCCTGACTGAGCATCTCCTACTGACCATAAAGTATGCACCTCTATATCTTAAGGGCTAGATGTCTGGGGACTTCACCTAAGCACAGCAGCAAGAATCCATGTTTACGCACACTTTAGAATGACAGTCACCTTGGTTGATCATTTGAATGCATTGCAATTACAGCCCCTAAAGGCACCACAGATGAAATCACAGGATTGCGCATATACAGCCAGACACCCTAGCAGCACTGTCTGGCAACATGGCCCCACTTGGCTTATGACATCTCCTTACATATGTGACTTACAGTCCCTTCAAAAGAAGTACTCCTGGCAACTACACTTCTCCTGCAGTGCGCCTCTTCACTTTAAAAGGATTCACAGGTAAAAGCATGGGATTACGTAAATACAGCCAGATCCCCTAGCAGGAAGGTCCAGCAACATAACTCCATTTAGCTTAACATCACCTTACACAGGTACTTCACTTTACACATGTGACTTTCAGTCCACCTAAAAAGAAATAACCAATAGTAAATGCATTTCGGTGCAATTACACCACTTCACCACCAGGGGATGCCCTTCTTCAGACATCTCCAACTCAGCCCTTCACTCCATGATGCACTTCATAGTACACCCTCAGCTGTAGAACATAAGTTCCAGCCTAGAAGGTGTTAAAGGCTGGCTGAGCCCTTGAGGGGTTATTCTTTCAGATGCCCGTGAAACTTATGGTGGACTGTTCTTTTTTATGCTGGGGGAGGCTGCGGTGCTCCTGCAACCCCCCTGCACCCCTTTTCAAACATGAGGATGACCCCCTCCTCTGGGGGCCACCAGGCACCAAAACGGCAGATTTCTTCGTGCTGGGGGGGGGGAGACTGCGCTTCTCCAGCAGCTCCCCCAGCACCTTTTCACAAGTGAGGGTGACCCCCCTCCTCTGGGGGCCACAAAGCACCTAAACAGCAGATTTCCAAATGCCTGGCGAGGCATTATGGGGCGCTTCATGCTCCTCTTTACCAGCCCCAGCCACTGGGAACACTCTCCTCCGTCCTCGGGGTCTCTGATTCAGCAGGGTGCTGTCTTCACTGGCTCCCTGTGCCAGCCTTTCACCTGGCTCTCCTCCGTGGCCTCTCTTCTCCCTGCGCAGAGGCCGCTGCTCCTGCGCACCGGTCGTGGGCTCTTCTTCTGGTGCTGTTAGGGTCCTGGGGGCAGTCAGGGGGTCTCTTCTTCCAACTGCCCATTGCGCCAGGCTCCAGCACCTTCAGCCTCAGCAGACCACACCCCAGAGAGAGTTTCACTTCCTGTGCAAGCACTTTTAAAAAATTGAGTAGGGGGCTGGCAGGAAGTCTCTGTTGGTCCTATCAAACAGCGACACATCACGTCCCTGCCCCTGCTCCCTCCTTCTTGTCCAGCCTCTGGGTTTGTTCAAAATGGCGTCGTCCAGTGTCTCCGGCCACATGTCTCTGAAGCCTCATCCCCCATGCTGCCTTCCCTCCTTGGTGCAGCCTGGTGCCTAGCACCCAGTGACAGCTGCTAATGGATGAGCCTGTAGCCCCACCCATCTTCTCTTCGTGGAGAGGAGGCCCTAGCTTGTGGAAGAAAGGTTATCAATCCATCCAGCTGAGGTCAGCCCTCAGCCTGGGTCTGGTCATGGCTGGCTCAGAGAAATATGACAGTTCTGGATGACCCAAAAGCAGTACAAATATGACTTTGGACTCTGCAGAAACTTATTTTCACATTTGCTACATTGGACTTAAGTGCGTGTCTGGAATCTGTAGACCTAATAGAAGTTAATCTAGCCCCTGGCTCCACATTCCCATAGGGGAATAATGAAGTGAAAAAACAGTAAGACATACTGACTTTCCTTGGCATGTTTCTTTCCAATGTATAAAGCCTATTCCATGTCACCACCCAATAAGTCCTGCCACACCATTCACTTTGTAGCTGCTCCTGGACTGCGCACGCTAGGAATCTCCCCTGCGCAGCCCGTACACGTCTGCACACACATGTACACATGTGTCTGCATGTAACCAGCCCGGTGTCCCTTACTCCAGCTGCTGAACAGTGGCCTGGTCAAGCCAGGGGAACACCAGTAAAATCCCCATGCAGTCTCTTACATCCTGAGTTCACTGTGGGTGAGTCCCAACTTATGAGGCTCCCCCACAGTAAAAGCTCAACAATTAGGTGCTCAAAAAGCGAAAAATCCGGGCGGCCCATAGTGTCAGAACCACCTTCTAACACCTGACATCCCACTGTGCAGGAACGAGATTTGATGTGAACGCAGCAAAGATCACTTCAGGACGCTGCTCTACTGTACCATTGAGCCCGCTTTCCTTTTTTTTCTGAGTTGCTCATCCTCCTGGCTCACCAACTGCTTTCTTCTTCCGGGATGGCTGCCCTGATGCCCATGCTGACTTCCCCTGACCTGGAGGACCCCGAGAGTGATCTGCGACCCTCTACCCTTCCTCCCTCCCGAACCGACTGCTGCCTTCCCCATACAGCTCCGCTTTTGTGGTGTTTTTTTTTAATGCTAACTTTTTATTCGGATTGTTGCCTACCCTCAATCCTGCCATCATGTTTACGCAGTTTATGGGGTCTTTGTCCTGGTTCCTCCATTTTGCGGATCCGAAGGTCCCCCTGATTGTTTCTTGCCACATGTCAGCACCCTTTAGCGCCAGATCAAACATTTGACCCTTTGTTGACCCACTCTGAGCCTCCGGTCTTGTTCGACTTACTTACTCTAACTTTGTTGGTATCCATGAATGTTCTCTTCACCATGACCGGTCTTCCTTGACTCGATATGTATTCCTACTCCCTGGCTTTTCCCCTTCTACCATCTTTGCTTCTCAGGACTTATCATCTATGTTATTTTTTGCACTACCAACGGCTGTTATTTATTTAACACTGTCTTTCTTTATGCTATCTTATGCTCTAGAAACTACTGTAACTATGTAACACTATTCTTTTGTAACCATTATCCTCATGTAAAGCGCTCTGACACCTGAGTCTAGCCAGCGCTAAATAAAACTTTTTCAAATAAATACATTTATTTCACACCTTAGTATCCATCTACATGTAATTATATTTGTTTAAATATATAAAAGGAGCATTATCCCTGAGTCCTGAAAATGATTTTAAAAAATTTAAGGGGGCAGGGTGAACACACCCTGGCCCTCCTAGGAATGTAGGGGCACCCAAAGTGGGCCCCACCTTGACTGGATGGCCATAACATGAGTAGCGTGTTGTAGCAGCGTTTACAAGACCTCGACACCATTGGAAAGCATTGTAATGATTGCTAGGTTTTAGAGGTTTTGGGATCTGGTTTAATTCCTATTAGTAGTTTTAGAGAAAATAAGGTTAAAAAATATTTGTATAGCTGGACTTTTGAGTTCGAGGGACTCTCACAAGAGTCCTGCTAGCTCATCTTAAAAACAAGAGCGTTCAGGGGCTTTTTTTCCTTGGGCCACCTCGCTCCTGCGGGAGTAAGGATCTCGCGGGAATGAGCATTCTGATTCGCGGCCGCAACTTGAAGAAAACTGTTGTGGTAGCCATGATAGTACTCGGGACTTAATCCCCTGTCCTGAGATTGTTTTTTAAAAAAGATATAAGGGGGCAGTTTAGGGATACCCTGCCACCATAGCCCTTGGGGGGGAAGTGGAGGGGGGGGTCCTAAAGCAACTCCCCAGGCAAAAATGAAAAAATAATTATTCTTTTATACCTCAATACTGCTGTATTTCTGTGGGACTGCAGAAACATATCAATAAAATGGCGGCCGCCATTTAAAAATCAAAATGACCCATGGGGTGGACCAGGCTGGGGGTCCACCTTTCAATTAATTATTTGGGGGGCATGCGTGAGACCCCTCTCCTTAAGCCTATTTCAGCCCCAGGGACCCCCATCACTGGTGTTTTACGGTTTGTATCAAAGGCCCTGAGAAACCCATCCCCTGGTGCTGAAACATGAAAATACAGGTTAGGGACACACTGCTGCAATCCCCAATCCTGTAAAGGTCGCGGAGAACCCATCCCCCAGGGCTGAAACATAAATATAAAAGAGAGAGGGTGCAACCTCCCTCCTAGAGTATATTATGGCCCCAGGAGCCCCATCCCCTGGGCTGGCTCTATTGTGGTGTCCCAGGGAGCCCATTCCCAGAAACACTTTTGCTTCTCTACCCACGATCATGCAGGCAGGGAAACTCAGATTGCTCCCGCCCGGTGGCAGCAGTGAAAAACAGCGGCTCCTGCCAGTCGGGAGCAATGCTGGTTCCCAACGCACCCAGGATGCTCTCCAGGGTGGGAGCGGACTTTTGTTTCCCTGCCCACGCTCTTGTGGGCAGGGTGGATCCGATAGTTCCTGCCCTGCAAGGCAAGCAGAAACAGCTACTCCCTCTGGGTGGGACCAGGCTGGCTCCCACAGCACCCAGTACCCAAGATATTATTTGGTGGGTGCCTCAGGTGGGCACCAGGGCACCCACCCAGGAACACCTGGGGTCCCAGGGTATGGAGTCTCCGGGGGCCACAATAGGCCCAGGATGGAGGTTTGTGCCCCACTCCTTTATTAGAAAAAGAACACCCCGGAGAAGGGGTCCTAGAGGCCCATAGTGCTTCTGGTGGAGGCCACGTTCCCCCTCCCCTAAAAATATATATTTTGACACATGGGAATGGGTCCTTGGGGCCACTATTGGCTCGGAGAAGCCGACCGAGCTACCCTCTCCTTAAAGCCCCATGGGATGTGGTCCCACTTGTAGCTCGGAGAGGAGGAGCACGTGTTCCCCTTCCCTTTACAAATATCTTTTGGCCCCAGGGGATGGGGGTTATCAGGGCCACAATTGGCCAAGTGTTCCCCTGGCTGTGTGCCCCCCATTAAAACAAAGGCCCTGGGAGATGGGATCCCATGGGGCCTTAACGGCTCGAGGGGTGGAGCCTGGCACCCACTCCGCTTATTAGAAAACAAGGTGCCCAGGGGGTGGGGTCCCCGGAGCCCGAAGTGGCTTCCTTTAGGGCATGAGTACATTTTTGTGGTTATGTTTGTTTAAAATGGTATGTTTTAACTGACATTTTCACCTAGCCTCCCTTTAACCTTCATTTTCTTCAGTGAATTCTAAGGTTGTTTTAAATCAAAATTAGTAATTATTACCGTACCTAGCTATAACGTCACTTTAACCTTTGTTTTTTTCCTAATAATATATATAGATATTCTATAGCTACATAGATAGATAGATAGACAGATAGATAGATAGATAGATAGATAGATAGATAGATAGATAGACAGACAGACAGACAGACAGACAGACAGACAGACAGACAGACAGACAGACAGACAGACAGACAGACAGACAGACAGACAGACAGAGAGAGAGAGAGAGATAGATAGATAGATAGATAGATAGATAGATAGATAGATAGATAGATAGATAGATAGATAGATAGATAGATAGATAGATAGATAGATAGATAGATATTCACTGAAAAAACAAAGGTTAAAGTGACCTTATACTTAAGACATATAATAATACAAACAAACTGAAATTCACCCTTTACAGTTTATGGAGCTAAATATTAATTGCATCACTGCAATTCACTGTATTTGACTTCACATATTACATCACTCATGACATGTTATGTGAAATGACTTCATTGATTACATTGCTGATGACTTCTCAAATGATATAATTGATCAATCAGTCAATCAGGGATTTTTAGAGCGCACTACTCACCTGTGAGGCTCTCAAGGCGCTGGGGGGACGCCAGGACCAGGGGAAGAAAAAACCTGACCAGTACCAGTTTTTGGAGCAGGTCAGGGAATTCCCCAACACAAAGGCTGGTGCAAGGTATAAAAATGGGGCTTTCAGAACCCCTTATCAGAACACTCCTGGACCTGTAGAAGATTCAAAAGACCTGAGACCTGCCCTGCTGCCAAAATGACTGCCCTGCAGCTGGAAGGACTGTCTTGCTGTCTGAAGAAAGAAGATTGGACTTGCTTGCTTTGTTACCGGGCTACCCAGATTGGCTCAAAGGGTCAGTTGGCAAGCTCCCAGGAGCCTCCCTGAAACTGCCCAGTTGACCAGCCCCAACTGGACCTGCCTGAGCCCTGCTGTTGGGCTCTGCTGGAGTCAGTTCTGATCCCCAAAAGGTGCCTCCGCAGGTCCCGGACCCCGGTTGATATCAGTGAGAGCTCCTCCTGAAGAAAAGGTGAACATCCTGAAGTTTGGGTTTATTGAGATCATGGAAAGCTTCCTGCCTCCGGGCCCCTCCAAAACAAACACAAACTCCTTGGACTAGACTTGAGAAGGTAACTCTTCAGCGGGACTAACCTGGCCCCTGCATCCAAATCATGCTCCATCACAGTTGGTCTGAACCTATGACTTTCCCATGGTTCACTGCTACCCGATAACTTGTGATTCTTGGCGCTATTTTTACCGAAAACGTAAACAAATCTCTGGTTCTACTGATTCTGGTATCATTTTGTTTAACAAAATGTACTCTATTTTTCCAAATTGGTTTGGACTTTTCTTGTGTTGTGTTTTCACTTTATTGCTGTTTGGGTGCTGCATAAATACTGTACTTGTTGCCTCTATGTTAAACCTGATTGCTTTTCTGCCAAGCTATCAAAAGGTTATGCACAGGTTAATTTAGTGACTTTTGTGGTTCACTCTGACAAGGAGTGTGGTTATTGCTTCAGTGGGGCTTCCACTTCCATATCGCGAAGCTGCCTTCACGATATTAACATGTGTTGTTTTCACAGCCACGCCTCTTTTGCATCTCATTAGCGATGCGAGGCGAGGCTGTGAAAAAACGGGCTCTACATCAAGGAAACACGCGCTAGCGTGTCCTTGATGATATTGCGATGTAATTATCGCCGCTTTTTGCCCAAAAACGGATGCTAAAGCGGCGATAATTATATCGCCAGCCCTTGCTAATATGCCCCAAAGGCCTTTAAGCAAAAAAAAGTTTGTCTCGTCTTCAGAAATAATCCCTAACACTTGTGATAAATATTAGTAGAATTTCGATGATGAGTCCATTCCAAATACAGTCAAATTTAGGAATAACATGGTCATTATCACAGTTGTGTGATTGTAAAGCATTACATATTCATTTGCTCTACAAGTGGTTGTTCAAATAACAATTAACGGGGGACGACACCTCACTGCAAGATCAAAAATCGAAATCGTAAATGTGGCTCTGGTGCTGCAGATCAGAGCATATAAATTCTCCCTACTTCCATGAACAGAGTAATTCCACAGTCATGCGCACATACACTCATCATACGCTAGGGCCCATCACACCAACATTCATTCTATTACTCTATCCACACTGAATATACGAGAGAACTCCTAAATCAACCTGCATCTAAACTGAGGTCAATGCAACCTAATTGATTTGTCTCGAGTCATGATTTAAACAATAAAACACATTTGAGATCTCAATAAATGACAAAGAAATAACCACCCGACACTGTAATTCAAACAAAAGGTTATTTTATCTAAATTAGTTCAAATGAAAGTCATCCAATAGCAAAATCATTATTCTCATAGTTACCTATTCTAGCTAAATGTCGTATTTAAATCAGGACAGGTCTCTCAGTAAAGTCTCCCGAGTCGCCGTCCTTTCAGTCAGCATCGATCCTCTCGAGCATAGGTTCAGGAAGAAGTGGCCTTAGACCCTCTCTAGTCTACAATATTTATACTAAAACTTACACATCAAAAGTTACAAACAAGCTCCAAGCGTCCGTTGAGCAGAGCGAGCAGGAAAGGATGTTGGCTCGCAACATTTAGAAAAATCTCCGCTCTCGAATATCTCAAAAATAAAACACGGAAGAAGGAAGCACAAACTAAATCCGCAACATTCATGGATGCTCTTCTCCGGAATTATAGTGAAGCCACCGCAAGTTTATCAAAATGTTCATTGTGACAATTGTTCTCTTCCAAGGATATCTGGCGATGAGCCCAGAACTGCTGTGCTGTCCTTTCGGAAAATTTTAGCTCAGACAGAGACAGAGGCCGAGGACATGTTCAACTATATTCAGCGAGGCCTCTCATCATATTTCATCTACTCAAATTCAGGCTGTAAATGTCGGCCATTTTCCAATAGGCCAAAATGGACAATCTTAATTAAAAGAAACACAAAACAACGTTACTACATCGTATTGTTTATACAGTGTTAATTCCCACTAATACCCTTATGTGTATGTATTTATCTAGCCATTTGCGACATAAAGAAGCGTTAAAGCATGTTATTTTAAAAGCGCAAACACATAACAAATAGCACTTTAGTCACACTTATTTAATTAATTTGCTCACCAACTTAGTTCACGTATTAATTAAGCCATGCAATTGCATTCCCACGTGTAATTCTTTCATTAGTAAAGTTGATTAGTTAAAACACTTGACAAAACTTAATATTTAATAATTATTCGTTAGTAATTTTAATTATAACATATAGAAATATAAACTGAAGTTTGAGTTTAAATAGAAAACCCTGCTCCAGCACTGGTACCAAAAAGAAAGATTGCAAAAATGTGTATAATTGTACATTTTTTCCCACGAGCTGTTTTGTTTCTTACCTGCTACTCACTTCACAAGAATTGATAAGTCATTCTGTTTTTTGTGTGTGTTTGCTTTCATAAGAAAGGCACCTAAAGCCTCTGTGTGTTGCACATAGCGCTAGATAAATCTAAAAGAACAACCGCCTTTAGAAAAATAATAATAAAAAATTATACTGAAAACTAAAGTTATTGTGAAGCTGGAAATGAGTGCTGAGTTGCAAACCAATACGAACCATTTCATCCATCTTCCGAAGCATGAAATGTCCTATTTCAATGCAGCGTTTGCCTTTTAAAGCACATTTCATTTAGAAGAAATGGCTATATAGTTCCGAAAAGCTCAACAACGAGAAAGTAAAGTGGCCTCTGGGTAAAGTGCGATTCGCGGTGATTTGGGGACAACGAGGGGAGCGGAGCACTGTGTAAAGATGGTGCAATATATTGCTTAAATCCGGCTGATCGTGTTGAAAAGATACCCGGTGTGGCTTCGCGGTATTAAAATATTTGGTGACTCCCTTTTGGGGGGACATAATGCTTCTGAACGTCCAAGGCCCCAGGAATGTTTGTTACTAAGGCGGAAAGCCATAATCCCCACTTCGGTGCTTATTTTCAAGCCCCTTGTCCTCCGATGCCACTCGCACAGCAAATGGGTTCAATGGGATAGTCTGGTAATGTATAGTCCGAGGGGTGCATTTTTGCGAAGTTTCTTAGTGAATCCGGTCTGCATCAATGACGTGGACAAAATAGCGCCTCATCAAAAATATCTGAGTCACGCTATAGCGTATCACAAATTAGTTAACAATGTAGTGACACACAAAGCCGTGTCACTCTTAACATTTCACAGAAAGCTCTATTGAGCCTCCAAAAGGCCCTGACACTATAGCCCAGGCAAAAATAGCTTTTGATATCTCCAATTATATAAGAGGTGTGGTCACTTTGCCGTCTGGTAGGAGCGCGTGGCCACTACAGTGTCTTACAAAAAGTGTTGCCAGCATAGAGACTCCCATAGGAAGCCGTGATTCCTATAGCATCTCACAGAAGTTGTATGCGCATGTGTTCTGGACAGGACAGGTCAGGCAAAATATAGTGCAAACTCACCCAGCGAATCCCAGGAGAAAACAAGCATTTACAAATGCAATAGGACTCGTAATTACGCGAGACCTATTGCATTGTAAACCAAAGTGCGGGCGTCCAACAACGTACAAACGGGAGGGTGGTGGTGGGGGGCAGAGAAGTCATGGACTGCGGGTGGGAAAGGGGGAGGAAGGGAACTAAAGAGATTTTCAAGTAAAGGGACTGATAGTCATGGAAGGTCAAAAATGACGACATGGCCGTCAGGAAGTGGGATTAAGTTGCCGAAAACCAATCAGAATGCAGCATTTAGAATTTCGACCAATCAAAAAAGAAAGTGGGTGGAGCTTCCCCCGCTATACTGTATACAGCATCCCTCGACGAGACAGCGCATACGCTGCCTATGCGAGACCTAAAAAGGGGTGACGTGGGGAGGGGGAGGGGCAGGGTGGGTGCACGCATCGAAATACGTTTTATTAATTTATATGTTAACTTACCTGTAAACCTCCGTAATCCATAGTTTACTACCGCCCCCTCCCCCACGTCACCGCCCTGCAGTTACTCCTACTACCGACCGCGGCTGGTTCCCAGTGAGCATCATCCTGTAAGCAAAAGCAACACTCTCAGTATAACATTTTTTGTAGGGCAAGAGTACCACAGAACAGGAGTAATAGCTAAGGATTCAAAAAATGTTGTTTTGAAGATTCTCTGTTGGGCAGCCATATCATATGAGCTGAGCAAATGGAAAATGTTTTCATAACGTGTCTGCATTTAATTAAAATTCTAGGAAATATTGAAGTTTTGTATTTGCCATGGAAATGGTCAGTTGGACACGTATCACACCATCTCAGCATTTAGCAGAAAAACCAGGAGACATTAACAGAAAATCAATATTTTTCCCATTCCTGTTTTCAAATACACACTTCTAATATTTAACTGGTAACTGATTATAAAGTAAGTGCTGAGGTTCTTCTGAAACACGTTTCCCAAGAGCCTTGCGAGTCAAAGAAAAATGAGTATAAGGCAGAAAAAATATAACCAGGGCCACTGGAAATGTGTGGCATCAGGGGAACAAAATATACAGCAAGGCTAACGATATTATGTGTAAAGAAAAGACAAAATTATGGGGCAAGAAACGGCACACTATGTGGCAGTGTTATTAAATTATTTTGTCATTTAACTTATTATTGCCTGAACAGATGTTTCACCTAATGAGTAGCAGTTTAATGTCTAAATGCAGGATTCAGAAGTGAAATGGGACCAGTTAACGTGTCAAAGAGTCTGCTACTGTGTGGCCCTACATGTGGTGCTTTCTAGAACCTTTTGATACAGTTGAGCTAGAAACATTTTGCAAATATGAAGCCGACAATGGATTATATGACTATTGCCACATCTGCAGAACAGCATCATTCCACGGATAATATATAATTAAATATAAAAAAGAAATCCCTCTAACATTGAATAATTACTGTCCAATTTAAAAGCCAAAAGTATTATCCTGTATCCATAAGAACCAAACTAGGTTTTTTTGCATTCCTTAATATGTAATAAATGGTGCTCTCTCATTGAGCTACCTCAAAGGCAATCTGCCAATCTCTAGCAAAATCCAAAATGTTAGTATGTCAATATTTAAAGGTGACTGTCTTAATTGATTAAGCTAAGGGTGTCTTCTTATTAATAGAATGATGTCGTGTAGCAATTCTACCTGGAGAAACTTTGGTAGGGCACAGAGAAACATTCTTTGCTTTTACCCAATTCTGAGTTTAGCTGTTCTGCTCAAAATGAGTGGTGACATGCAGAATCAGTGCAACCCATGTGTGTACATGTTCCATCTTTTCCAAAATGTTTTCCCCATAAAAGTTTGCCAGGTTTTACCTGGCGAAATTTGCACTGGGAAAATCTGTGAGTGTGCAGTTTCACCGCACAACTCAGAGTTTTGGAATTCAGCTATGTATTTCCAAGCAACTTGTAATAAGGGACAGAGAGTTTGCTAAAATGCCCACCCGGAAGTGCATCTGACATTAATTAGCATTTCTTTCATTTGGTTCTAATATACCATGCTATGATTAATAAAGCATTTGAATTAAAGCACCAATTTATTTCCGTATAAAACCTGGTGAAATAACTCCATAAGGGCAACAGCATTAATATGTCTGTACTGGGCTTGAAAGTTTTCATGCAGGAATCACAGTGCAGCTTTAATTAACCAAACCTAATTAGCATCAATTTCTCTACTGTAGATTCTATAACTCCTCAGCAAAATTCATGCGATGGTAATTAAGGAGGAGTTAGTCAGTAATGAATTTTCCAGCTTTGTAATTTATAATTGGTCTTTAAGGACATTTTTTTTTTGTACTCGTGAACAGGGTTGCAGAGTTTTTCATCTTCCTTACAATATCACTGTCAGCTTGGTGGCTTTAGAACTAATTGAACATTTTGCCTCATTTCTAGATCACAAACACCACAATAAATCCACAACCACGCCCCTTTTCTTCAAATTAGAAAAAAGCCTGGCTACTGTCTGACAGGACAGGACTTGTCTGATTTACAGATTGCATTGCAATGGGAGATTCTATCATGTCACCTGTGATAAACAGCGTATGTGTACTTGACAGTAGGAAGTCAATCCACCCTGCAGCCCTCGTGTTACAGTCATTGTTAAGGATCAAATGTCAAGTATGCAAAATATGAGCAGCAAAAGAAATGTAACACTGGGACAGGCCACTTACATTATTTTTGACTTCTTAAGAAAACTATTTCTCACGGTTTCCACAATTTAGAATGTTTTAGGTCAAATTCTCAGGGCTAGATTACAAAGACTGCAAGCACAGCTGTGAATGCATGTTTCTGTGATCCACAGACAATATTGTGTCCCTAATAAGAGCCTCATTAGAAGTCCACAATATTTTTCGAAGCAATACCACCTACTGAATGTTGACACTGCCAGGTGTGGTTCTTAACAGTTGCCATATTACCGCATCATTCACACACATCTGCACCTTGGAATTGAGGATAATGGTGTAATTCTGCATGTTTTTCACCAGTGCCTGTCACAAATCTCAGAATGTGAGGTATCTTGGGCGCAAACATTCTGCCAGATTTTACCTTCCAATAGTTGTGAGGGTACAAAAGTGCAGTATTATCACAGCAAGTGCAGTATTATCACAGCAGTAGTAATCCCAATCGTTATCAAACTATGGGGCATGTGCTCAAGCCCCTATCGCCACGGGAACGTCACTTTTTCTGACGCTCCCGTGGCGATAGGGTCAGCGCCTTAATCTCAAGGCAAAAACCAAAGGAAATGATGGGCGGAGTGTTGAACATTGCAAGCACTCACCCCCAGTCAACTGATCTGGGTTTGATCCATCACCGTTCTTTAGCCCACTCTGCCACCCCAGTTCAGACATGGCCATATGCAAATCAGTCTGACCCTGTGCCTCATGGGAACAGTCCAGCCCGAACTGCCAAGCCATGCCTTCCCTGGACCGGAAACAAGCTTCCTAGGACCGGTTTCTGGCATTTCAGCCGTCTTCAGCCAGGCTTGCTTGAATCCAGGGGCAAAGTGAGCAAGGGACTCACGTCTGAGCATAGCCTGCCAACTTATGGCGAACAAAACGGTACAAAAGGGGGTGGTGATGGACGGAGCATCAGAACCAATCAAACACTCACACCCAGTCAACAGATCTGGGTTTGATCCATCACCGTTCTTTAGCCCACTCTGCCACCCCAGTTCGGACATGGCCATATGCAAATCAGTCTGACCCTGTGCCTCATGGGAACAGTCCAGCCTGAACTGCAGTGATAATAGGTAGCAGCGCCGAACTTAAGACCAGAAACATCCTGGTCTTAAGTTGAGAAAACAAGGTGAAATGCTTTATTTCTCCTCATTTTTGCTTTTTCCATGTGTGCTGCCGTGTGCAGCACACAAGGAAAAAGCAAAATGCCAGGGTTTGTTAATATACAGGAAGGTGTCCCGTCCTGTACATGAACATACCTTTTCAAAAATGCCATTTTGTAACTTTGATGTGTGCTGCACGAAGCAGCACACATGAAAGTTACAAAATGGTATTTTAGGATTGTTTATGTGCAGGAAGGGGCTCCTTCCTGTACATAAACAACCCTCCCCTGCACACAGACACCCTTGCACTCTGGTGCAAGGATGTCTGCGTTGGCACTAAGTCGTGAAACTTAACGCCATCACAGGGGGAGACGCCAGGCTGCACCACATTCTTGAGATTAAGGTGCAGTCTCACGTGAGAGGCGTTAAGTCAAGGAGGCTAATGCCTCTCACCGCCACTTCCTTGAGAATATCTCCCTATGTTTGAGCCCGGATTGGGAGCAGCACCAGTCTCAGAATGAAATCTTAAATATTTTTTATTTACCATACGATTTCAAAAAATTACCAAATAGCATTGACTTCTTTTTTAGAATTTTTAGTTATCTATTTTGAACTTCCCCTGTAGGAATCAATGTGTTAACTGCCAGTCACAGGTTGAAGTCCTGACAAAGTCAATACATTTATGATTATTGAATTGCAAATGCTAAGCGCATTTCTGTTTAGTATATTTCTGCTACCTCAAGTGAAAAAATAAAAAATATACATTTAAGCATCAATATTCAAGAAGATAGTCTCAGTATCAGATAGTAATTTTAAAATGTGCATTTACGGGTTGCATTGCAGGCAGCTGATACTTGAACCGCTGTATTGGACGTACTGGGACCCCGCCATTCTATGATCACTTGGTGCCCGTTCAAACCGCCAGGAGTTGTATTTTGATTATTCTGAATTGTTGGCAACCTTTCAGCTATTTCCTCATCATTAATTGCTAAAGAGTGTCATTTCTTCTTTTTGAGTATAAGTTGGACCCCCTCAATGGATCGTTTGTGACGTGGTTCCATCAAGGGTTTCCTCTAAACCTTTCAGGATGAATCCGGGCCACGTTTCTGGTCCCTCTTATACTACAGTCAGTTATAAAGTTACATACCTCCTGGATCTGGCGGCACTCTGGAATATGTTATCACTCTCCTACACCCTTCTTTGATTGGTTTGTAATTCCCTTGCACCCTGAAGAAGGTGTTACCTTCCTTTGGTCCTCACCGAAACGCGCGTCAACGCTTTCTTACTGCTGAACACAAGGACCCATAAAATTGATTGTTACAATATTGGAATCAAATGATTTCTGTTCGAAATATTAGAACTATTTGTGAGGTTGAATCTGGTCTACTTTACCTCTCTCTCATTATTTTAGATGATTTACAGCCACTTATGGGAAATCTATACAAATGTCAGTATCGTTATGCAAATTGGATGCTTGCATACATCTGAATATGAAATGTTATTTGGTTGTAGGTCCTTGCTTTTCCCAAAGCTATTGTTGATTTTATTATGTTTTGTTCTATGATAGTTGATATAAATGCAGCTTGAGTGTGGTGTATGAGTCTGACTGAAAGCATGAGTGCACTTGGGGTGTGAGTAGGGGCATCTTTCTGAGGAATTTTCCATGTCTATTATTATGTATAAGCATTGTCTATTTTTTTATTGCTTTTCATAATACTTTTTGTAATCCTAAGGGACACGACCAAAATGTGTTCTATTTGTTGTTTTCTGCATGTCTATAAAAGTAAAGCGTATTTTGAATACATTGAAATCATTTTTTGATATAAAAGTTCCTGAAGTGTATTATCTCTCTTTGAATCACAAAGCTCAATTGCGACTTATTAGCACCTTAGATCTTTAATGAGATATCCTGTAGTTAGCGAGCCATGTGAGGCAGGCTGTTTTTGTTTATGATGTTGGTCTGATTACCCCTGTTCCCTGCCTCTCTTATTTGACTTCAGGGTACTTCCCTTTTGTTTTGGAACTGATAGCATTTTTTCACCATGTTTATTAAAAATAATCAAGATGTGGTTTGCTGGCACCTGGAGTGAAAATTTTACTGGGCTTGTGGGAGGTATACCTTGCATTGAAAAGGTAGACCAGATGCCAGCAGGATAATGGTTCAAGCAGAAAGAGTCTCTCAAATCAGACATTTTCTGCACAAACCAGTCTGTAGTGCATGAAAAGTACATGATATTGTAAGTTCCAGCAAATTTTATGAATTTTGCATAAGGAGAAGTTAAAAAAGTTTACAAATTTACCCCTTAAAACATCTCCGATATGTGAATGTGACACAGTATGGCTGTATAGGATGAGGCAGCATGCTAACGTTCATGGAAGACTATTTTAAAACAAGGCAAGGAGGTGGTGTAATTTGCAAATACCCTTTATTGTTGTTTATCAGCATCAATAAAGAGAAAATAAGAAATGTACGTGATCATTACTTTACAGGCCACGGGAGAGCATCTTCCTAGTGGCAGTCTTTGTATTGCTGCTACCCATTGCAGCTGGTCTTTGTCATGATCACACATAAACATTTGAGCTCCTGTCTACCTTAATTCTTTTATTTTTTGATAAATTTACCCATCCGTTAATATGTTCTTTCCTAATACCCTTTTCTTTTAACTTCTTTGATCAGTGTAATCAGTTTACCCAACCCCTTTTCTCATGCTCCAAACTTATCTCAATATGATACTCCGTTCTTCCTAAATTTTCTTAGCAATTCGGCTTTTGTTTTATAATTGTCCCCTCATATGCTTACCCATATTGGTTTTCAAAATTTTGGCCCTGATCAAAAGTACTCGGGTGCATTAACGTGTTGTCACAGAGAGAGTGTGAATGGCATATACAGATGCAGCCCGAGAACTTGGGAATCTGAATAATATGAAGAATTTATAGTAGATTTGGAACCGATAAGCCTTGGTTAATTTTGTGGAAAGAGCTGAAGCACTTCTGACCCTGAAAGGATTTTAAGTGGTGGATACTACATGGATGGATACTTCTGGAGAAACGCGCTCGAGAAACTAAAGCCCTGAGGAAGCCGTAGGTTATCCCGACCACGGCGAAACGCATTGGCATAAGGGATTGGAACTAACGAGATTAAAAGAAGACAATCATTAGAGCTCAACTGAACTGTGTTTGAATTTGTTTCGCTTTAAATGCTAAATGCACTGTATAAGTTGTGTGCTCCGAAAAGTCTGTAAAAGTGCCTGATCATAAGTAGCCCGGAAATTGCGTAGGGAGATACTCGCAGTGGAATGAATAACTTCAGCCAGTATCTTCCCACCCATTTCCAGAAAGTATGATTTAGAGTTTGGTGAAAGGAATTTACTCCATTAGGATGGCACAGGAAAATACCTCTTCCATCCCAAGGGACTTCCACCTGACAAATTCAGAGATGTCCACCACTCTGAGGACAAATCTCTACATTGACAAGAACCTCCATCATGGCAGTTCCTGTCAGTGTAGGAAAAGTGCCAGCCATAACACTTTTTCAAAAGTTTTATGTTTGTCAAAAACAGACTTCTAAAACAGAAGTTTGTTTTTGAAAAGTAAAAAAGAGAATTGCCACCACATCCTGGAAGTTTTTTCGCAGGGTGTCGGGGGGTCATTAATGTTTTTTCCTGTTCCTTACCACCAGATCCATCCTCAATGTGGTGGATGGTGTAAAGTCCCTCCTCTGACGGCGCTACTATGTTGCCCCATTGGATGAAGTATTCCATCGATGGAGCCAAAGGGGTCACCGTCAACAGAATACTTACATTCTGCCCAACTCTAAAGATGGCAGGCAAATTGAGTATTTGGCGGGCAAAGTACTCCTCTGTCCGCAAAACTCTATTTGAGGCCCTTAGTGGCCAGAATGGAGACCAGGATTTACTTGGTCAAAAACTACTGATGACAGTTACCACATTCTCTGAGGAAGTGACAAATGTGAGTTGTGGGCCACAGCAGGCCATTATTCACGGAAGTGGGGAGGTCAGGAGTTTGTTGGAAGGCAGGGTAAAATTTTATCTTCTTCCTTGGTGTTAGTTTGGGCTGACCTTCTGCTCTCTAGATCTAAATCTCTTATCAGTGGTCACTGGTTTTTTTGGGTGCCTTTCCGGTCCTGGTGAAATCAGATCCTCTCTCCAGTAATTTCTGGTGTGTGAATGGTGAGTTACACGGAATTGGCTAGAACTGTATTTCCTCTGTAAATATGCTGGAGATACTGCTCCAGACATCTCAAAGTCACCTCCTTTGTGCATTTGCTTTAGCCTCCTTGTACCTCATGCCATGTAGAGCTTGTGAACCATCTTGCCTTTTCATCACATCCCTCATAGACAGGCTGTGCTATGCTTTGATAGCAACTTTCGCATATCTATTAGAGGCTCTTTCTTTGATTCTGACCACCCCCATGCCCAGAAACTCGAAGTGGTTAAAAAAGCAGAGTGAACTAAGGGACAGAAAGCTAGTTGGAGAAGCAAAGAATGGAACATCTTGGCAGAATTCTAATTGGTAGAGTGTTGTAGTCTCAGTGAAGGATAACTCCATCACTGTGTCACCATGAATGTTAACGAGTGTTCTGAATGATGTCCTAAGCTCAGTCAGTTGGATCCTGGCTGGCGTCGATTTAACACTTATGAGTTGTTGTCTGCATTTGCAGATATCACTTCATAGACCCGGCCATATACAACCAGCTCATTACTGTTTCTCCCCTTCTCCACCTGACCCAACGGGCTACCAAAATACATACACAGTAAAAGGCAAGACCCAAGAGAGGTATATCAAAGTGCATCATCTCCCTTTCTCTTTCAGCTTTGTAGCTTTAAAGTGAGGTAAAATGAGTATACTATTGCAATTAAATGTAATTTTATTATTAATGACTACTTAAGATGTAATATACTTTTGAAATATTTAAATATGGGCAAGGAAGATACCACAAGATATCCTACCTCTTTCTCTTGTGGGCATCTGTGCAAGGCTGTTGATGGACAAGATCTTTGAAATGAGGTAGGAGGCTCAGGATGAGTTGAATGCAAACATGTTTATTAGGGATACTGTGAAACACCACAGGCACCACAATTGCTTCCTCTCACTTTCAAATCAATACACCAAGCTCCATGGAATCCAGAGACACATGTTCCATGGGGCCTATGATGCAGACATTCCATTGTCAGCAGAAACCACCAATCAGAAACTACACAGAGGCATTTAGGTTGCTGATAACTTTACAAGTTACATCAATGAGCCATAAATGAGAAGATACCACATATATCCCTCCTCTCTAGTAGAACAGAACAAGTTTATCATAATTCAAACAGAACGATATATAATACAGAGGGAGAAAAATGCAAATATTCACTTATATGTATTCCTTCAGAGGTTTTGGTCTCTTAGAAGCCCTCAAACTTCTTCTCAACCCTTGTGTTTTTTACATCTTCTTGTTTCCCTTTATTCTCACCTTCCTTGTTTGCAACTTGCTCATCTTCCTTAGACATGTACAACCTGCAATTAACCTTTATCAATACCACTCTACTCAGATTCCACATCCTATGATCCTCTGTCTTTACAGAACTCCCAAACACCTTAATTGCATTCATGGGAGCAGAAAATTTGGATTGGGTTTTCAAAAGACCTAAATGGGGATTCCTAATCTTGTTTATATCCCCAACCTAAATCACCGTTTTATTTACAGCTGTATGACTGTGAAACCTGGCCTTCCTTTCAGACATTTTCTTCTGTTCTCTCAATTTCTTCATTTCAGCTTTACAATTCACGCTCATTTGTAGTCCTGCCATATCATTTACCAAAGAAGGTCAAATCAGTGTATTAGCTTTTCTCCTCTTGAACAACTCAAATGGTGAGATTTCTGTAGTTGTATTGGGCGTTATCCTGTAATTCTTTATTTTTCCTAATAACTCTCGCTCTAACACAAATTACATGTATAGTCTCCTTTAACACTTTGTTCAGCCTCTCCACCATGCTGTTTGTCTTTGGATGGTACAGAGCTGACTTCTTGTGTTTGATACCTCTATCACAGAGAAACTTCTCCATTTCATGAGAAATATGTTAAACACTATTGTCTGTTAGTATAGTAGTGGAAAATCACTTCCTTTCAAAAATCTGTTACAGAAAGTTAATCACCTCACGTGTTTCCACTCAATTGGTTATTCCCACCTCCGGCCATCTCGAATAAATATCAATCAAAACAATTACATATTTGTCTGTATTCGAGTATCTTATCGGGCCCAGAATATCGATGACGACATCTTGCCAAGGTTACTTCGGTATTTCTCTGATTTTCATTGGTTAACTCTGTATTTGAGAGTTTTGTCAGCATCCACACACTCCAAACACTCTCTTATGCACATCTTGACCTGAATGTCCATTCTCAACCACCAGTACATTTGTCTGAGTTTCTCCTATGTTTTTGAGATCCCTGGATGACTCTCATGTGCCAAAGAAACTAAGGGCCTGATTATGAGTTTGGCACTGTGGGAGCAGGCTGCTATGCCACCGCCCCACTCCAATACCACCAAAGTAATCCATTCGCCGCCCGCCAGATTAGGAGTTTCCTCCTGGCTTTGGCAGTCCCACGGCAGTGCTTTGCTAAGGCTCAATGGTGAGCCTTAGCAAGGCAGCGCTGTGGGAGCACCATAGCCGGTCCAGCACGGCACGTGCAGGAGCTGGGGTCCATGCACACAGGGGGGAACAACATGTCAGCGTAAACCACCAATCAGAATCTATGCAGAGACAAGTAGGTTGTGATAACTTTACAAGTTACATCAATGCAATATCAATGATAAGATACCAAAATCTTCCTCAACCCAGCCACGGTTTATCTTACAGATGCAAAACCTTTGTTTTGGAATCCCAGCATCTTCCGAATTCCCAACACCAGAACATTATTACAGCTACCTGCTCCGCATGATTAGTCTCTTGCACACACAAGCAATATCAGGAGCCCTTCCCATAGGAAAGAAGGGGTGCTGACAGGTGCATCGCAGAAAGGTCTAACAACAACAAAGACCTCTGTCCTGGAGCCTAAGCTGGGGAGGTTATTGGAGATGTTGGTTGTTTGTCCCTCTTAAGCCTTACAAAAATACAATAGTGTGGCCATTCAAAACTATATGATACATTCCCATGACAAAGTCTGCTTATAAGTGGGAATGATTCTAACCACTCTCTAATGATGCCTTCTACCTTGTCCATGTTCTTTCTTTTTTCCACATGTAGTTCTTGACTCTCCTAGACCCCAAGCTTTCAAAGTTTGATCTGTTGCAGCATTATAGTTGTTTAAGTCAATCTGGTTCATTGTTCTCTGCCTTGCCTACCTGTCATGCAGTCGTCTGTACCAATCTAGGGAGTGGCTCAGTTTAAAAAGCCATATTGTGCTAGAATTGTATGCTTGCTTTTGAGACTTCATCTGGGTCTGGCTCTTGGAAGTTTTTCCAGTTCTTGGTCATCTGTTGTCTACATATAAATGTGATAAGCTTACGTTTTGGTTATAGCACCTGTGCATCTCGTGCTGCGCCACATGATGCACACACCATGTTGTAGTTATTGAACTTGTTTTTGTTTGTTTTTAACTGTGTTCTGAGTTCCTGTCCATTTGATTTGCCATCAGAATACGGTTCATTCTGTTGGCGATTTGAGGGCTGTAGGAGGTTGGTTGTGGACTCTCTTGTACTTGAGACATAATAATGTCTCCTCCTTCCTATTTCATCCATTTCCTACTTCTGCTTATTTGAGGACCCGCACTCAACATATTGGCTACAAGGATGGGATATATATTTTATTTTTAGAGCCCACCGACAGCTCTTTGATCTATGGCCTCACTGCTTTGTGTTAGTTCTGATTACGGACTCTCGTCAGTGTGCCACTTACCACTGCTCCACGGACTTCTGACTTCACACAGTATAAAATACATACTCAGTCCCGACTTCCCTGCTTACCTATGAGACTTTAGGATAATGGTAAAAATATCTCTTCAAGGTCCAGCTCTTCAGACTCTTGACATCTAATCACAGTATTTACTTGTATTCTTGCCCATGATCAGTAACTACTTGTATTCTTGCACATGCTTCACAGTTCTGTCTTCAGTACCTTCTGGATGATACCAATCTGAGTAAGTTTAGTTAGTTAGGGATTCAGTTTGCATGTTTTGCACCTGATGATTGCATTTCAAACTAGTGCAACAATTGCATAGATCTAATGACGATTCATCAATATTCTAAAGCCACAAATCTCTGTCCTATAATGAACATGTTATTGGAAGTTGACAGATTTATCATTAATTATGTTATTGAATTGAACTGAACTCCATGTGGAACAATTAGGGATATGAAAATACCAACAATCTCTCTACACTGTTGATGTGTCGTCGTATGAATGGGTGACTGTATGGATATTTGCCCACTGCCTTTTCAATTGATATTACATTGTACATTAATCCTTACATTTTGTATATTAGGATTTAAAAAAAGATATTTAGTCTATATATGTCGTAAATATTTCCTGTACATGTATTCATAGTTGCTCAGGGTTGTCTATACATTAGTGTTTTTCCTGCCCTGAGAACTGTTAATGTTTACAATGGGGTTCCTATTTTCACATTCAAGTTACTTATCATTGCCATGGGTATCACTCCACAATAGAAATCCTTCCATCTTTCTCCCCAGTAAAAGATTTTCACATTTAAACTTTAAAAATCTGTAACTCCTGTTTCTCTTATTGGATTTTGTGGTTCTGCTGTCATTTTATTTAATAAAATGTACTCTATTTGTATATAAAATTGGTTTGTATTTTATTTTGATGCGTTGTGACTTTATTGCTGTTTTGGCACTGCATAAAAACTTTACACTCTAAATTAAGACTGTTAGCTCTGTGGCATATCTAACGGGGGTTTGAGCTCAGTTTAATTTAGTGAATTTAATGGTTCACCCTTACAAGTATTGTGTTATTATTAGAGGTGGGTACTCACCCCACTCAACTAATAACCCAGTTTCTTACAAAAACAAAAAGAGAGTCACAATCAACCTGCAGGAGTGTGTTATAGTAGCCAATGGAAAGGGAAGTCACATTGAGCACGCAAAAGGTTGTGGCACTATTTATATGTGCAATAGTTAATTATTTACTTGGAGGATTTATAGAGTGCTGCATGCCATCTTTCAGTCACTTTAGAGTATTGAAATTATGCTAATGACTGTAAATTTGAGGAAGGGGACTTTAGGCTCCAATTTTAGAAGGATGGGCCTCAGTCAGATATACTTCATTTATAACCCCCATTTGCGTTCAAGTTCAATTGATGTGCATATTGCTTGACTTTGCCGTCCTCATGAGGTTTAAGGTATTCTAAATGCTGCAGCCTGGACTCTTAAGGTTTGGCTATGTGCTGTATTTGCAAACACAAGATCTTGTATCATATGTGCTGTTTTTGCAAACACAAGATCTTGTTGGACACCTAATGGGGAGTTAACTACTGAAACTATCCAAAAACTATGCTCTAGTAGGCCATGAGCATAATACAAAGATTCAGGTCCTCCGAGAGCACTAATTAGTCCTTTAGATACATTGCTTCAACTCACATCCAACCATTACTAACATATTTTAATAAATAAATTAAATGACTTGATCGATGCCTTTGAGTCATTGGCCAATGCATTCTTATTAACTACCTTGAACTTAACTTGTCTGAAACAGAGATCCTAACTTGTTAAGAATAGCAGAACTGCCAGCCTAAAAGGACCTCTCACTCTAGTGACATTAAATGAAGCAAGAAATCTAGGTGGGATAATGAATTCTAGCCTTTCCTGATCCCCCAAGAGAACCAAGTCGCAAAGGCATTTTCTATTCAATGTGAACTTTTTGACACATTATCCTCAACTTTGCCAGAGAAACTACAGACCTTGTCATGTCTCCTCTAGACAATACACACTGATTCTACCTAAAAGACCAGATCTTACAAATTTGAATGAAGCAAGGGTACAAAATGCAGCAGCAGGACAACTCTTAAACCTTTACCTGCAGAAAATCATCATATCAGCTTTTAAAGTACTTTTCTGGAGTCCTATGAAAGGACACTCTGTGAAATGACTCTTTGTTGCACAATGGCAAAGATGCATCCATCATACTTGGATAGCTTCAATGATTCTCACAGAAGAGAACTCCAAGATGAAGGCAGTCCCCATGGCTGATCATCTAACACCACCAGAAGAAACAGGCCAGGGGAAGCTCCTTCACCTCAAAAACAGCTAATTTATGTAGCTCCCTCCTGACAAACAAAAAAGAATCCAACGTCACTTGGAATTCTGGAACGCAGCAGAAATCTGGCTCCTCCCAGACAGGTGATACAAGATCACTATGAGAAATATGAGAGCAGGTGCCCTACAAAAGGAGGATATAGAAAGTGTATGACTCAGGATGATAAACAGAGATATATAACTTATTCACTGAGAAGAATGGTAGGCGAGATCACATGGGCCAACTATTCCTCACTGTACTTCATTCCACTCTATCTATAATCCCAGCTGTGAAATTGCAGTGACTCCTTATGCGCGATAACAAAAATATCCCACATCAACTAGAGCAGAACCTACAACCTTCCATCCAGACGGAACATTAATATAAAGCTGACGTGTCTTACCCATCATTGCTTTTCACTCAAACTACACTCTGAAGTGCAGCAAAACGGATGAAAGGATAGAAATCTGCTCTGGATTATAAGAACAACACAAAAACACTTCTAACATAGGCCATGCTACAAACAACATCCTTCAAACCCAGTACTGCCTAGAGTGTATCATGCTTCGTGTCTAATAATGTCCTTTGGTGCATTATCAGGGATATGAAGCACTATTTATATACAACTATAATATAATACAATTAAGAAGTTGAGTATTCTGAGCCATCCAGCAGCAACAATGCAAGATTGATGATGACCTCCTAATGCCACTGGTATGTAAGGAGGATTTTATTAAATATTTTAGGGTTACATTTTTGAAGTATATATATATTTGAAATTATGATATGCATTTATATATCAAAAATGACTCCTTACCAGACTGTACAGAAAACCAAATTCAGGGAACTCAATCCTCAATGCAGGGAGCCACCACCCTAGGAGTCTGATCTCCAACATCCCATACGGGGAATTGTTGCGTATGAAACGCAACTGTACAAAAGAAGCTGAATATCAACAGGCCAAGACAGGGGCATTTGAACGCTTCAAAGCGAGAGGCTATTCTATCAATAACCTCCGCACTGCGGAAGCAAAGGTTAACACAGTACCTAGGGCACAATTGCTAATGGCAAAAAACAGAAAGAGCACATACCATCAAGGGGAGAAAGAGCCGGTTAGGATGATAACACAATTTGATGATTCTGCAAACGGACCAGGTCCTGCGCAAGAGAACGTCCACCTAGACCCATGTTCACCTACAGGAGAGGAAAATCCTTGGGTGACCATTTAGTGCGCAGCCACTTTCAATCCATGCCTCTGAGGAAAGATCCGATTACCAGATTCTATCCCTGCATGAGGTGTAAAGCCTGTAAATATAGCAAAAAAGTCATCAGCTAGAGGACTAATGAAAAAGACCCCAACAGGATGTGGAAGATCAATATGCTGCTCAACTGTAATTCGGAATATACCGTTTATTGCTTAGTATGTCCTTGCAGCAAGCGGTATATTGGCAGCATGATCCACCCTACTAAGAAGCGTATTTTGGAACATATGCGGGCAATCAGCAATAAGGACAACAACTACCCGATTGCCCGCCACTTTGATGAGGTCCATCATAGCAATAGAGACTTTTTGAGTTTTTTTTGCCTTGACCAAGTACGCAAAAATGAGAGAGGGGGAGACAGGATTAAAACACTTTGCATCGTGGAGTCTAGATACATCATAAAACTCCAAACGATGGTCTCCCAGGGTCTGAATTGTGACGAAGAGATGTGGGTTCACCTAGATTAATGATCCAACAACCTGGGTTGGGGTCTGTTACAGTATCTGCCACAGGTCTTCAGTAAATACCTTACACTTGTACTTCATACAACCCCACACTAGCTGCCCCCAGTTCTACTCCTTACTCTGGGAACAATAGTTCAAAGCGTTCGATCCAGGCATAAGCAACAGCTAACTAGGACACATCATGCAGCTACTCCTCTAGAATATTAGCAATACATGCAAATAACATTCATTAGGATGTAGCTCCTTATAGAGTGAAAGGATAGATGTCCACAATGCATTGGGAAACAGACAAGGAGCTAACTGGGATAATTGCTTTAAAAATTGAAATGAAACATGGGTAAAAAGGCCCATTCAGGGCACAATTATGAAGGGGTATTCACATACTTAAAAGTCTGTATTCTTTTGCGTATTTATATAATGATGATTCACGTTGAAGTATGTACATATGTATCAAATATATATAATATTATCAACAATATTATCAATCTGTATGATAGATACATATATCCCCGACTTGTAAATACTTGTTTTGGTTTAATTATTGTTTTGCACAATTTACTGCAATCATTTATTGTTTTTTGCATGTTGAAAGATGGCTGCCATGAGATAAGGCCACCAAACTATTTTTTATTTTTATGTTGAACACATGACACCAAATGGGCTTGTACATAAACAAGAGAATTGTTTGAAAACACCGACATCGAAAAAGGCTTTCATGTCAAAACGCGTCTGTCGGTGCGGTGGGGGAGGGGGTGGAAAACAAAGTAACTGCAGAAAACCTATCTGTGAGTATGTCCTTTTGTTGCCTGAATTGTGCTACTGTGGAGTAATATTAAAAATGGCATGCATTTTTCAAGATGATACTTATTTTTGGATTTTATAATAGACTTAATGGAACCCAAGCCTTCATTGAGTTTGACATGTTAATCTAATCCTGTAAAATTGTGTGTTCTGTAAGTAAAATAAAATTTAGCAGATAGCTAGCTGCCCTTTTTGCCAGCTTTTCCTGTCCATTGCCAGATATGTAATTGCTACTGAGTGGTAACATCCATTTGCTTTTCCGGGGACCAGTGTCAAAATATTGTCCTCTGAGCCAGAGTTGTTAAATCTCACATTAACGAATGTGCATTCCAGCCCTGTGTTTAAAGCCAGTTCTGGTTCAGGATGCTTAAATATAAATGAACAAAGTAACTTTTCCACTTAAGTTATCAAAAATCAGCATTAAATCAGATTTTTAAAATTAGGAAATAACTTTGAAGTGTTTTCTAGCATTTCCCCAAGTGGAGAGAGGAAAAAAAAGATTAAATCCCAGCTAAACCTGTTCATGAAAATGCATGTAAATAACCACGAGAGTGTGAGAAGCTAGAAAGGGGTAACCCATAGCCTCCCTGGATAGAACCAGTAAATATATAAGAGATGGTTAGCCTGTCTAGAAAGAACTCTTAAGGACTAAAGGGTCAGTTATCTGGTCTCAGTATATCTTAAGATGGTGGGGGATCTGCACCCAAGTAAATTGGTGCGTCCCTGGCATCTCATAGATATATTAGTAGGATCCTCACCCACAGGTACAACCAGTGGCATTCTTCACCATCGGATCCTCACCCAGTGCACCTGGTGTGAGTGGGTGGGCTCAACGTAGTTTGTAAGAAGAGCTCTTTGTTTAAGGGATAACAACTGCAAGCTAATTGCCTTCAGAATCCTAAATCCTGTTTAGTAGCAAGATTCTTTGGCGAGAATAGAAACAATGAGATATTTAGTCGGTAAATGACTCCCTAACTTCAATAGGTCAACATGTTTCAACCTGTATCTAGAGCCACTAAGGTTCAATAGGCTTTCATCAGGACCGAAAGTATATGCAGTACCCCTACGATATATGGTTGGTAACTATGCACTCGAGTAGTAGTTTATACAAACATCATGAAGCATGCAAACATACAGACCAAAATGGACCTTTGACTGTAATGGTCTCTGAAACACAAAAGCACAATTGTAATTCTGTTAGGGGTAATTCAGACCCCTTGAGTTGTAAGACTCATGCTCGGGCACACCTTGGTTGATGTGTGCGATAGGGCATGCAGACACGTGAGTTTTCCCTCCAAAATGTCAGACATGACATATGCATATATGGAAATGCAAAGCAAGGCCTACACAGTAAAATACCTTTGGGGGTTTATTTTGCTGTGAGAGCAGAATAACCCCAAAATATAGAGTGCAATATTTTTATATATTAGTACCCTGCTCTCTGAGCTTACAAGGTTTACTTTATGTGTGACTTTTTTTTGTTTTTTTTTTTTCAACAAACTTTATTGGTTTCTTCAGGATTACAACTTTCGGCATTATCAGTACACCGCATAGCAAAGCAATATCGACAGATGCTTCAAAGAGGCTCCGACATAGGAAGCCGCGAGAGCGATATCTACCAATTACCAATGGGCCAATCTAACACGTGTCACCTGGAAGTGTTCCGGTTGTGGCGTCATCCATAATCCCATTATTGGGCCTTCAGCCATCGTGCCGCACCCCTCTCAACCATCAGTTCCTTAGTTAGTGCACCTCTGTCAAGGCAAGGAACCGCACAGTACGAATATCGAAAAGCAACAATGCGTGGGTGCGACACCTTGGAGCGTCCATTACCTTCAATATTTTACAATCGATATCTCCGTGAATTCACTGTATCCAAACCAATCTTAAACAAAACAACCAAAACAACAATTCCCCCCCACCCCCCTCCCAGCTGCTTCCCCCAACCCAACTGCCCCCCCCTATCCCTCCCCCCTCACTGCCGGGTCACTGGCACTCAAAGTTCGTATATCTAAGTACTCACACGGGGCCACCTGAGATCTCCCTCTCTGGACCTGGGGTTTCCCCCACTTCAATTGACATTCCAGCTGTACTGGGTATCGTGATTTGGGAGGCCTGTCCCGCTATTTCCTGCATCATTACCCCCCATGCTAGTAGCACCTCAGGCAACTTGGGGTCTCTCCTGGTGTTCCGTATGTGTCCTTCTTCAGCTAGGGCCCATTCCCTTAAATCTGACCTCCACTTTGCCAATACAGGTCCTCGCTGCGTCAACCAGTGGATTGCAATACGCCTTTTGGCTATCACTAACCCCAGGACCAGAAACCGCCTGCTTATCTTGCGCTTCGGGTCTCGCGGAATCAAGCCCAGTAAACATACACGGGGATCCAATGCAATCGTCCAACCGGTTATCCTAGTCAGTTCACCAATAACCGCTCCCCAGTACGTCTGGATCACTGGGCACGTCCAAACCATATGCAGGAAATCTGCTGGAACACCACGACATCTGGGACAGTGGGGGTCCCTGGAGCCATCAATGGCGTGCAACCTTCTAGGGGAGAGGTATGTCATGTGTATTATGTTGTACTGAATTTGCTTAAAGCGATTGCTCACTGCCACCTTCCGCACACTTTCGTGGATTCGCACCCAGTCGCGTGGTGCAAGCTCCTGCGGGCACACCTGCTGCCATTTTTCTTCAATTTTTAGGGGGCCGGTCTTTTTATCATCCCTCAACGCCTTATAGAGATGTGTAACACAGTTTCGCCCTCCCCCCATGGCGATCATAGTGACCAGAGTCCGGGTGTAACCCGGGGCTTCCGGAAACGTTGGCCACAATTGACGTGCCGTTGCTGCTATTTTTGCATAGTGTAGAAACTGCCCTGCCCCCAACTCAAAGGCGGTCATTGCCTCCTGATACGTAATAAATTTATCTTCTGGGTACAGGTCGGCCAACATCAGGCAGCCCCCTGACCTCCACGCCTCCGTTGACATGACTTGTTCAATCTGCGCAAAGGGCGGCATCTGCCAGAGGTCCGCCTCCGGGGCAAAAGGTCTATCTTGAATAATTTTACGTACCACTCGGTTCCAAATTGCAGCCCCAAGCTGCACCAGAGGCGGGTCCAGCCCCCCAGCCCGCCACAACAATGCCCCGAGCTGTCGGTCCCCGTACGTACCCGCCAGCAGGGACCTCTCCCAAGAGGGATCCACGTCCAACCAGGTGATGGCATGTTGTAATTGCGATGCAAAGTAGTAAAGCTCTTGATCCGGGATCTCCAAACCCCCTCTACCCCAGCTACGTTTCAGGACCTCCAAACTAACCCTGCATCGCTTCCCGTTCCATAACAGTTGGATCAGGAGCGAATCGAGTTCCCGAAAAACCCGGTGTGGGATTTCGAAAAACGACCCTTGCATAGTATAGAGACATCGGGGCAGGACTACCATCTTTATGAGTGCAATCTTTCCCATCAGGGAAAGGTTAAGAGTATTCCAAAAGGTAATACTACCCTGTAACCCCCGGATAATCCTCCCCATATTACGTCGATAGAACCCTTCCTCGGACCTAGCAAGCCATATCCCTAAGTATCGGATCGTGTCCTCCGCCCAAGGAAGTTCCAGGTCCGGTCGCTGGTCCGCCTCCCAGTCAATCTTGGATTCAATCGAGTAGAGCTGTGACTTTGCTCTGTTAATATAGAGTCCGGAGGCGTCAGCGAATTTGGCCAGCGCTGTTAACAATATCGGCAGAGATTGGGTCGGTCGACTCAGATATATTAACGCATCGTCGGCATACATTGACACCACATGCTCCGTGTTCCCCACCCGTATGCCCCGCCCCTCAAGTATCCTGCGCAAGTGGCACGCCAACGGCTCCATTGCCAGGGCAAACAGCAATGGGGAAAGCGGGCATCCCTGCCGCGTTCCCCTCTCTATGGTAAATGTAGCCGACACGTAGCGACCCGTGCGGACCCGTGCCATCGGCCGAGCATACAATAACTTGATCCAATTGACAAATCCTGTCCCCAAGCCCATCTTAAGCAGAACCTGCCAGAGATAATTCCATCCCAATGAATCGAACGCCTGTTCGATATCAAGGAATACTAAAGTGTTCCGCTGGGCTCGTCCCTCCACCGATTGCATAACGTGCGCCAGGCGTCTGATATTCCTCAGAGTATTTCTACCCGGTATAAAGCCGGACTGGTCATCATGGATCAGCCGCCGAAGATAAGGGAGGAGCCTGGACGCCAACACCTGACTGATAATTTTAAGATCCACATTCAGCATGGAAATGGGCCTGTAAGAGCCGGGAAGGAGGGGGTCCTTCCCAGGTTTGGGGATCATTACAATCAACGCTTCCCGCATGGAGTCTGGGAGCACGCCGCATGTCCCGGCCTCCAGCGTGATTTCTAGTAATTTGGGGACCAGCAGTCCACCGAACTCTTTATAAAGCTCGGCGGATATGCCGTCCATTCCCGGGGATTTTGCAGTTTTTAGGTGGGCGATAGCTGCCCGTATTTCTTCCCCCCTGAGGGGGCCTCCCAGTGCGTCCCGGTCTTCTACGTCTATGCTGGGCAGGTCGATCCCGATCAAATAGGCCTCCGCCACCTCAGGGGCTGAGGGAGATCGTGACTCAGAGTATACTTTACGTAGGTGGGCCACGAATACGCTATTTATGTCATGTTGGGTATACACCATCTGACCCAGATCGTTTTTAAGGGCCAAAATCGGGCGTGGCTGAGTCTCCGTCCGAATCAGGCGCGCCAACAACCGCCCTGCCTTATCTCCCTCCGTGTACCAACGCCGCCTACTCTCAGTTCTAATATATTTGCCTAACGAATCCCATAGGTCTCCTATCCGCCGCCGCACTTCGTCCCTTTCAGTCAACCTCTCCTTATGCATGGGGAGTTCCGATTCCAACTCCTCCAACCGTACCTCCTGCCGCCTTAGGTCACGTTCCAACACTTTTTTGACCCCAACCTCCGTAGACCGACATATCCCCCTAACCACCACTTTCATTGCGTCCCATTCAGACGATCTGGTGCTGGCGGAGCCCCAGTTGATCTCCATATATTCATTTAACCCAGTCAGAATAGCGTCTTTGTAAAGCGGGTCGCCCAAGGCTTCCGTATTGAGCCTCCAAAGTGGTATCTTCGATCTCGGTCGGGCCAACGAGTAGGTGACCAGGAGCGGGGAATGGTCCGACAGATAGCGGGCTAGATATTGCGTCTCCGTTACTCGGTAGATCGCCGTCCGTTGGATGAAGAAGTAGTCTAATCTGCTAAAGGTGTTGGCAGCAGGTGTGTGGCACGAGTACACTCTGCGACTAGGGTTGTGGTGGCGCCACACGTCCAATAGGTCATAATTGAGTAACATGCGGCTCATAGCCTCTCTGACATGAGGCTTGGCATCCGGCTTGGGGGGGAACCTGTCGAGCTCCCCATCCAGGGCACAATTGAAGTCCCCAGCCACCACCAATTCCGTATCCGGGTCCAGATCTAGCACTCCCAGTGCACGGCCTAGAAACCCCCCGTCGTCGCTATTCGGGGCGTAAACGTTCACCAGGCATATATTGCATCCATCAAGGGTCCCCTTCACCGCAACGAATCTACCCTCTGGGTCCTGCGTAACATGGAGAGCCTGGAAGGGGACTCCCGGAGCCACCCATATTAGTGCACCCCGGGCAAACCCTGAGTAGGATGTAGCAAAGAGCTGACCCCTCCACCTGCGTTGAACAAATTTAAGACAGTCTCCCCATAAGTGGGTTTCCTGGAGTAGAGCCAGACTGACCCCATATCGCCTTAGGTATGACGCCACCCGGATCCGTTTCACCCTATTATTGAGCCCCCGCACGTTCCACGTAATTAGTTTGTACCTCTGAGTATCCCCTGTCATAAGTGAACATTTGTCGGCATCCTAGCTCCCCGCCTGTATTGCACGGACCCCCCATCAATGCCATACCTTTCCCCCGCCCGAGACCCAGGACTTTGATCCCCTGTGTGCCAACATGAACTGGACCCGGCAGCAACCCCAACAAACTCCCAACTGTAAATCCCAACCCCCCCACCCACAGGCGGTAGCCCGTCATTCTCGTAACCGATCTCGGTCTGAGGACTCAGAACCCCGCCCCAAAGCTCCTCCCACCCCTCAAGATATCCCTCTCAGCTTAACAGAACAAAAGCAGTTACCACGTCACTTGGTCAACCAATCCCTCTTGACCTTCTCACCCTCCAATAACTCTGTGAGTCAGCCGACTGCCTGGCACCGTGCAACCCCGCCCGACCAAGGTCTAGCCAGGCCGCCTCGGCACTCCACAGCCGGTACACCTAACCAGCGCGGAGGCGGAATACAGTACCTCCCTCCAACAAGTCTCAACCCCCCCCCCTCCCACTCGTTCAGAGGGCTCAATGTTCGTGCTTCAACGTCTCCCAGGAAAGCCAAGTGCCCTGCGGGCCAAACTCAGTACTCACAGTATCCATATTGATCAGAGGCACAGCGTCAGGGCTCTCCCTCACTCGTGTGCGGAGCCTACCATGTCCGGGCCGGTGGCCCCCTCCAGGTCCGACTGTGTTTCCTGAACCAGGCAGAGTGGGGAGAACTGGTTCTGCGTCTGGATGCCTACTTTATGTGTGACTTATATATAAAAACAGGTTTTTCTTGCATGGTAATGGATTTTTTCCCTGACGTGTTGCTGCAGTGCATTTAAACTGCAGCCCAGCCAGAGCACAGTGATGCTCCTGGCAGACATATGTTTTTGTGCTATGTATGGTTGATGCAAATACACACATAGCCAACATATTTAAGTTCTACACCAAAGGTTCATTTTCTGCACTATCTATAACTGTCTTGCAGAATGCTTAAGTAGACAAAGTGGCAGTAGTGACAGCCAGTAAGCGCGGGGAGAGAGGGGCGAGAGCTGATCGGGGATGACACGTGATATGTTTCCAGTTACAATGCTTTCCAAATGTGATATATTTGTTATTATTTTTATTATTTTTGGCTCCTTGTGTGTGGAGGTGGTAGAGTGGTACAAACATTATGTGTGTGAACTTTTCTTCCATAAAATTTAAATTGTTTTCCGTTGTCTGGGTAGTGCTATTTTCAGCCTCCATAGACATCGCTGGGAATCAATTGGACTGCCTAGAAGTGCCCAAGGGGCATATGTATGAAAGGAAAAATTAGTCGCAAACGCTGCGAATCGCAAAAAACAGTGTTTGCGACTGATTTTTCGCTATTTCATATGTATGACACACTTCCAAATTGAAAAATAAGAAATCGCTAAATTAGCGAGTCCTTAGGCTGCGAAACAAGAAAACAGCGAATTTCCTAGCGAATACTTAATTTGCGATTCCTTAGCGTTGCGAATATCGCTAACAAGAAATCGCTAGCTAAGAAATCGCAAACACATGTATGAAATTGTCGCAAATTGCGATTTCACAAAATTCGCAATTTAAGAAATCGCTATTAACACCAATTGCTTGCAGGTGGTAAACTGGTGCAAGGTACAAAAACCAGTCCACAATGCAACAAACACACCCACAATGGCTGCAATGTACGTGATAGCAGGAGGCTGCGTATTCGGGCCCTTGCACACAGGAGAATGAGACAGGAACGTATCTTCAGGCTGCGCATCACCCTGTTCCAGAACACTGAAGAGGAGATCTATGACAAGTACAGACTGCACCCACAGACCATAATGGACCTGATTGAGGAGCTGAAACCCCACTTGGAGCACCCTACTCGCAGGACACAAACAATTCCCACACATGTGCAGGTCCTGTGCTCCCTGCACCTCCTGGCATCAGGGAGTTTTCAACGGGTCATAGCGGAGGTTGGTGGGGTGTCACAGAGTGCACTTTCGCGCTTCTTCCATGCCTTCCTAGATGCAATGCTACTGAGGCTCTCACATCACATTTACTTCCCCACCACCCAACAGGCATTACAGCAAACGATACTGGACTTCTACCAGATTGCACGTTTCCCCCACGTCATTGGCTGCATTGACGGGACCCATGTGGCCATCACACCCCCAGCAGAAACTGAATATGTCTACAGGAATCGGAAATGCTACCATTCACTCAACATACAGATTGTGTGCAACGCTAAGTATCACATCACAGACATCGTAGCCAAATACCCCGGCAGTACACATGACTCCTTCATCTTCCGACACAGTGGAATACACAGACGTCTGAGTGCTGGAGAGTTTGGGGAGGGGTACCTGCTTGGTAAATACATTGCACACATCAATACATGCACTACATCCCTTGAGGGGGGGGGACATTGACTCACCTATTGTGTTTTTTTCCATGCAGGTGACAGTGCCTATGCAGTGCGCGACTTCATCCTGTCCCCATACCTGGATCCTGCAAATGCAAGTGAGAGGAGCTACAACAGGGCACACAGATCTACACGCTGTGTCATTGAGCGAACCTTCGGAATCCTGAAGAGCCGCTTCAGGTGCCTGCATAAAAGTGGAGGCGCACTGCAATACAGCCCTGAGACCTGCTGTAAAATCGTGGCAAGCTGTGCAATGCTACATAACATGGCAATGAGGAAAGGCACCACAATTGATGTGACCGATACAGACACATCGGATGACGAGCGCCCTGCTCCCCCTGCCAGACCAGCACCAGGTGTTGGGGCAGCTGCTGGACGCCAGAGACGGACTGAGATCACACAAAACTACTTTTAGGTGAGTATTGAGGAAATGAGACTACAAAGCCTGATGATGTGTCAAGTGTTTAATCACACTTCACATGAAAGAAATTGTAATTGTCCCCAGCACATGTTGTACACACAGTGCAGAGAAGGCACAAGTATTAGGGCAAACAGCCTTTTCGGGTAAATGCACCCGTGTTGCAGTCAGTGTCCCCGCAGATGATCACCTCCGTCGGTGCCGTCTAGGGTGAGTGCCCCCCATGGTGCGCCCTTGGCCTGCTACCTGTCTGCCACTGCGGCGTCTTTCACCTGGCAAGGTTGGAGTGATGCTGCTGCGACTCGATGTGTCCTCACTCTCAGCAGAGGCCATTAGTGCGCTGCCACCAGCATTGGCTGTCTGCAGCTGTTCCACAGCAGTGGTTACCTGCTCTAGCCCTCGTGCAATGTCCTGGCAGCAATGTGCCATGTCCACCTGCATGGTTACGCTTCTGCGTGTGAGTGCGCTGGTGGTGGTGCAGAGGCGGTTGACTGCCTTTGTATAATTGTGTAGCCGTGCATTGGCACGTCGCCCAGCCCTGTCATTGGCAGCTTGGGTGTCCCTCAAAGTGGCACAGAGCTCATGTATTGCCGCTACCATGTTGCGATTGTCCTGATGTATGCGGCCTAGCTGGCGATTTATTGACCGCATTGCCTTGCTTTGCAGGCGCTGTTCCTGCAGCATGCACTGTTCCAAGCCGGAGAACACGGTGCCTTCTCCTTCTGTTGCAGTGCTGCTCCTGGGCCTTGACCTGGATATGGCTTGTTCCCTTTGCCTTGGTGTTGGTGCGTCATGACGGGGCATGTCAGTCACACCCTGACTCCCCTCTCTCCTGTCGGTGTCATCGCCTGTTGCTGGGACTTCGTCCTCAAATGGAGGCAGTGGGGGCACATGTGCACGCTTCCTGCGCTGAATTGGCTGCTGCTCTGTCTCATCGCTGGAGTCCGCAGGGTCTGCAGCCTCCTCTCCCTCTGCGCTGTCTTCTTGTGGCATGCCGTGTGCTGTGGATGTAAAGGAGACTACATGAGTTTGTGTTACTGTCTGCATGTGGCACTCAATAAAGTTACAATTCTTTGACGGCTAACCTCTGACACATTTCCATTCAATGATCCCCAAAACACATATGTTGCATTTAATTGTGATGGTGTCATGGACACACAGTCAGACACAGTACTACGAGTCCCATGATGCATTGCTGGGTGTGCTGTAAGACCTGGGCTGGATTGTCATGTTGGGAGTTTACTATGCGCATTTGGGGGAGTGTGCAAGGGATGGGTAGGAGCGCAGGGTGATTTGGCATGCATCTTACCTTGTCTGCTGGATGAGGGGTCGGAGCTGTCTATTGCCGCCAAACCACCAACGCTTTCAGGCAGGAGGGTAGACTCCACGAGCTCCTCATGGGGGGTTGGCTGCTCTGCAGTGGATGGTCCTCCTCCAGTCTGATTGGCATCCTTGAGTCTGGCTGCCACCCTCTCCTTGGACCTCTGGCGCATATCATACCACCGCTTGCGCAGCTCCTCGATGGTGCGTGTGGTGACTCCAACAGCATTCACCTTGCTCTGTATTTCCAGCCAGATTTTCCTCTTCCTGGCCTCTGCGACTTTGAGTGCCTTCTTCCCAAAGAGGAGCTCATGGCTGCAGACCATCTCCTCAATGAGGACCTCCTGCTCCTTTTCTGAAAACTTGTGTTTTCTCTTTCTTTTTTCTGCATCTTTGCCCTGCTGGTTTTGTTTGGGATCCATTGCTGGTTGCTGTCTCCAGGAAAGCCTCCTCACACTCCACAAGCAGCCTCTGGGTGTGGCTCAGGTGAGCAGGTGCAGGCAATCACTACAGTTTCCTGTTTGTGATGTCATCAGCCTGCACCAGGCTTGCAGATTCCCGTTTTTGCGATTTCTTAATTAGCGAATTTCGCTATTAAGAAATCGCAATACGGGATTCTGCGAATTATTTGCGATTTTTAAGGAATCGCAAATGATTAGCGATTTATTTTATACATCCCGTTTAGCGAATTTGAATTTGCGAATCGCAAAATCTCGCAAATTAGGATTCGCTAAAGGGGAGTTTGATACATATGCCCCCAAGTTACTTGCAGGCTGAGATGGAGTAAATGTGATCTTTGTTGGCTAGTAGTCCTTAGGTAGTTTTGGGTTTAAAGTTTGTGAATTTTACCTGCCATACTCTATTTTCAATTTGTGAGTCGATTTGCACCTCCGTGTTTCTCCTTGATTTCAGCCCTGCCTCTCCCATTGTTGAGGAGATATTCTACAGTTTTGGATCTGTCCCCCACCCAAAATCACATTTCTCTTGAGTAGTACATTTTCATGTGTGTAGGTTGTCACATTTGCAGTGGATTAATTTGCACATGGAGGTTCAGCTTCTGCATGTACATTTCCGACTATGGGGTCGATTCCGATCCGGGTCGGACAGCTCTCCGAGAGCTGTTCGTTGCCTTACCTTGCGACCGACCTGTACCCGGACCCGGTCCGCCCAGTTCATGAAGTACGATGCGCATAACTGCCAAAAACCCGACCGATACGTAGGCTGTGAATCAAGCTCCATTCTCCGTCCGAGCCGTAACTCCTAACACCGAACCGAGTCGCCCGGAAGCAGTATCCATAGCAGTTTACGCCCTGACAAGTACGATACGTACTTCCTACGTGCCGGACGGGTCGCCGCGTACAGCATGACACAGCATCCGGAAAAGAAGCATATCAGCTACGATTCACGCCACAACTCAATCAACGGCTACGAGACGGACCAGCTTGCAACTGGTACGAGACGGAGCAACAAGCAGCGTGTACGAGACGAACACATCATGAATCCCATCGCACAGGTCATACCAGTACTCTACATCTATGACCGGATCAGGAACAGACGCGGACGGCGCAGACGGTAAGTCAGACACCTACCCCACAAACAAACGACACGTACCCGCAAAATGGCACACACACACAGGGGATCCACATCCTGGCCACTAACAACAGCCCACCATAGGGGTTGCATGGCCAGCACCACTACCACCCCCACCCCTAGGGCTCATGTTGACCATCACTAATGCCACCCACACTCATAGGGGACCTGTTGCCCATCACCCCTGCCAACGCAACTCATAGGGCTTATGTTGCACATCACCCCTGCCACCCCCACTCATAGGGGACCTGTTGCCCACCACTAATGCCACCCCAATCATAGAGCTCATGTTGTCCATCACCCCTGCCACCCCCACCCATAGGGGACCTGTTGCCCATCACTAATGCCACCCCCACTCATAGGGCTCATGTTGCCGATCACCCCTGCCACCCCCACCCATAGGGGACCTGTTGCCCATCACTAATGCCACCCCCACTCATAGGGCATCTGTTGCCCATCACCCCTGCCATCCCCACCCATAGGGGACCTGTTGCCCATCACTAATGCCACACCCACTCATAGGGCTCATGTTGCCCATCACCCCTGCCACCCCCACCCATAGGGGACCTGTTGCCCATCACGAATGCCACCCCCACACATAGAGCTTATGTTGCCCATCACCCCTGCCACCCCCACTCATAGGGAACCTGTTGCCCATCACCCCTGCCACCCCCACCCATAGGGGACCTGTTGCTCATCACCCCAGCCACCCCCACCCATAGGGGACCTGTTGCCCATCACCCCTGCCACCCCCACCCATAGGGGACCTGTTGCCCAGCACTAATGCCACCCCCACTCAAGGGCTTATGTTTCCCATCACCCCTGCCACCCCCACTCATAGGGGACCTGTTGCCCATCACCCCTGCCACCCCCACCCATAGGGGACCTGTTGCCCAGCACTAATGCCACCCCCACTCATAGGGCTTATGTTGCCCATCACCCCTGACACCCCCACTCATAGGGGACCTCTTGCCCATCACCAATGCCACCCCCACTCATAGGGGACCAGTTTCCCATCAACCCTGCCACCCCCACTCATAGGGGACCTGTTGCCCATCACCCCTGCCACCCCCACTCATAGGGGACCTGTTGCCCATCACCCCTGCCACCCCCACGCATAGGGGACCTGTTGCCCATTACCCCTGCCGCCCCCACCCATAGGCTGGGTGATGCACCACACATCCATCATACTCCAACATTAGGTATGTCAGCAAAATACATCCCCCTAACATCATGACAACAATGTGTAGTCTGTGACAAATGCCCACAACAGTGATTATGACTTCGAACATACAATGTAACTAACAGCACATGTGTGACCAACAAATGAGTGTGGACTACACAAGGCAAGCATCACTATAGCACTGTGTCAATGTAAAAATAACAGCCCCTCTGTGTAGAACAAATGTTAAGTGTGGGGTTCCAAACTGCAGCAAATGTCGAGCATTGTGGTGATGGGGTCTAAACCACTCCTCATCACAGTGACCAAAAGGTAAGTGTCATCATGGTAAAAGCTGCAAATGCCAAACAGCATGTATGATTCCTGCTCCCAACACATGAAACACTTTTGGGGCAAACTAGTGGTTGTGTCCCATACCCACAGAGATGTGGTGAGGATAACTGTGCTGTGAAAACAAAACATACTCTCGGCCATGTGCAGACAAGCACCACACATGGATGACAATGCATACAGTGTACAATGAGACAAGATCAGAAGTGACCATCACAAAGCATACACACATCTCGAAAATAGACACACTCATCAAAACAACCTGGGTAGACTGTAGGTGTCAGGTCACAAACTCACATTCCATGCCAGCAATGGCACCTAACAACCAGGATGAATGTGCAGAATGATGTGATATGACTCACAGGGACAGCAGGGAAAATCACAGAAACAGCATCCAGACAATGGCCCACAACAGCAATACCAATGCACTGATGCAGATGCACAAACACAAACAGGCAGCCTCACACTGCACATCTGATGCATGTGTGTGTCTCAGTATCCCCAGGCAACTACACAACACATGAGGGGGGCTGAACCACAGTGACACAGATGTGGACACAGTGCCATACAAAAGAAAACCATCATTGGGACACCCTTAGTGGGCAATAAGGCATTGTGAGATGAGAGGGAGCACAACAGACACATGTGACACAAGCTGGAATGGACACAAACTAACACAGCAAGAGACTGACACACAACAGCACTACCCCCAGGGACCAGACATTGGGGTGACACAAGCATGCATGACACCTCCACTGTGATGACAAAGGTAGATGTCTTACAAACTGTGAAAACCAGACATGTGTCCTGTGCCACAAATGTACATCACATCTACACAAACAGAAATCACTCAGCATGGCCCGTCATCCATGGACAAACGGGAGCTAGGGGCCCATCCATGCAAAAATTTACATCAGTCCACCCTCAACAGCACACACCCAGAACTGCAACAATGTGCATTTGTGAAGCCCACATGGACAGGTGACATTGCACATGCACCTATGACAAACACAGGAATGTTGGGAGGAACTAAGGTGCACAGACTCATACAAGTACAGTTCACAACCCTGGTGAATGACAGACATACTGTACAGTATGCGGTACCTGGCCATGATGTCAAATCTCACGTAACCTTCAGAATACCTCCCACAGTCCCAGGACAATGCAGAAGCCAAGGAGAATCACAAGGCACACATGCTGACACCTGCAAACATTGTAGCCCTGAACCGGACAAGTGGGAGCAGTCACACACACATACACATGTCTCAATCACTGAAAGGTATCACCTAGGGACAACTACATGATATTGCGAACTAACAAGTGCCTTGGGGACCCCTGACTGTGTCCCATCTGCGTTTGACAACATCACCACAACTCAGAACTGACAAATCCCAATGATGAAACACCAATTAACAGTAGTGTGTCATGCACCCACACATCTGGTAGCCCATGGCAAAGTTGTGGGATGAACACAGTACCACTCAGCAAGCATAAACAACAGGAACATATCAAGAGAACACTGCCTGTGTATGAAAAGGGATGTGGACACACACACACATGCTCACACAACACACACCATGGGCCCAGGCTATGTCACGGAACAACCCATCCGTGACATAGCCTGAGGGGACCCAACTCCTGTGGAAGCCCAGCTGTGTCAAACATAGTCACAGCACGTCTCACTCATGTCAGCAGAACACTTGGTCAGTCAGCCATCAGTTACCACACAATGAAGGCTCTGGTCACAACAGCCTGGGTATGTGAGTCTCCCCTAAGTCATCTGCACATACTCAACATATATGTACAGCAAGTTGCACAGAGGACCCAGTTGCTCCTATACCAATGATGCCCACACCTGTAGGTCCAGTGGAGATGCGCCCAAAGTCAGGCAAATTTGACAATGGGAAGCACATCATATGTGCATGGGTGCAAGCCACAGATGTGACCATGCAATGAAATGTTCACAGAGATGTCCACAATTTGTTGATCATGACACACCCAGTTAGCTGCAAAGGATGACATGGATACCGACCACAATAGGATACATATCTCATGGACCACATGGAGTACCTCACATCAACACCTCAGTATTCAACATGCTAAACATCATCAACCTAATGTACAGCTAAATCAAGTTCACAAGAAAAAAGCTTTATTCAGCATATGAAAATGTAAACGTCCGTTCAAACAAAAGGCCAATGGCCAGTCCATTATCAAATGACAAGGAGTGAACTTGAGTGACAACTGTCACACATTGCTTTGCTTGCCTGCACTGGTAAGGACAGGGGACATCCCCTCGGAGGGGCATACATGGGGGCAGGCCAGGCACCGCAGGGACAGGTTCAGGGCGCAGCAGAAGGAGGCAGTGAAAGGGTGGTGGATGCAGGAGAGTCACTAGCAACTGCAGTGGAGCTGACTGAAGTGGTGGGTGCAGTCACAACTGTGGGGCACAAGTCAGATGGGGTGGGTGCCGGCACAACTTCAGTGGGCAGGTCAGATGGAGTGGATTGGGTCCCCACTGCAGTGCCCAAGTCAGACAGGGTGGTCGTGGACTCCACTGCAGTGCCTAAATCCATGTGAGCAGAATGGGGTGCAGGTGAGGTCGGCAGGACAGAAGGGGGGACACGGTCCCCACATCAGTGGCACTTACCGTCTGACCGGGTGTGGAGGAGCAAGTGGTAGGGGGGAGGGCCTCCGCATTTTGGGGATGGTGTATCTGTGGGTGGGGGAACCCGGGGCAGGGTGTGGCGGGGGAACCTCTGGAATGGTGGCCTGTGAGACGGAGGACTGAGACTTTCCCGAGGAGCTGCGTGGCGGCGGTGGGGTCTTGCTCTTCTGGCTCCGGGGGGACTTGCGGGTGGGGGCTTCAGTCTGACTGTTCCTGGGGGAGGGTTTCCGGGTGTGTGGGGTCTTCCCCTTGTAATCTGGATCTGCTGGGTCGGTGGGGAAGAGGCCAAGGTCACAGAGGAAGAGCTTCTGTGGAGATGGGGTTGCAGGTGAGGCAAGGGAGGGTGGTTGGGAGGGAGAGGTTTCGGAGGACTGTGGAGTGGTTGTGGATGACTGTGTGTGTGTCTGCAAACCAGCCCCTGTGAGTGTGGTATCAGTCCCCTGCGCTTGCTTGTGTGCACGTCTAGCTCTTGGTTTGGGTGTTTGTGTGCTGCCCATGTCTGTGGCTTTGTGAGAATGTGCAGGTGTGTGTGTGCTTGGGACAGGTAGGCTGCTAGGAATCGTGGGTGGTGCAGGGGTAGGAGGGGTGCGGGACTGTTGGAGGAGGAACACTGCTGCCGTCAGGGAGGAGGCCATGGACTGATTGGTCCTCTGTAGGACAGACATGCCCGATGAAATGCCCTCCATGAACGACACCAGTTGCGTCAACAGACTGGTGTGTGCATGGAGGACACTCAGCATCGATGTCTGCCCTACATGGATCTGTCTAAGTAAGTCCACAGACTCCTCACTCAGGGCAGCAGGGGACACAGGTGCAGTGGGTGCGGTGCCTGGCACAAAGGAGAAATGCTCCCGAACACGGGAGCCTCCACGGACCTCTGGGATGGGAGCCGATGGGAGGGTGGTGATGGTGGTGGTGGTGGCGGGGACAGCCTCACTAGCTTGGGTTTGGTGGCTGCTGACACCCGCCTCCACAAGGGAGTCATCCTCAGAGCTGCTGTGGCCCTCAGCTGGGGTGGATGGTGCTGATGACTCCTCGGTGTGGCTCCACTCGCCCTCCATGCCACTGGGACCCCCCGACTCCTCTCCTTCTGTCCCTGGCAGGCTCTGTGGCTCCTCCTGGTCCGTGGAGCTGTCCCCTCCTGTGGCCGTGGATGTATCTGGATAGGAATAGGAAGAAAGAGAACAACATCAGTCACCTGCACTCACTGCACACACCACAGTGAGTACATCACATCACAGGCAAGCCCTGGCATCATCAGCTGAACACTGCTCAAAGTGCCAACACTGTTTAGAATAAGCCAATTGTCATTCTCAACATCAACCATGGCACACATATCCCTCCTTGACTTGCACCCATATGTCTGTTGCATGTTGGATGCTAATACCCCAATGTACCAACATGCACCACCCACACATTAGTTGGACATGCAAGTGAACATGTAGGAGTATGTCACTATACACACAGTACATCTCTTGCCACTGACTCAGTACAGGTGTCCGGATGAAGGGATGGGCAGAGACTAATTTCACATGCGTATGATGCATGCCAGCAACACACACTATGATGTTCTCCTGTCCTGATAGTCAAAGCCACAATGGGGTGCATGGTGCACACTTGAACACAATGCAGGATCACTCATAGCAAGTTAAATGTCATGGCACTGGCATGCCTGGAAAGTCAGTCAACACTGTATCTGTCACAGGTGCAGGGCATCCAGACAACAACAGTATGCACTGTGTCACAATCATAGCTCAAGGGTAAAGCTAACTCTGCAGATGACAAGTGCACTTGCCCATCCCCTGCAGACAACATATACAGGACCCAGAAAACCCCACATCATGCAAATCAGACATATGAGTCTCTGGAAACACAACTCCTTGTACATTAGCACATCACAGTCTGCCGTGCATGTAACCCAGCTGCCTGAAGTACACAGTTGCATACACCATTGTGCGCTGTCAGATGATCACACACCTATATGTCACATAGGTCTTGTCTCTCACAGTCACATCTCAGATGTCCTGCTGACCCTCAAAATCATGGACACCCCAGTTGTACGTAACAGGAAGCCACACCATAATGACACAGAGGCAGACACCTGAAGGCACATGTCACTAAGCACAACCTGTAAGTTGATACACAGGAGTGGGGTTACAGAGTGTTTCTAAATGCCCTTGAGGAGGCATGACTGCCCAGGTCTACGTGAAACAGTGTTTGGCCCTGGACAGTAGTCAGGTGGCTAAGCAAGTGTGACATACTTTAGATACATACTCCTGAGGCCCACAAATTGGAGTCCCCTGCTGCATGGCTTTGTTTGAAATACTCCAGCCACATGTGGCGAGTCAGATCAGCAATTGGAACACATATCAAGGGCACACACAGATCACATGTCAGATCCCAGGCATTGGGTAAACAATTGAACCACCCATGAAACACACAACAGAGTCACGGGAACAGATGCTGTCTGGAAGCTGAAGCATAGCTGACTGCAGGGACACAGTGCCCTAGTGACACAAGCAACAGACTGTAGGGGCCACACCTGTGGAACAGATGAGGAGGGTGCATCACACAATTGAGGGACCTGAGTATTGGACTACAAGACCTACGTAATGTGGAAGTGTGACCAGGCCAAAAGACTGCAATTAGCATGTCAGACATAGTACACAGATTAGGTATGGACTTACCACCTCCTTGCTGCTGTCTGGCCTTCAGCTGCCTATCCAGGTCCGGGAAGACCACTGCCAGGATCCAGAGCATGTGGGGGGTCAGGGTCCGGTGTCCGCCCCTCTTGCGTGGAGGTGACAGCTTCAGCTGGACTCTAGCGATCCTCCGGGTCCAGCCCCGAAGGTCCTGCCACCTCTTCTGGCAGTTGCGGATCCGGCGCTTGTAGACCCCCACCGAACGATCTGCCCGGGCGATGGTCAGCCATATCTCCTGCTTCTGGTGCGCATCAACCTTTGAGGATGACAAAGTTAAAATTCCATTAACACACATGCCCCATATTTGTGCTGCACACATTTGGATATACATGTCATCATCACAAAGGAAAATGAGTTACACAGGTAGTGCAACCATGGGAAAGGACAAATAACCTGCATGTCTGACATGTTAACAATGCCTGGGAAGTTTAAGCATGCACTAATGCACTTTAGCAGCAGAACACCTGTTCATTACATGCACCTACACACTTTGGGGATCAAAGTAGTCAGTGAAAATGCTTGCCACTGGTGTACACACTGCTAGTACTGCTAGTCAGACAACATGCACTATTAGGAAGGCAGTGAACTGCACACTCACCTGCTCCCCTGGTTTCCCATACAGCTTGCTGTACTGTGGAATGAGCCCGTCCAGCAGGGCCTGGTTCTCCTCCTCAGTGAAGGCTGGGGCCCTCTCCAGAGTACGTGCCATTGCAGGAGCCAGAGGATGCAGAGACAGCAGCAGTGGTAGCAGGGATGTGGTCCTGGAGCATGTAGTGCAGGCAAGTGAGCTCCCTGGGGGCCAGCCAGCCTTATATCTGTGCTGCAGATGCAGAATCTGTGCCATGTGTCCCAAGTAATAGGTCCAACACGGTTGCATCGTCCAAATCTTCAGCTTCATGAAACACTAGGAATTGCAACATTGTTGTAGGCATCCAACTGAATTTCCAGCGCACAACTCGTACAAGTTTTGAATCCGCATCCGTCTCCATGCCAGTCCAGAGCCAATGGGTGCACCCGGCTGGGTCAACTGACTGTACAACGCGTATTTTTTTAAAATACACATGCACCCGTCTCCATACGATTCAATGGCCAAGGCATAAGCCTGTCTCGGACCATACCTGCCCGACGCGCATGCATGATAGTCACCCACGTCGGGCCTCATTGCAGTCAATGGCAAAGTGTACGCACGGCTCGGTCATGAACCGTGCAATGCGTATGCACTGTCACCCGCGTCGGACCTCATTGCAGTCAATGGCAAAGCGTACGCACGGCTCGGTCATGAACCGCGCAATGCGTACGCATTGTCACCCACGTTGGACCTCATTGCAGTCAATGGCAAAGCGTACGCACGGCTCGGTCATGAACCGTGCAACACGTACGCATTGTCACCCGCGTCGGACCTCATTGCAGTCAATTGCAAAGCGTACGCACAGCTCGGTCATGAACCGTGCAATGCGTACGCATTGTCACCCGCGTCGGACTTCATTGCAGTCAATGGCTAAGCGTATGCACGGCTCGGTCATGAACTGTGCAATGCGTACGCATTGTCACCCGCATCGGACCTCATTGGTGTGACTATTTGACGGATTCAACACACAATTACTTGCCAGGGACACCTGTGCACACCTACCACATTACAGCATTGGCCACACAGTGTCCCATGGCATGTAAGGCTGCATTCCCTGTGTATTGGGGAGGCAACATTTGGTTTGTTGGGTGGCACTTTTGTTCAGCCACTCTCAGACTGCACGTGTACATGGGGACAGAATCCTTTGTGTGTTGTGCACATTACCACTGTGATGTGCAAATGTACAGTAATGGGCATGAGTCACGGACACAGTTGCAGGTTGGATATATTTAGGACCTGTCACATACACCCTGAGTTCTGGTGGTGATGGCATGTACGTCACAGTGAGACCTGTAGCCACAATTCAGATGTGCACCCACAGTCTGTGTGCATGTTTTGTCTCAGATGTGTCTGTTCAAATGTGCCCAATGGGAGACAGTCTCCACATCCATGTGGTATATGCAGCAACCTTGATGGTGTGTGTGTGTCTAAGAGACGTACATGTAGGGCCTGCAGGGACAACAGTGGCCACTACCTGTGGGACTCACGGTTGCCTTGTGGTGTGTACGTGATATGCCATGTCCATGTCAGTGTCGATGTGGCAATACAGGGACCCTGGGTATCTGCATGGCAAAGATCTGTGATGCATGGGAGACATCAGGCCTCACTTGTCAATATGGTGTGTGTTTGTAACGTCACAGCAGTACATAGGTCGGGTGACACAGCCAAATGATTGGCAATTGCACTACATGGGACTTATGTGGACATGTGGAATTGAGTTGTGAGGTGATAGTCATGTATGTGACATATGTGTCCATGCCCAACAGCACACACCTCAGTACATTGTGTAATGTCATGATGTATCATTTGATATTGAACCTGGTCATGGCCACATGGTTGGATGAACCGACAATCTTCCATTGTTCATCTCTGTTCTGCAGGGCACCAGCTGTCCATCGACCGTTCCCAGACCTTCAAACCATGCAGGAACGTGACTGCATCCGACGGTACCGCTTCACCAGGCCACTGATTGAGTTGGCGGAGCATTTGGTGCCACATCTGCTACCTGGCCGGACATACCCTACAACACTACCCCAGAGGTGAAGGTGATGGCATCCCTGCACTTCTTTGCTACTGGTACCTTCCAGTACACTGTGGCGACAGCAGGTGGGATGTCACAAACTATGTTTAGTTGTGTGCTACGCGATGTCTTGGAGGGAATGTTGCATTTCCTTGACCTGAACATCAAGTTCCCTAGCCCAGCTGAACTCCCTGAAATAAAGGATGCCTTTTATACACTGGGGAGGATGCCGAACGTCATTGGATCTATTGATGGGACATATGTGGCCCTGATACCACCACAGGCACATGAGCAGGCATACCGGAACAGGAAACATTCCCACTCCATCAATGCTCTGGTGGTATGTCTTGCAGACATGTGTATCACACGTGTGTGCACGGTTCCCTGGTTCTGCGCACAATGCCTACATAATGAGGAGTAGTTGCATTGCAACGTTGATGTCACAGATGCCAGCTCAGCGTGCCTGGCTTGTCGGTGTGTACTGTTTATCATTGTGTGTGTTTGTCAATGTTGTATTCCACACTCCTACAAAACTCAGCTACTTGTTCATTTGTTTGTGTGTAGGTGACTCCGGATACCCCAACATGCCGTGGTTGCTGACACCCCACAGGAACCCTGTGACACCAGCCGAGATGCGCTACAATGAGGCACATGGTCGGAGCAGGAGGGCGATTGAGTGGACATTCGCCTCCTGAAAAGCCGCTTTCGCTGCCTGGACAAGACCGGACGGGCCCTCCTATATGAGCCTGCAAAGGTGTGCAAAATAATCCTTGTATGCTGCATGCTACACAACATGGCAGTGCGGAAGAAGGTGCCTCTCTTCCAGGATGACGATGACCAACCTCCGCCACCTGTGGAGGATCCCGGCCTGGGCCACGATGCCAGTGACGATGAGGATGAGGGTGACGTCCGCTCACAGCTCATCAACAACTTCTTCACCTGAATGTGAGTTTCCAGGGTTGTTATGTCAATGTATGGAGTTAGCCTGGAATGTTTTGTGGCTGCTCTGTTGCTCTCTGTTGCTGTCTGTGTGCCACTTGACTGGATGCGTGCAGTGATGTGTCCATGCAGGTGGTGTGTACTCCACAATAGGGTAGTACTGCTAACTTGTTTCTGTGTAGGTTTCTTGTGACATGTTTTGTGCATGTGTATTGCATTTCTCTCCTGTTCTGCTCTGCTTTTGACAGTGTCTTGTGTCTGTCCTTCACAGGGTAACTTGCCTGTTGTTTGGTCAACACTGACCCCCATCACCCAGAATCCGACACCAGTGTGGGAGTAGTCAATTGACATCAAGTGATGTGCCACACATCCCTGGATTCCAATTCTCAGACACTCTGTGACCGTGTCTACAATTGCCTTGCAACTATTTTTGAATAAACATGCTGCTGATGTGTAATGTACATGTGCTATGCTTTGTTAGGTGTGTTGTCTGTCTTCCCACATCTGAGTGACATTTGCTTACCTCACCTGCGGACTTGTTACCAATGACTGTGGATAGGTGTTGTGTTTGGGCATACCTATGTGTTTCAGGTCAACATCATTGTTTGGGATGAGTAACATGGCCATGGTGAGTATGTGTTGTGTTGCTATAGTGGTGTGTCTCCCTCACATGTGTTACATCACCATGACTCACCTAACGTTGGTCACATTGTTGAAGTATTTGGCATGCACTGTGTTGTGTAGCAGATCAACATCTCCATGACACATGACAAGTTGGAATCACAACAGAGGCAAGTATGGTGTACTTATGAGTTTATTTTCGAACATGTGTGAGGAAAGTGCACAGGATGGTGGGTGCTGTACATTGGGTTTGGAATCCAAAGTTCACATTAGAGTTGGAAGTGCTGGTAGATGAAATGTCCAGAGTAAAGTCCACAGTCATCTGCTACATTGGACCAACATGAATCCTCCATGTCATGTGCGAGAGTTGTGTGCGATTGAACAAGGTGAACAGGTTGACACAAAGAACATTGTCCAGAACAGGTTTAGAGGCCCTGGGGGATGTGCTGGGACATCTGCCTCTCACATGTCCTTCTTCGGACGACCCCTCTTCTTCTTGGGGGGGGGATCCTCAGGTGCTAGCCTCTGCGGTGCAGGCGACTCTCCGCCAGAGTCCTCCTCCCTCCCTGTGGCGCTGGCAGATGGTGTTGCAACAGATGTTGTGGCCACACAGGGAGGTGTGGACAAGTTTGTGTTGATCTGGCGGAGGCATTGGAGTATGTCCCGATGCACCGCAGTAAGGGCATCCCACTTTGCCTCCATGCGGGCATGGTGGGCAACCTGCTCCTGTTGTATGTGCTTGAGGATCCCCACTACCTGGCCAAATCCTCCGGTGCTATCCTGGTACGCATCTATGATGCGTGCCAGTTGGGGGTCATCATGCAGTCCACACCCCTCTACAAGGCGCGCCCTCTGCCTCCCACCCCTCCCAGCACCCCTATCCACACGGGCAGGACCAGCGGCGGGACGCACAGGTGACACTGGGACCCCTTGGGTGGTGTTGCTGGTGGTGTTTGCTGTAGCTTCCGGGGGGTCCTGTGTCCCTATGCAGTGGGTGTTTAGTGGCCTTGGTCTATCCGTGTTGGCGGGGGTGCCCTGTCGGTTTCCAGATGCTGGAGGCGTGGGTACAGGGGGTGCCGATGTTGAAGCTGCTGGTGCTGCATGATGACTCACACCGGAGGGGCCAGGTTGATCGTCGTCATCCGAAGAGGACAGAGTCAAACCAGAGAGCTCAGTGTCCACCAGAGTCTGGGACTGGGAATCCTCTTCATTTGGTGCTGGGTCCCCAGCACCACCTGTGTTTGGAAGAGACACACAATGTAAGTTAGGTTTCTACAGGCATCAATGGTTCACAAACATGCCATTTTCTACTGTACGAACAGATGCCTGCCTGTACACTGCTTTTTTCCAGCTTGTCACGGACAGAGTTTGATATTGTTGTTGCCCATTTCCCAGCAGGGCCTTGTGCTCCCCACAACAGAGCCCAGTGTCAGACATCATGTCAGTCCCTTCCCACTCCCTGTGAGGCGAGCATGGTTCAGTGTGAGCTTGCTGGGCCATGTGGGTGGGTGGGGATTGTCTGTGACTGCAACTCCCATCATACTCTTGGCTACAACCCCCTTCCCAGCATGCCCATACTTCCTCCCTCTTGACTCTGCTTCCCTGTGAGGGTGTGTGACAGCAATGGCAAGATGGCTAACTGTGAAGTCCTGGTGTTTGTTTTGCCCATTTCCCAGCAGGGCCTTGTGCTCCCCACAACAGAGCCCAGTGTCAGACATCTGGTCGGTCCCTTCCCACTCCCTGTGAGGCGAGCATGGTTCAGTGTGAGCTTGCTGGGCCATGTGGGTGGGTGGGGATTGTCTGTGACTGCAACTCCCATCATACTCTTGTCTACACTAGGCCTGGGCAAAAATTTCGTTCCGTTCGCGGAAATTGCGATAATTTGACATTTTTGCGTTCCGCGGAGAGCGCGAAAATGTCAAAAATTCCGGTTTCCGCAGCTTGGCGATAATTTGTTTCTTGCTCGCGCTGTAAAATGATACATTCTCGCGCGCGCGCGATCGCCTTACCTGAATCCCTGCGTTCGCCGACAAGTTTTCTTGATCCGGTCGCGTTCTCCATGAGATGTTGTATTGTTTTTAGCCATTTGCGCTGTCTCGCGACAGTTCGCGCCCGCAGTGACGTCATGCGTCGCGCGATCACGTCTTTCTTCTCGCGATCATGCACCGCGAGAACAACTCAAAACAAGATGGCCGCGCCCGCAAGCAACCACATGGGTAAGTTGGCGACCCGCAACCATGCAGAAAATCTCGCGAACATGCCGGAAAAAAACTTCCGCATCTTCGCGATATTTCTGCTTGTTTGCGATAATTTTAAATATTCTCGCGATAATTTGCGAAGGTTAATTCCGCAAATTCCGCCCACCCCTAGTCTACACCTCTTCCCAGCATGCCCAAACTTCCTCCCTCTTGACTCTGCTTCCCTGTGAGAGGGTGTGACAGCAATGGCAAGATGGCTGACTGTGAAGTCCTGGTGTTTGTTGTTGCCCATTTCCCAGCAGGGCCTTGTGCTCCCCACAACAGAGCCCAGTGTCAGACATCTTGTCAGTCCCTTCCCACTCCCTGTGAGGGGAGCATGGTTCAGTGTGAGCTTGCTGGGCCATGTGGGTGGGTGGGGATTGTCTGTGACTGCAACTCCCATCATACTCTTGGCTACACCCCCCTTCCCAGCATGCCCATACTTCCTTCCTCTTGACTCTGCTTCCCTGTGAGGGGGTGTGACAGCAATGGCAAGATGGCTGACTGTGAAATCCTGGTGTTTGGCTACAAGTCCAAAGAGAGCCCCTGTGCTTCACACAGCAGCACCCAGTACAGGGTATCTTTTGCTGATATTTCACAGAGGTGTGGGTCAATGCATTCTAACCGGTGAGTTGTGTGGAGTTAGTGTTGAGGGGGGGGGGGTGTCTCCACATGCTGGTACGTATGGTCAGAGCTGTCAGTCCTCCTTCCCACCTGGCCAGACATCCCACCATGAAACGTGCTTCCATTGGATGGCGTGCAAGTTGTCTTTGAGGATGTCAGTCAGTGGTGTCCTGCTTCTGATTTGCGCACAATCCCTACCAGGGCCTTGTCCTCCCCACAGCAGTACCCAGTGTCAGCCATGTTGTCAGTCATTTTCCACTCCCTGTGATGTGGGCATGTTTCAGAGAGGTCTTGATGGGTCAATCAGGAGGGGAAGCATTATCTGTGACTACAAACCCCATCATGCTTTTGGATACATTCACTTCACCTACTAACTCAGGCCTCACTCCAGCCGCTCTATCACCCACCAACGCTTCCCAGCCTCTATTCAAAGGAGGACTAATTAACGCACGATCCATGTGCAAGCACAATCAAGATATACACGATCTCATCATTGACTCCGATCTTGATTGCTTAATGGTAACTGAAACATGGTTAACGGAAGAGAGCAACCCCGATATTGCTATCGCCCTACCCCAAGGCTACTCGTTTTTCAGACAAGACAGAGCTAAGGGGAGAGGTGGTGGGGTCGCCATTATACTTAGAAACAACTTTTCCTGTCATACTTTCAATCTAGAACCATTGAAAAAACAGAAGGTTTAGGTTTTTCAATTAAATTAAATGAACACACCTCCTTCTCAGGCGGCCTTATCTATCGCCCAACCGGAAACGCTACTGAGTTTCTTGACTCATTATGTGACTCCTTGGGACACTTCTCCCTAAGATACTCACATTTTACCCTACTCGGCGATTTCAATTTACATCTTGAATCTAAAACCGACGCCCAATCCGTCAATTTTTCCCAAACCCTGGATATGTTTAACATCCAGCAGCTCGTCACTCTTCCTACGCACTCTCTTGGTCATACCCTTGATGGTGTGTGCACCAACCTCTCTTCTTTAACCACCCTTCCCCCTCTGCCACAGATCTGGTCTGATCACTCTTTGATCCCATTTCACATTAAGACTGTGAATCCGCCCCCCTGCAATAAAGCCAACCCCCTCCTTACCAACTCCATCAACTGGAAAAAGGTCCAAGAAAACATTAGTCTCAAACCCCTAATGCCTTCTCAATCCCCCACTTTATCGGGGAACGTCGAAATCGACGCCGACCTTTTCCACAACTGGATCTCACTGGAAATTAAGTCCAGAATCCCCCCCAAGCGTCCCGGTTCCTCCCAACAAAAAAACAAAACCAAGGCCCCTTGGTTCACACCTGACCTAGCTAACGCTCATTTGCTATGCAGGAAGGCGGAACGTAAATGGCGCAAGACGTACGATGAGGTCAATCGCCTTGCATATACTCTAATAAGGAAAACGTATCTCTCAAAAATTAAATCAGCCAAAAAAACCTTTTACGTTAACGCCATCAAAGATGCCAGCCAAAAACAAAAGACGCTGTTTAAAATAGTAAAATCATTTACTCAACCCAAAGCACTCCTACCGGAAATTCCCCCATCTCAAGATCTCTGTGACCAAATCTCTGACTACTTTGAAGATAAAATTGCCTCCATCCAAAACAACTTTCCCACCCCGGATACCCCCCTTGTTCCCCCCCTCCCGGACTCTAGTGTCGGCACTCTCAGTAGCTTCTCACCGGCCACGTTAGCGCAAACCAGAGAAATCATCCTGGCCTGCAAATCTGGCTCACCATCTGATCCCTGTCCCCCAAAAATTCTGCACCAACTAATCGAGGTGTTGAATCCTACGATCAACAAAATAGTTAATTCCTCACTCCTCACAGGGTCTGTCCCCAGCCGATGGAAGAAGGGAATTGTCAAACCCCTTATGAAAAAGGCCAATAAATCCCCGACAGATCTGACCAACCTCCGCCCGATTTCACTACTCCCTGCCTTGGGAAAAATAACGGAGCAACTAGTCCACAGAGAGTTAAAACGCCACTTGGAAGAAAACAACATTCTCCACCCCAAACAATCAGGTTTCCGTCCAAAACACTCGACTGAAACCGCACTGATAGAGCTATCAGACACCATCAAATCGTTACAAGATCAGAGGAAAAATTCAATTCTTATCCTCCTTGACTTAACGGCGGCGTTTGACACCATTTCCCACTCCATCCTTATCAGTAGATTGATGGATATTGGCGTCACCGACACTGTTTTAGCCTGGATTAAGTCTTTCCTCACCGATCGCTCACAAACTGTCACCCTAGGCCCCTTCCACTCGAAAGAGAAGATGGTTTCGTCTGGTGTACCACAGGGGTCCATCCTGAGCCCCCTCCTTTTCAATATTTATCTCATCCCACTCCTATCCCTGATCGATTCCTTCGGTATACCAGTCACCTCGTACGCCGATGACACACAACTCATCGTGCCTCTAGAGGACAATTCTACTGATGCCGAGCTCAACCTTAAACTCTGTTTAACTGAAGTCTTCCGCTGGATGGATCGCAACCATTTAAAATGCAATTCCAGCAAAACTGAGATCCTTCCAATTGGAAAAAACGCGTCCTTCTGCCCAGCCCTCTGGTGGCCAGATGATTCAGCTGCTCCCCCCCAGACTGTTACATCCGCCAGAAATCTTGGCGTTATCTTTGACTCTGACCTCTCCTTTAACATACATGCTAGAACGGTAGCTGGCAAATGCTTTGGAACAATCAAATCACTCAGAAAATTCTTCAACTTCCTTCCTACCGATGCCAGGAAAACTGTGACAGTAGCGCTTATAATTTCCCGCCTAGACTATTGCAACGGCCTTCTTGCAGGGGCAAAAAAGAACACGCTATCAAAACTTCAAAGTGTGCTTCACTCCGCCGCACGATTGGTACTCAGGCTACCTCGCAGATCCTCTATCTCTGCTGCCCTCCGTTCGCTACACTGGCTACCTCTCCATAAGAGAATTCTCTTCAAAATACTGATCATTGCCTTCCGTGCCTTCAACAAAACCGGCCCTAAGTACCTCTCCAGACGCTTTCCCCACTACACCCCCAGCCGTTCCCTCTGCTCGTCTCTTGACAATCTCATCCTCCCTGCCAAATATAACCTAAAGACTAAGGGTGGCAAAACCCTAAGCTCTCTGGCCACTAAAGCATGGAACAGCTTGCCCAAAACTCTCCGACATCAGACGCTTGAAAAATCCTTCAGAAAGCTCTTAAAGACCTGGATCTTCAACCTCTCCGATGATTACGCCAAAGCGGCCATCTAAACCCCCCTTCAACCTCAGGATTGATTAGTCAGGATCTTCAGCGCCAAGATGCTCCCTCCGGAGCGAACGTCGCGCTCTACAAATAACCTCTCAAATATCAAATATCAAAATATCAAATACCTGTATCCCCACTATTCCTTCCTGTCAGTCAGCTGCACTGTGAGGTAGTGTGTTTGTGGTGGCAAACTGTCTGGCAGTGTTTATTTAGCTTTGTGCCACTGCCTTGCTCTATTTGTTTGTAGGTTGGTGCATGTCATGACACAGTTCCAAGTCACTATGAGATGGCAGGTATTGTGTTTGTCTGACTGGCATACACATCTTGGGATGATTATCTATTGGTTACTGTGGCTTTGCTTGCAGTGCATGGTTTCACTTTCCCCTTGCCACACAATATTGGGTATGTTGTTTGTGTACTCACCAGGCTCTGGTATGTCTGTTAGAACATGGACGCTCTCTGGTGGTAGGATGTCCCACACCTTCTCCTCCCAGGTCCTGAAGTAGACTGGTTTGGCAAGAGGGCCACCGCCGGTGCACTGACTCAGGGCGTAATCTTTTTCAATGAGGTTCTTGACCCTCCTGCGCACGTCATACCACCTGTTCTGGATATCGTCCTTTGTGCACCTTGCTGGTGCTTGAGCGTTCACCTTGTCCACATTCCTCTCCCACATCTTGGTTTTCTGTGACATGGGGGTCCTTTGGACCAATGTACCAAACAAATGTGGCTCTACTCTGATGACCTCTTCTACCAGCACTTCTAACTCACTATCTGTGAACTTTGGATTCTTCTTTGGGGGCATGGTGATGGGTAGTGGTGGTGAGTGATGTGTGTGTGAGGGTGCAAGTGAGGGTGGGTTAGTGTTGGTTTTGCTAGCTGTATGTGTGTGTGCTTTTGGATTAGGTGCTGATGGTGTGTGAGTTGTGTGATGGGTGAGTTGTGAGTGTGTCTGTGGTTGCTGTGTGATGGTGTTTGCTGCTGGCTGTGTCTCCTGTTTGCAAGGGATCATGGTAATGATTGTAGTCCTTTATATATTTGGAGTTGTGGGTGTGTCTTTGTCCCAGGTTTTTTTATTTGATATTTATTGGCTTTGTCATTGCTTGTTTGGTCCTTTTTTTGTCTTTTTTCCTTTGGGGTTTGTAGGCATGAAAGAGACGTTCTTCTGATGGAAACGGATGCTGATGTTGGCTTGTGCGGGCTTCTCCGCCTCTTTCATGCTGACTTATTTCTGTGTTTCATACACGTCGGTCGTGGAGTTCTCTATTACTAGTGGGCCCGGTTTTCTGTGCGTGTCAGTCATGCGGCTTGGTCTCCGTGCGAGTCGGTCTGGGTTTACACGCATTGCATCGTACTGGGCGGATCGGACTTCACGGGTCGGTCGGGTTCATTCCGGGTTCGTGTCGGTCGGTTAAACTCGCGTCGGTTTTCCGGCCGGATCACTATTTTCCCTAGGGCTCGGTCGTACGGCTTGTATTCCGTACGTGTCGGTTGTAATTCACACGCATTGCATCATACTGCACGGGTCGTACTGCGCTGGTCCATGTCGGTCGGAATCCGGTCCGGGTCCATGGCGGTCAGTACGATTTGCGTCCGGAATCGGAATCGACCCCTATGACTTGATTAATTGCATTACATGCAGGTGCACGCTTAGCGTATCCTTCTACATGTACACTAATGTCTCTCTGGATGGAGCCCTTTGTCTTCAGTACACATTTTAGCAGTCTTAATGACTTTGGCACTGAGTAACATATCAGTCTAAGCAATTCAAGTCACTTTTCATTTGGTGCTTGTATTTTCTATATTACACATACATTGTTACACAGAAGTCATATTGCTTGATCTATCAGCCACCTCAATTTGATGGCTCATTCTACCTTGCCCACCAGATTACAAAGATGGATATAGATACCAGTTACCTTGCCGTGTAATGGCCAATGTCTTTTGATACTGGCTGATTAGAGGTGATCGCCTTACCACCTTATTAATCTTCATTTGCCCCCTACAAGGTTGCACTTTAAGCACCCCACTGTTCATCCTGTACATCGCTCCATTTATCCTCTTGATACACTGATTGGATTTGCATATCTTTGTTATGCAGATGACAAGCAAATCTTATTGTTTTCTAATATGTATATGCTACCCTTTCCTCAATTTCAGTAGGGGTTGCCGTCTGAATGCTTAATATCTTACAAAATCTCAATCAGAGCAAGATGATGTAATGATATGGGAAAGGTAAATTTTCTTCTTGTACTCAAGAATGATGACTCGTTTCTAGAGTTACCTGACCAGTTCTAGTGGATGATGGTAGAATTTTATAAATGTTTCCTATTCTTCCTCTAAAACAGGCTACAAGATTAATGCTGGCCTCTAAAAATATTCCCCTGTATTGGATTCTGTAATGGAATTAGATTGGTTAAAAACCTCTTTGTGTGCCACTGTGCACTTACTGGATTTGGTCCAAGATAACGATATCACATACTTCACTGTTACACCTTTGATGACACCCTTAGGTCCTCCACAATGGTGCTCTTGAAAATACCTATTTGATGTGCTCCTGAATGAGCTAAAGATCTTTTTCAGTGGCCACCAGTAAATTGTGGTATGCTGCCTCTCTCCCAATAAGATTTACTGCAGAATCGTTTTCCTTCAGGAAACAATTGAACACTTTGTAGATCGCTAAATGTCCTTTTCAGTCTCTGGTAGGATTCATTTTTTCACTGGTCTTCAACATTAGTACAACCTTTGGGGCATTGATGAACTCTAAGGTTTGGCAAGTCAATCAGTCACTTCTTCAAGCAGTCACTACAAACGGAGAACACATTTACTTGAACAATCAGAAAATGCTTCAGGGTCTTGTAAGGGGCTAAGAAACAACTTTGGAAAGAATTCTGTCCTACAAGTAGAACCAGAGTTTCCTGATTTTCTATTACTACACTAGCTGTGGCACATATGAAAATGCCCAATTCTAATGTATACCTTCCCTGGTAGTCTGAACAGTAGTGGGTGGGTAACACAGGATCTAGAAGGTGGGGTGGGTGATTAAGGTGTTGGTGAGCCAGGATCACTGCAGTCAGGCAGATGGTTCAGACCTTGAAACACTTTGGTGGGATGGGCTAGCCAGCTGAAAATCTCTGCATAGAGGAGTAAGAGACTTTGAGTAGGGGGATGAAGTGGAGGACTACCGAGTGATGCAGTTAACAGTTGCCCAGAGTGGCTCCTCATTTTTTAAACATACATTTCAGTTTTGGCCTTGCCTTTTGGGCAGTCTGGCACTGCCAGATGGGCCATCTTGAAAGGGCAAGTATGTGGGACTTTTTATTTTGACCCATGGGAAGAAAAGGATCAAGAAAACAGGCCCAGACACAGGGCCTTTCAAGCTGGTCCATCTAGCAGTGCCAGACTACCCGAAAAGCCAGGGTCACTTTTTTGGAGCGCGGGTTCTTCCAGCAGGGATTTGCTGCTGCGGAAAAGCTCTGAGCGAGAGCAACCTGACTGTTTGGCCCAGCGGCAACGCACCTTCATCGGATAAGCATTGCAGGTTGGTCTCAGTCCTCCAAAGTTTCTTGACATTACAAGGTCCCAGGCTTAGGAGATGATAGGAGGAGTAGACTTTAACACCAGCCAAGGGTTCAGGACCTTGGGGACATAATTTGGAGGTCAAGGCTCACTTCAGCAGAGGCCAGCACCAGGGATCAGGGCAGGTTCACTTGCAAATGATCAACAGTCTTATGACCCTTAATGTCCACATCTTTGTCCTGGGTACAAGAGGGTAAGCAGGCCCATTCCTCTATGCTCTTCTCGGGTTATGATAGTAAGTTTAAACCGCTTCTGTTTCTTCTACATGTCCAGAAAGTTTTATGAGGAGGGTACCACAGTTATGGCTGGTGCCAGTCTTTGGGTGGGAGAATCTCCTAGCCACTCCCTTACCAATTGGTTAAAATATGTCATAAGTGACCCTTGCCCCTTTTGCAGCAGTCCCTGTGTGACCTACTGCATACAATTTCACAGTGCCCCTCTTTACCTAAACCAAAATGCCAGCACCCTTCTTCCCCTGTACACAGCTTGTGTGCTCAAGCCAGGAGCGGGGTCAGGGAAATGTGCAACCTCTCCTCTATGGTCACACTAAACTAGTTCTGTAGGTAGCTCCTCTCCCATCGGGATTTGTGCCTGCCTGTCTTGAAGAACAGAGGCGGGCCCTGCTCAGCTAACATTTACCTGTGATAGTTCATGCCCTTTTAAAGTTAATCAAATTCCTGGTTTAGCCCATATGGTCATTCTGTCAGAGGAACAGACTCACCTCCCCACAACCAAAGCTTATGTTCTTCTTTTAGAGCAGTATTCATCAAAGGGGCTATTCAGCTGGCAGGTGACAGTTGGTGCTCATATGAATGGGCTTCCGTAGGCTTTAGGCAGAGAAGAGGTAACTTTCTAAAGTACTTTTTCCAAAATAAATTTTTAAAATCTGACCACCAGTGAGTTGGGCTTTTATTAAATATTTCAAAAAGTCCAGGAATGAAATTTGTAGGTGTTTCCTAGCCGGAGATAATAGGGCATATTATCAAGAACGGCGTTAAAATGATCACCTCTTTAGTGGCAGGAAACTGCCGCTAAAGCGGCGATAATGGGCTTGATAATATGCCCTTGAGAATTCCAATAGAAGCCCATGTTCACACCAGAACATGGCCTTCTATTGGAATTCTCAAGCGGATATTATCAAGCCCATTATTGCCGTTTTAGTGGCAGTTTCCTGCCGCTAAAGCAGCAATAATTTCAACGCCGTTCTTGATAATATGCCCCGACATTATTAAACTTAATATGAATACCCAATGCTTTTCTAGGGAACAGCCAGCCTTTCTACAATGTAAATAACATTTGGGTCTTTTTCTTTGTAAGGACATGTGTTATCTTAAACTTTAATATGTCCTACTTTAACATACCATGCACCGTACCTTATGGAAAATATGTCAAGCTTAGAGGTGGTGTACCAATATTTAAAAGGAAGCTTTTGACCTGTCAAAAGGGGTTATTTTGCGAGGTCAAATCTGCTGTTTAAGCCTGCATAGCCAGGCTACAAGTGGTAGGCATGCAGTCATGTTTGCACTGTCACTTCAACATGTGGCAGAAGGGTTGCTCTGACTCATTAGTGGCACTTAACTTACAGACTCTTGGCACCCTTTTGTTCCATATACTAGGGACATACAAGTAAGTTAAATATGTCAATCAGGGGCACTCTACCATTGGTTAGCATCAGTGAAATGGACAGAGCACTTACCCTTTCCTATAGCTTACTACATATCATACCTACTCAGGGTATGCCCAGGCGTGGGTCCTTTGCTCACTTTGCCACTGGATTCAAGCTAGCCTGGCTGATGACGGCTGATTAGCCAGAAACCGGTCCCAGGATGCTTGTTTCCGGTCCAGGGAAGACATGGCTTGGCAGTTCGGGCTGGACTGTTCCCATGAGGCACAGGGTCAGACTGATTTGCATATGGCCATGTCTGAACTGGGGTGGCGGAGTGAGCTAAAGAATGAGGATGGATTAAACCCAGATCAGTTGACTGGGGTGAGTGCTTGCAATGTTCAACACTCCGTCCATCATCCCCTTTGGTTTTGCTCTACTCAGGTCACTGGACACCTCCACTTCACTGACCCATCTATTGTCAGTGCCTTTCTTCCATTACTGCCTACAGCTGCAGTCACTGCACCTTTCCTGTTGCATCCCTTTTATTGCCCAACTGCTGGTAGCTCTTAAATGTTGTTTGTGGTGGTGCAGAATCACCCTTCCATAGAAGCCCATGTTCTGGTGTCAACATGGGCTTCTCTTGGAATTCTCTCCGGCATATTATCAAGCCCATTATCTCCCCTTTAGCGGCAGTTTTATGCCGCTAAAGCGGCGATAATGTTAACGCCGTGCTTGATAATATGCCCCTAAGTGCCTGACATAGAGTTGGGAGGTAATGGAGAATTCTTTGACAATAAATTGAATAAAAATGGAATTATCTGTTTCATGGAGATGTATTGTAAAATAAACTTCTTCTGTCAATTCTTCTGCACTTATAGCTTTTTCTTTCTTAAGAACTGGAGTTTTCTCATACTACTCAATTCTAATTCAGGCCCAAGACATTTCTAGTAAGCATTTCAGAAGAATTGCAAGCCACTTCAAAGGCTTTGATTTGTGAGCTGATTTTGAAGATTGGTCTGAGAGCTACATGCGAGTTAATAAATGGGGTTAAATGTGGAGCAAAGGTGAGGAGAGGGTACCCACACAAATAGTTAGATGAAATATTGAAGAGGATATGGTTATAAGGTGTGCACATTTCTAGAGGATAATGATCTGTTGTATGTTTAATACTTACTATTGAGAATATTACGTATGATTTTTACAGTTTGGTTTTAAAAGGTAAAGGGAAAAAGTACACTTTCTCAAAAGGCAGGAGACTACAGGATGGGGGTGAAGTCTTACATATCACAAAAGACTGTATCAAAAGATGTAATACTATTTAATTCTATAAAGTCAATATGGCAAGACATTTCAACAAGGCTCTGGGGAGAGAAAGAGGGATGCAAAGTTACCTGTAGATTGGAATAAGCAACAAATAAGGGGCTGTATTGATTATTGCTGTACATACCACTAGGGCTACTTTCAGGTCTGGAGACTACAACTGCAAATGGTCAAGATCAAATTGTAGAAATTTGAGGTCAGGCTACAGAAACAATTTACCATGTGATTATAATAATTAATATTAACATCATATTCAAATGGGGATTTTCTAGACTTCAGTGAAGAGGAAATCTAAGATTTTATTAAAGACAATAAGGTATGTCAGAGGGAGGGGGGATGGATCTTTAAAGCCTTGGCAGGGGTCTCTGGAGGTCCGTGGCTCTCTTGAGAAGAAGGCAGGAGAGTGGGAGTTGGAGGGGAGGTTCATGTGCCACGGGTAGGGCCAGCAGGAAGAGAATTTACCTCTGAAATGGCCGGAAGGCTTCCTCCAGTGGTTGTTGCCCTAGTCAAATAGGAGAGGATTGTGGAAAACAAGCTTTATATTCGAGTGAGCTTTTTCAAAGGATGTAAAACAGGACATAAAGTTGGACAAGGATTTGATAACGTATCTAGAAAGAGGTACCCTTTTGTCGGTTTGAATATGGGCTCGAAAGATAAGTCTACAAGTTTAGGATCACGTCATAAAAAGATTCAGTATTTTCTTTCGACTGTGATGGGACAATGAGCATCCCTAAAAAAATGAAGGGGTTGGAGAAAAGAAAGAAGATAAACGCCGAGCTCTGAGGTAGAGAAGGCTTTGCCTGGAAAGAACACTTGCTGACACTCAGCTCTCAAGATAACTTTAAACTGCTTATCTAAGGGAGCAGCTAACCAGCAGTGTACAAATTACACTGTATGAGGGGAAGGTGGCCAATCCCTGGAGTTAAGGTGCCTTAACAATTAACAAATCCAGGATGGAGGAAATGGAGAAGAATTGGGGGGAAGACATATCATCTAAAGTATCTAAACGCAAAGCACCAGCAGCGGGCACCACATCATCATTGCTTGAGAGTGATTGGTCGGATGGCTCTTTTTCCAGAATAACCTCATCTACTGTCCTGCTTTGGTCTTTGCTGTTCATTCTCCAAGCCTGGAGTTGGGGAGGGAAAATAGTAATCATTAGCTTCCTCAGAGGCCAGCATAAGTAAGTAACCGGTAGGCTGATGTCACAAGGTGTGACTATCTTGCTGAACCAAATACATCAGGGAAGGAGTCGGTGAGATATAAGCTAATGCAGTCTCTTTTTTATATCTAGCTGCAAGGTTGAAAGAGTTGCCTTTGCTTTTTTTTGTGTAAAGGTTAATAAAAGGAACACTTACTGCTGGTAGAAGGGGAAAGGAACAGAAAGTCTTAGGTTCCACACCGCACTTTTTTTCTTATGGTACTGCCAAATTAATGTCAAATTCCCTATTTCCGTATTTTTGTAGATAGATTAAGGAGGAAAAATAAAGGCCAAGTGTCTTTGCCTGTCCCTGAGGTTGTAGACATTGTTCTGAGTAAAAGTGCTACCAACAAAGTAACCATCCGTAAATCAGTTGGTATGGTTGCTGAGTTGAGTCCAGAGCATGTGTCACGTGTTGAGTAGTATGGTGACTGGAGAGGGTCCAATCCTAATGCGTGCAGTAGCGTGTTGCAGGTCTTGGTGCAGGAGGAGGACCAAGGAGCTGTGGTGTGTTAAGGAGTGAATCTAAGAAGGAGCAAGAACAACAGAGATGACCTGAGGGGTGCGGGGATTGCCTCCAAGTCTTCGCTGCTACTGGGGAGTGTGTCAAGGTGAGTGAGCTGGAGGCTCGAGGGCAATTAAGCTGTGTTGAGTGTGAGGCAATGAAGAAGATGATGCTACTGCAGGAAGACTGGTTTTCTGGGAAAAGAGAGTGGTTTAGAAGAAAAGGGGGAAATGCTCTTTTATAGATAAGAATATATGTGTGAATTTCATGGGGTATCTGAAAAGAGAGGAGAGGAAATGAAGGCAGTGGACGAATAGAAGAACAAAGGCATTAGGGTGATGGTAAGAGAAGGACCGGTTAGTCACCAGGAGCATCAATAAGGGAGGGTGTGTGACTCATGCTCCCCTTACATTATACCTCCAGTGACATCATTTTGCATTTGTTGTGCCACCTCTCGTTGCTGCTGCCTAGACACAGAATAAATAGATTTGCATATTGTGCCACCTCCTTGTCTTGGAATACAATCTTGTGGTGTCTAGATACTGTAAATGTCAGGTTATTGGTTCTCAATTTGTCCCTCTCAGAAACATAGAAGGCTTAATTTGAATTGCCAAGATTCAAACTCTGAATCTGCAGATCTGAGCAGATTTCATTGACAACTCTATAATTATCTGAGCCCAAAAAAAATGTGTTTAGCAATAAGACCTCTGAGGAGAGACATACGAATTTAACCAAGTCCACGCCAGCTTGACTGAAGCAATAAAATGTATCATCTCTAAAACATATTTATTAATTGAAAGATTATTTATTAAAACTAGAGCTCACCGTATGATAAAGTTAAGAGTGCTGATGAGAATAGACATAAAAAAATATTTATTCATGTTAGGAGCAATGAATCTAGGCGTAAATCGACTTCCGAAAGAAATGCAAGAGGGAGATAAAAGTAACATGGCTTTCTGTAAAATCTAAGGGAAGTAAATATATTTAAAAAAATAGTATGTGACTAAAAGGGGTAACATTAGGATTGGCTAAGTAGGAGACCATGTCTCTGGAAAGATAAAGCCAAAACTCAGTGCTGTAGATTGGTCTTGTTTTCCTCGTCTGTGTGGCACTCTAGTCTGGGCTCCATCATGTAGACAATGTTGTGCCTGCAGAGTTAACTGTTATCAGAACTCCATATTTTACTTTACCAGCGGCGAATGGCGCAGTGCTTGAAACTATCACTAAAGGACTGGTATAATGTAACGACCGTTGCTTCCAGAGGTGTTTCATAGAATAACACTCACCACAAAAATTACCTGCTACAGGTAATATGGCTGGCAATTTCATACACTCAAATTCCTTTAAAAGGCCTTATGACTTTTAACCTTTACCCCTCCAGGCCAAGTTGCATGGATTGACTGCCTTGATTTTTTCATTGCAGGCTCTTCCAATCACAACTTTCTTCCTGTCTCAGATAAATCGTCCTCCCGTACCCCCCTTCACTTCTTCCCGTCCGTTTGACAAAAATCTGAAACTGTTGTTTCTTTTCATATTTTTCATTTTGAGATTGGGAGATTTTTGCGTTCATTTTCTGTACCCCGAATATCCCTAATGTGTTTTCCTCGTGCAAATGTTCTTTGATAGGGTAAGTCATAGAACCCTTTCCGAGGCGTGCACTCCATCCCTCTTGTAAAAGAGGTTACACTGGCAGTGTTGTTAAATATTACTTCTCAGCAGTGATGAACTTCTGCCTTGAAATTATTCAGAGTGCATGCTGCATTCCATGGTGGCATCTCTCATCAGTTCATACGAGCACATCTGACAGGACTGGTAATTCAAAACCTGGTGTATTTTGTGGTCAGCTATACGTGGCTTAAACTGCCTGTCATTAGGCCTCGTCTTTGGGTTGCAGTTTATTTTACATGTTGCGCTGACTACATTGAACAAAACACCCCTCTAATGTGGGATTTTTTAGGGGTAGATTGCCAAACATTTTGTGCTGGGTTAGCGTCACAAAGCACAAAATGTGTTTTTTACCAACTTTCTTTCCAGCACAAAACTTGTTTTGCATTGGAAAGTACCCTACAAGTAACGCTAAGCAGCATAAAGAATTACTTTGCGTTACTTAGCTCCAAGGGGGCATTACATGGATGGTACTTAGGTGTTCCCATGAAATCACCCATGCCTTTCGACGCAAAACCCTATCTAAAAACAATTGGACACAGCCTTTAGCGCCAAACGTTAACGCCATCTGAGAGGAGTTGCTAAGAGGTAATTTCTCCTTTCTTTTTCTACTTTGCATGCGTGCTGCACTATGCAGCACACATACAAAGCTTTAAGGTGAGTCTATCAGTATGGAACAATGGGGTAACCCAGTTATGTGCAGAACCTGGGGATTAATACATTAAGGGAACAGTGGTTCTGCCACCTATTAGCTTCAAAAAAACATGCAACCTTTAATTTATTTTAATCCCTCTGTTAAGATGAAACTAACATTTAATGAAAAATATATACATATCCTGATTCTGTACAAACCAGAAATAAAAGGAAAAGAGAAACTCATAAAATCCTATATCAAAAATATATTTCAGTGAATTGGTATATATGTGTAATGATTTCTTCATGTGAACATCTTAGACACATATAGACAAATATATATACACACAGAAAAAAACATACAATTCACTTCTATTTGTAGACGTAAGGTGAACACAAAACAATATATTTACATATCACAACAAATTATATACATAACATAAACATTTACTAAGAAAACACATTTAGACGTAGTGTGAGATGTCAAAGAATATATGTATCAACCCAACAGGTAATTTATCCTGTTATTTACAATTGGTTGGGTGATCATTTTACACTCTGTTTAAAGCGTCGACGTTTCGCCCCCTGGTTGTATGCACAATATTTAAATCATCTGTGTGGGGTCTTCTTCAGGACTAAACAGTAAATCTGTGTGTGGCCTTAAAGAAGGATCCACCATGAATTCATAGGACGGCACTGCAGCTCGTACTCTATTGGATGGTGGACCTGATCGTGACGTATCTTTTCTAGGTCAACTGTGCCTTTACTCGTATATGGGGAAGGTGGCTGAAATTAATAACTTGTGCTCATTTAGGGTGTTGCCCAGATCATGGCAAATATCTCCCAGTCAATCGGAAAATAACTTGCACAGTGAGCCTGTATTCCTCCGGCGTCCCGCGCTCGAGGTTCCAGATATAAATCACCCTTCCCTTACAGGGAAACCTGGAGGGGCCTTTCGCCTCCAATTGCACTTTCAAGAACAATATCCAAGGCTAATTAATCGCCTTTAAATACGCTGTGGACTTTTCATCGCTCTACATGGAACCCGGGAAGCATTCCATGTAGAGCGATGAAACCCGGGAAGCATTCCATGTAGACCGATGAAATGTTCACAGCGTATTTAAAGGTGATTAATTAGCCTTGGACATTGTTCTTGAAAGTGCGATTGGATTGGGGTTGTTGGTCACGAGTAGAGTCGCAAGAGGAGTCGCGTGTGAGACTAGTCGTGTGCACAATAGCCGTGGGCATCATTGTGTTTCCCCATCCAGCATTTGGAAAAGCCTCCTTGGTTACTCGCCTGCCTGCTCTGCATGACACAGCACTCATGCAATGTCGTCACGTTGCGTACCGCCATTTTGTGTTGGTCTCCTAGCAATGGTGCTTGTTGTTTTCACGACGTCCAGGGACACAGCTGTTTTGGTCTACTTGCGCACTGCTGATTCTTGGTCGCAGATGCGCACTGCTTCTCTCAAGTCTTTCATGTCTACGCATATATTTGGAGTATAATTCACTGATACGCAGAGCATATTGCCATTTCTGTTTTCAAGTACACATCTGTCTCCATCTACTGGCACACTGCTATTTCTTTGGTCGCAGATGCGCACTGCTGATCTCAAGTCATGTCTATGCGTATAGTTGAAATATAATTTGCTGATGTGCACAGCATACTTCCATAGCTGGAGTATGATTTGCTGATGCACACAGCATATTTCCATTTCTCTTTTCCTCTGTGTCTTTGAAGTTTACTGCCACGCCGACACACACAGCTGGTTTCTACCACTTGTTCATTGCCTAGTTATCGTTTATTAAGGTGCACATCTTATCACAAATCATCGTTGTGTAAACACACAGTTGGTGTATGACTCGCTGATACACACAGCATATTTCTTATTTTATCTGGTCAATCTTCGTGTTGCTCATATCGCTAATGTGTGTAGTAATATTCTTTGTATCTTACAGGGTGTGTAAAAAAATAAAGAATTGGTGCTATATTTTTATTCATTTAATAGTACATTTCTTTGCTACCATGCAAAAAGTAACTGCCCCTCCCTTCGTTTTGACATCTCCTGGTGGTCCTCCACTTACATGACTTATATGGCAAAATGTTTTCACACATTATGCTCATGTTTGTGGTACCTCGTTAAGTGCAGAAAGACGTACTTCTTTGCTATTGCACTGCTTGGGTTCTGAAGGACAAGAAATATTTGAACATCTCCCAGACCTGTCTAATGAAGATGCTGCCTCTCTAAATGAATATGAAATATGCATTAAAAAACTAGATTTACACTATCTTCCCAAAGTAAGTACTGCTCTTGAACGATATCATTTTGGAAGAAGAATGTAAAGACAAGTTGAATCTATTGAACAATATATTACCATTCTACACAAGTTAGCTTCTGCCTGAAACTTTGGCTCAACTTTGGAGGAACGCTCAAGGGATCAATTCATGTTGGGATGCACGCTAGACAAAGCGAGGGATGCCTTGTGGCAAAAACCCCTCCTTCTCCTGTTTCAAAAGGGACCTGAAAATCCATCTCCTTAACAAATACTTTCCTGACCAACGTCAACTAACCTAGACTTTAATATCCGAGTTTACTCCTCTCTCTTGACATTCAAGGATAGTTGGTGACCGGACTGTGTTAACCACCTTATCTTCCATGCTGTATTTTTTTTATCCCTGGTTTTGCTTCCGTACTGCCTGCCTACTATGTAATGCAATTTCTGTCTGTTTTTCTTTACAGTATGTATGTAAAGTGCTCTGATACCTACGGGTCAAGCTAGCGCTATATACAACTTTTAAAATAAAATAAAAAGAAAAGAAAAAGACTCTCCCTCTCTTCAAGAGGTTCTCACCACAGCTAAAACTCATGAACATTCCAAAGCTTGCATTGAAGTAATACATAAAGACTCTTCAAATGACAGGAGGGAAAACACTGATGTTAAAGTGATTGTAGACAGGGGTGCCAAGCCAAAACATTTTCCCACTCAAAAAGGACTCAGTCCTCAGGGCTTTCAGGGGAAATGCTTCAGGTGCGGCAACACTGGTCACTTAGCAAATTTTAAAGAATGTCCTGGATGGAAATCCGTTTGTAAGAAATATGGGAAAAAGGGGCATGTCTCCAAATGCAGTAGGTCAGGGAAAGAACGTAAAAAGGTCAGTGAAGCTGATCTTTAGGAAGAAGATTTAGAAGAAATTGAGATTCTCCAAGTTGCAGGAGATGCAAGTGATGGTCCGCAAGAACTTGTTTTGGTCAAGGATGCTCCTGTCAAAATGCTCTTTGACTCTGGTGCTAAGATTACACTGGTCCCAAAGTCCTTTTATGAGTGCAATTTATTGGGCAAAGTTACTCTTTTGAAACCTGACATTAGACCGAAAGGATATGGTGGAGTAACAATACAGTTGCTTGTTTACTTCTGGGGTACAATCGACTTCAAGGGAAGAGTCATCCCTGGGAAGATCTATGTCTCGATGAAGGGTGATTCGCTTATAGACTGGTTCCATTAGAGAGACTTGCACATGTTTCTTGACCACAATAAATGTCCTTCAGTTTGTCTGAAAGAATTACCTCCAGTCAGGATGGTGAATGATTCCAATAGAGATTGGATCAAAGAATTCCCGTCTGTTTTCGCAAGTGACCTGGAATGTCTTAAAACTACATGCATTGCATAAGGACCAAGTCTAATGTTATACATAAGGTTGCAAAAGTGAGGAACGTGCCCCTGTTGGTAAGGGAGAACATGAAAACTGAATTGGATAAACTCTTAGCCAAGGGGATTATTCAAGAAGTTGAAGCAACAGAGTGGGTCTCTCCAGTTGTAATGGCCCGCAAAGCCAATGGAGAAGCTCGGCTCTGTGTGGACTTGAGAGAGCTTAATAGAGCTCTTATTGTTGATCACTACCCTTTGCCCAACATAACTGAGATGTTGTGTTCTCTTGAAGGGGCGAATCATTTCTCTTCACTTGATCTTAGCTCCACTTACCACCAGGTCAAGATTCACGCTGCTTCTCAAGATCTCACGGCCTTTGACACACCTTTTGGCACGTTTAGGTTTCTGAGAATGCCCTTTGGTCTAATTTCGGCCATGTTGGTTTTTGAAAGGGCAATGGAGGGCATTCTTAGAGGCCTCCACGGTGTCAAGGTGTACCAAGATGATTCACTAATCTTTGGGGTGGATCTGGAATACATGATGCAAGGCTTAAGTCTGTTTTTTAAGATATTTAATGATGCAGGTCTCACCCTTCAAGCAGACAAGCGCAAATTTGATGTCAATGAGATAGAGTACCTCGGTCATTCTCTGTCGGCTGCAGATATCAAGCCCAAGGTGCATTTGGTAAGTTCCATCAACAATTTACGAGCCCCGTCTAATAAGGAAGAACTTGTCAAGTTTCTTTAAAAGGCTGAGTTCTATCATGTTTGTCCCAAATTCTTCAGGGAAGACTTTAGCTCTAAGGTTGCTGCTAAAGAAGGGCAGTGAATTTGTTTGGCCTAAGACCTGTGAGGAGGAGTTTCTTTGTATTAAGAAATGCCTTAATGATGCACCTTGCCTAAGCAGTTTTGACCCTACAAAGATTTCTTACCTTATGACTGATGCGAGTGCAACTGGTGTTGCTGCTGTTCTGTTACAGAAGGTTGATGGTGAGGAGAGAACCATTTTGTTTATTTCCAGGCCGTTAAGAGGTGTGGAGTGGAATTATTCAGTAGTGGAGAAGGGAGGCCCTTGGTGTGTTCTGTGCAGTACGCAAGCTAAGGAAGTTTTTGTGGGGGAAGCAATTTAAGATATTTACTGACCACAAACCCCTTAAGGATGTTTTCTCAAAGAAAGGTATAGACTTTCTTTCCCATCGCATACCGAAATGGGTGGAGGCGTTACGGAATTTGATTTCGACATTTTATATTTGCCTGGTTCCAATAATATCTTAGCAGATCGACTTTCAAGAATTGGCTGTGAAGATGGTCATTTGACAGATGAAGTTGAGTGGTTTGGTAGTGAGGAACTCGAAGAAGAAGTCAATGTTGGCCCAATCAGTGAAGGTCTCATTTCTGAGAGTGTATGGAGAGAGAATCTTGTGGGTGATGTTATCTTACAAAAAGTGATCTCCTTTGTCACGGGTGGTTGGTATGAGAAGAAAGACTGTGAGGAGGAGCTAAAGTGTTTTTGGAATTTCAGGGAAGATATCTCTGTGGTGGATGGTCTCCTTATGCGTGGTAGTAAACTTATTCCTCCACTTACTCTGAGGGACAAATTATTTGAAAGTGCACACGCGTCACACATGGGTATTGCAAAAACAAAAAAAAAGGATCAGAGAGGCATACTGGTGGTCAGCTATGGATGTTTGTGTGGAGAGATTGGTACGTGAATGCGCAGAGTGTGCTTGTTCTGACAGGGTTCTGAAGTGTAGGATGCAGCCCATGGTCATTAGAGAACAAGCCTCTGGTCCATGGACAGATATTTCTATAGACATTTTGGGACCTGTACGACTTAAAACCAAAGATCGCTATGTCATTGTTTGCATTGATATGTTTTCTCGTTGGCCGGACATTAACATTGTTAATTCTGTTGAGTCTAGTGTGGAGGTTGAGTTCCTGCAAAAGCTCTTTGAATGAGAAGGTTTTCCACAACAGTGTGCAATTTACGTCAAGAGTCATGGAGGAGTTTTTAAACTCTAGGGGTATTAAGCACAAGAGAGCTGCTCTTTATCACCCAGAATGTAATGGCGTTGTGGAACGATTTATCAAAGTTCTCAAGGAAACGATGGAGCAATCTTTTACATGTGGTGATAATTGGGAGATAGCTGTAAAAAAAAAAGATGCACGAGTACAGGTTTACCTCCCATTCTTCCACTGGTGTAGCTCCCTTTCACTTGTTTGAAGAAAGGGCTCCCAATATAGAAGTTGTACCATTATGGGTTACCTCCAAGAGGTTGCTTTTGAACAGTGAAGCAGACAGCACAGAGGGTCGGAAGAAAAGAGAAAGTGAGGTGATGAGCAAAAGGAAGGTTTGGTATAATGAAAGAAAGGGTGTGAAGAATACCGTGGTCAAGGTTGGTGACTGGGTTAAGACTAAGTCTCCCAGGAAAGGTAAGGATACTTCCAAATTCAGTGGGCCATTTGAGGTAATTAAAGTTCTCAGAAATGCAATAAAGATCAGTGACCATAGAATCTGGAACTTAGGTAGAGTGGCAAAGTGTCCTGCTCGTCCAGCATGGTCTTCTTCCTCTACTGATCGTGCGACTGCCCTGAGCTCAATTCCAAAGGAGCTCAATGCAAAAGAATGCGGTGGAAGGCCTTGTCGTTTGAGGCACATTCCTCACTACTTACAAGATTATGTTTCTTAAGTTCTCTTTCTCCTATACCTTTTGTTAGATGTTGTTTTGGGTTACTGCTTCTTATGTTTATTTCTCCTTTACTTCATTTCATTGTTAAATTTGTTTAAGTATATTGTATTAAGTTTGTGGTTGTATTTTAAGGTGGTAAAGGGGGAGGAAGTGTGGTGTCCTGAATCCTATAACTAGCATTCACCATGTTCTGGAATGTAAAGGAGGTTGCCAGGCAGAGGTAGAACTGCTGGTGTTGGCAGTTGAGCTGGTCCTCTGACTCGATGGGGTCTCTGTAACTTTGTGTCTCAAATAAATCATCTCCACAGTTGCAACTACGTTTCCTTCCATACTTTATGAGGGGACCTACCTTTACAGAGTGCTATGTGCACTCCCTAAGAGCGCATATGTGTTTGGCCAGCCCTCTCAGGCCGGCCAAACAGACATGCGCACTTAAGTTTCTCCGGCCCGGCTGCATTGAAAACCCAGGCTGGAGAAATCCCACAGACTACCTGGTCTGAGTGAAGCGTCTTTACAGCCCTCTCAGGCCAATTATCAGGCTGCTCTGCAGCACAGGGGTTGGATGACTGGATGGGAGTCTGTCCCAGGGGCTGCAGGGACCAGGAACAGGACAAGAGGCGCGATGCGGAAGGCGGCCGGTAGCTTTAGGTAACTTATTTTTTTTGTTATATATTATTACTAACACCCCCCCAACGTGTGACCCCCCCGCGATCCCCCTCCTACGTTCCCTCCAACCAACCTCACCACCATTTGTTTGTGGTGGCCGCCAGTGCAAACTAGAATATTTACTTCCATGATCAGCAGCTAGGGAACTGCATGCAAACTGCAAGAGCAAATGGTGTAAATGTGCAGTCTGCACATCTAGTAATAGGGAGTAACAAGAAGTTTTTACATGCAGGAATGGGACTAACATGCACAATTTGCATGCCTTCCTCGTTCCCGTGTTGTTGGGTGGAAACTGCATTCCTGCTACTTTTCAAACCCCACACCTTCACACCTTAATTTAGCATTCCAAACAGGATGGGACCTAAGGCCCTGATTTATGGGGATTTGGTGAAGGGCAGCGTAGCAAGTCACCTTTCTGCGCTGCCATAAACTAAAGAGAAAGGGGGGAGGTCATTGTATTTATTCAATATGATGCATTTCTGTCCTTTCTCCCTGTGCTGGTGCCATTTCGGCAGTCTTGCGCTGTCGGCAGGATTGTTTTTGTGCAATAAGGTGCACCTTCCTGCACAAAACAATTCTGAGAGGAATGTTTGCAGCACACATAGAAAAATTAACAAGCATTTGCAATGCAATAGGTCTCGCATTTACGCGAGTTTGAGCTATTGGCATTGTAAATAACAATGCCTTTTATTTATGTTTTAAAAACAGAAACAAAAATAAAAGGCATTGTCATTTACAATGTCAATAGCTCAAACTCACGTAAATGCGAGACCTATTGCATTGCAAATGCTTGTTTTAGTTAGGGGTTAGGGTGTTAGGCCTAAGGGCAATGGGGGGTTCGGGGTAGTTATAGGGACAGCGTGGGGTGTGAGGGGGTTGGGTAGTGTATTTAAAGGAGCAGAGTTTTAGGCCTCAGGGCAGGGGAATGGGTAGTTGAGGTTGTTTTTAGGGCTTAGGGGCTAGCGGAGTCGTTTTTAGGGCTTAGGGGTGGGCGGGGTAGTTTTTAGGGCTATGGGAGGTCGGCATAGGTTTTTAAATTAGGGGTTAAGGTTTTAGGCCTGAGGGCAGTGGAAGGGGTTGGTGTAGTTTTAGGGACAGCGCGGTGAGTAGGAGGGGATCGGAGGAAGGTTTTGGTCCTCAGGACAGGGGGGCAGGTAGGGAGTTTGTAGGGCGGGGGAGGGGTTCAGAGAAGTGGCGACTTTAGCCACACATACCCCTTTACCATTCATGGCTTTACCATGAAATTGTGTGATAAAGGCATGCATGGTAAAGGAATGTGTCTTTAGGACGCATTTGGGGTTCGAGCTGCGTTGTAGAGGCACATGTGATTAAGCCATGCGTGCCTCTATCATACAATCTCTGCAGCACACATAGCAAGAGGAATACATCTCTCCCAATGGTTTTTGTGCAGGAAGGTGCCCCTCCCTGCACAAAAACAATCCTGCCTGCAATGGAGGCACCCTGGTGCAAGGGTGCTTAGGTTGGAACTAGGCAACAAATTAATCAGCGCAGGGGTAAAGAACAGGAATGCACCTTGTTTCATAAATACGGTGCATTCCACCCGTTTCACATTGGCGTAGGACAGCGCAGCAAGAAAACTTGATGTGCTGCCCTACGCCAATTCCTCGTAAATGAGGCCCATTGTTCGGGGGGGGGGGGGGCGGGGGGGAAATAAACACAAGCACTGAAAATGCAATAGGTCTCGCCTTCGTTTATGTTAAAGCAAGTGTAGAGAGTGGTAGTGAGAGAGGTGGAGAGGTAGAGAGTAGTAGTATAGAGTGAGTATTTGAGAGTGAGTAGTAGAGATTGAGTATTAGAGTAGCAGAAAGTGAGTATTAGAGTAATAGAGAGTGGATAGTAGAAATTGAATTGCAGAGAGTATTAGAGAGTTAGTAGAGAGTAGGAGAGAGTGAGTAATAGAGAGTGAGTAGTACAGTGGATAGCATAGAGTAATAGTGATTGAGTAGTAGAAAGTGAGTAGTAGTTAGTAGTAGAGTGAGTAGTAGAGAATGAGTAGTAGAAAGTAGAGAGTGAGTAGTAGAGAGTGAGTAGATAGCAGTAGAGGGTGGTTGAGAGTGATTAGAGAGTAGTAGAGAAGTAGAGTGAGTAGTAGAGAGTAGTATAGAGTGAGTATTAGAGAGTGATTAGTAGTGATTGAGTAGTAGAGAGTAGTAGAGTGAGTTGCATAGAATGAGTAGTATAGATGAGTAAAGAGTGAGAAGAGGGTAGAGAGTAGTTGAGGTGAGTAGTAGAGGTGAGTAGTAGAGAGTCTGTAGTAGAGTGAGTAGTAGAGTAAAGAGTAGAGAATAGAGAGTAGAGAATAGAGAGTAGTAGAGAGTGAGTAGTAGAGAGTGAGTAGTAGAGAGTGAGTAGTAGAGAGTGAGTAGTAGAGAGTGACTAGTAGGGAGTAAAGAGTGAGTAGTATAGAGTATTAGAGAGTGAGTAGTAGAGAATGAGTTTCAGAGAGTAGTGTGTGTAGTAGAGAGTAGTAGAGAGCGAGTAGTATTGAATGAGTAGCAATTAATAACAGCAAGCTGCGTACTGAAAGCGGCATTTTAATATAAGAACAGCGTAGTGACACCTTCAAAGCTTCCGTTGCTCTAACTGCAAGCTGCGTACTGAAAGCGGCATTTTAATATAAGAACAGCGTAGTGACACCTTCAAAGCTTCCGTTGCAAGCATTACCTTTAGCTGCGCACTGAAAGCGGTATTATAATAAGAAGGAACGGCAATTAATAAAAGCTCAAACACTCATCTGGATCCCTTAAGCAAGACGTGGTGCCACTGCACCTGCTGTACGTGTGACTGCACTTTGGTACGGCTGACTTTAGAGCAGTCTGTGGCCGCTGTGCTGCTGCTAGGCCATCGCTCAAGCAAGACGTGGTGACACTGCACCTGCTGCACGTCTGACTGCACTTTGGTACGGCTGACTTTAGAGCAGTCTGTGGCCGCTGTGCTGCTGCTAGGCCATCGCTCAAGCAAGACGCGGTGCCACTGCACCTGCTGCACATCTGACTGCACTCTGATAGGGCTGAAAGCGGATTGTAAAATAAGAAGGAACGGCAATTAATAACGGCAAGCTGCGTACTGAAAGCGGCATTTTTAAATAAGAAAGAGTTTTAAAGGAAGAAGGAACGGCAATTAACAGCAAGCTGCGTACTGAAAGCGGCATTTTAATATAAGAACAGCATAGTGACACCTTCAAAGTTTCCGTTGCCAAAACAGCAAGCTGCGCACTGAAAGCTGCATTTTAATAGAAGAACAGCATAGTGACACCTTCAAAGCTTCCGTTGCAAGCATTACCTTTAGCTGCGCACTGAAAGCGGTATTATAATAAGAAGGAACGGCAATTAATAAAAGCTCAAACACTCATCTGGATCCCTTAAGCAAGACGTGGTGCCACTGCACCTGCTGTACGTGTGACTGCACTTTGGTACGGCTGACTTTAGAGCAGTCTGTGGCCGCTGTGCTGCTGCTAGGCCATCGCTCAAGCAAGACGCGGTGACACTGCACCTGCTGCACGTCTGACTGCACTTTGGTACGGCTGACTTTAGAGCAGTCTGTGGCCGCTGTGCTGCTGCTAGGCCATCGCTCAAGCAAGACTCGGTGTCACTGCACATCTGACTGCACTCTGATAGGGCTGAAAGCGGATTGTAAAATAAGAAGGAACGGCAATTAATAACGGCAAGCTGCGTACTGAAAGCGGCATTTTTAAATAAGAAAGAATTTTAAAGGAAGAAGGAACGGCAATTAACAGCAAGCTGCGTACTGAAAGCGGCATTTTAATATAAGAACAGCGTAGTGACACCTTCAAAGTTTCCGTTGCCAAAACAGCAAGCTGCGCACTGAAAGCTGCATTTTAATAGAAGAACAGCGTAGTGACACCTTCAAAGCTTCCGTTGCTCTAACTGCAAGCTGCGTACTGAAAGCGGCATTTTAATATAAGAACAGCGTAGTGACTTCAAAGCTTCCGTTGCTAGGACACCAAAATAAACAAGAAGGGCTGGGCGAGAAGGGAGGGGGGGAATGCCAGCAACAGAGGAGCCCGCGAAAGTGAAAGTGATCGGATTACGATCGCTACGGAGTTAAGACACATGGCGCTGCGCGCGTGCACGTTCACGTGCACTGTAGCTTTAGGCCACGGCAGCACTTTGAAAAGCCCAGATATAAAATGTCTCTTCGAGCCTTTGGCTCGCGAGACCTAAAAACGAGGAGAGATAGAGATATTTCACCTCGTTACGCCTCACTTCGGGAGGCGTAAGATTTTGATGAATTCCCTGGTTAACAAGTCCTTGTAAATCTGGGAAGTCATCAAAAACCATGGGGGTTCGGTGGGAACATGCACAACACTCATGGAATGCCTCCCATAGATAGAGTATGGCGATGCAGCGATTAGCACTGAGTCCCCTTATCATGATTTCTGAGGTGGCTTTGCATGGCTTCATAAATCTGTCTCAGAGCCTTGCATCATGCATGTACCATTTTGCATGGTGCAAACGTGATGCAAGGCTCTCATAATTGTGCCTCTAAGTGTATATTCAAGAGTGCTCACACTTTGACTACACAGTTGATTTTTAAGAATGTGTGTTAGATATTTTTAAATGTTTACCACTGTGTTTCCCTGTGTTAGAACAACCTGGTTTTATAAAGTTGTGCTAGGAGGATTACCTCTCATGATTTTCGGATACATAGTGCCAGATGTACGACCATTAGCATTAGCGACTCGCAAAGTGCGAAAAATTGGGAGTCACAATTTTGCGAGTCGCTAATGCCAATTTACAACAGTGTCAGAGACACTGTTTGCGATTCCCAATGGGGTTGCACACTGCATGCCTCATCAATATTCATGAGGCACTCGCATTTTGCGACTCCATTGGGAATTGCTGGCCCTCCCAGGGATAGTGGCCTGCTGGGCTCAGCAGACCACCATGTCTGGGACTACTTTTAAACAAAGCATTGTTTTTTTAAATGTAGACCGATTTTCTTAAAGGAAAATGGGATACATTTAAAAAAAGAAATATGAGACGTTTTCGTTTAATTTTGTAAGGGCAGATAGTGGTACCTGGGACCATTGCATGCCCCTAAAAAAATATTTTCCCCTGCATTCACAAAGGGGTAGGGGTCCCTTGGGAACAGCTTCCCTACTGCGAGTGCTTTACCACCCTCTTGAAGAGGTTGGTAAATTGCAAGTGTTTTGTGACCGCAATTGCAGTCGCAAAACATTCTTACATAGGGTAGCGAGTCGCTATTAGGAAGGGACGCCCTTGGAACGCCCCTTCCTAATAGCGAGTCGCAAATCCTATTTAGCAAGTCGCAAATAAATTGCGACTCGCTAAATAGGGTTTGTACATGGCTCATTGGTATTTTTGCATGTGCAAAAGGGGCGCAAACCCATTTGCGCACGCAAAAATGGGCCTCACATCTGGCCCATGATCATCAGTCATCTATGGTTATTACAAGCCACGTAAATCCTTTGATGTATAGGCATGCATAATCATAATTTCTCTAGCAAACTGCTGAAATATGGCGACCATTACAACTGTGCGAATTTGCAAAGTTTGTCAAATTAAAACAATTTGCCAATGAGGAAAAAGTTTTTTACAAAAAAACTGGGATTTTTCCCACTATAAAACGTTTAGGGATAATTCATTAAAAATAGGGTATCTAGGTTTCTTCCTTTGCAAAACTATTTTCTAAAAGTTTTTTCACCCACTCTTTTTTAAAAATTTGGACAGAATGCAAGTGACATCAGGAAAGCATGCAGCAGCTTCCTGAAATGCTGTCTGCTCTCTTTAAGCCCACGGTCCATATTCTCTGAGTTTAATTTGTCTCACTCACAGAGCCCACTTACTCAAAGTGGAAGCGGTCCCTAATGGACAGCTTTCACTTTATAAATAAATAGCACCAACCATGATGAACCCAATAGTGGAAGCCTACTATTTTGCCTTCTCTAAGTTTTGCAACTGCCATACCTGTTGGTATATTGGGTCATTCGTTTTTTTTCCTGCTATCACGAGTATAGTACTGACTTTTCTCTGTCTTCTAAATAAACTATGCATATGATTGATTGCTTTACTGGGCATTGTCCCGACCTATTAGAACAGTTTGGGGGATTTGCATTTCTTATGTCATAATTAGTTCATGTTAGACCAGGCACCCTGGCGTGAGTTTCCCTTCCACTTTTTACTGATGTGCCTCATGTGTTTTGTTGGTGTTGGCTGCTCAGAGGACTGTGCCACTGCCAATCAGTGCCACAGTGCAAGTGCTCTCTTTTGTAAAATGTATACATTGATTGGTGTCCATGTTTGGCTTATTTGGTTTACTATCAGCCCCTAGTAAAGTGCACCAGGAGTGCCAGGGCTTGTAAATACAAATGCTGCTGGTGGGCTTGCAGCACTGGTTGTGCCACCCACAGAAGTGGCCTAGCAAAATGTGTCTAAGGTCTGCCACTGCAGAACCTGCGTGCAGTCTGGTACTGTCGCGCTGATTGCGCAAGTGCACCTACTTGCCAGTCCCCAAACCTTCACTTAACTACATATTAGTCACCCCTCTGGTAGGCCCAAGGGCAGGGTGCATTGTAGGTATAAGGTAGGACATGCCCTGATGTGTGTGGCATGTCCTAATAGTGAATTACAGCCATTTTCGTTTTTCACTATTGAATGCTACCTGCTCTCCATAGGCCAGAATGGGCTGCTGGAATTACACGCTGTAATCCCAGTGGACTCAGAGAGCATGGTAGAAAGTCAAGACTGACACGCACCCCATCCCCAGAGCTGATGAGCTCATCGATCGGTTAGGGGCTGCACGGTACCTCAGCACGTTTGATTTAACGTCTGGGTACTGGCAGATCGCCTTGACTGATGGGGCCAAGGTGAGGTCCGCATTCTCCACACCAGATGGGCATTTCCAGTTCCGGGTTATGGCATTTGGGATGAAGAATGCCCCTGCCACCTTCCAGAGGTTGGTCAACCAGGTGTTGGCTGGGCTGACCGAGTTCAGCGCCGCCTACCTGGACGACATCGCAGTGTTCAGCGGCACATGGAAAGAACACCTGCACCACCTCTGGGAAGTGTTGATGGCACTGCGCAAGGCAGGCCTCACGATCAAGGCAAGCAAGTGTCAGATCGGGCAGGGTTCAGTGGTGTACTTGGGACACCAAGTGGGGAGCGGCCAGGTGGCGCCCCTCCAACCCAAGATTGAAACCATCCTGGCTTGGGAGCCCCCAAAGACCCAGACAGAGGTGAGGGCCTTTTTAGGACTCACAGGGTACTACAGGAGGTTTGTCAATGGATATGGCAGCATTGTTGCCCCCTTGACAGAGCTGACTTCGAAGAAGCAGCCCAGAAAAGTGATCTGGACTGACACCTGTCAGAAGGATTTTGACACCCTGAAGACTGCCATGTGCACGGCGCTCGTGCTCTTGGCTCCTGACTTCTCCAAATAATTCCTAGTGCAGACAGACGCATCAGAGCATGGTGTAGGGGCTGTTCTCTCACAGATGACTGAGGAGGGCTGGGACCAACCTGTAGCCTTCATTAGTAGGAGGTTACTTCCACGGGAACAAAGATGGAGTGCAATAGAGCGAGAAGCATTTGCTGTGGTCTGGGCGCTGAAGAAGCTAAGACCCTACATGTTTGGGTCTCACTTCCGGGTTCAGACCGACCACAGGCCCCTCAGATGGTTGATGCAAATGAGGGGTGAGAACCCAAAACTGTTGAGGTGGTCCATCTCCGTACAGGGTATGGACTTTACGGTGGAGCATCGCCCTGGCACAGATCACGCCAATGCTGACAGTCTGTCCAGGTTTTTCCGCCTTAGTGAAGAGGAACTCCCTGGGGTAGGGTAGTTCCCCCCACATATCAGCTGGAGGGGACATGTGTTAGACCTGCCACCCTGGCGTGAGTTTCCCTTCCACTTTTTACTGATGTGCCTCATGTGTTTTGTTGGTGTTGGCTGCTCAGAGCACTGTGCCACTGCCAATCAGTGCCACAGTGCAAGTGCTCCCTTTTGAAAAATGTATACATTGGTTGGTGTCCATGTTTGGCTTATTTGGTTTACTATCAGCCCCTAGTAAAGTGCACCAGGAGTGCCAGGGCTTGTAAATACAAATGCTGCTGGTGGGCTTGCAGCACTGGTTGTACCACCCACAGAAGCAGCCTAGCAAAATGTGTCTAAGGTCTGCCACTGCAGAACCTGCGTGCAGTCTGGTACTGTTGCGCTGATTGCGCAAGTGCACCTACTTGCCAGTCCCCAAACCTTCACTTAACTACATATTAGTCACCACTCTGGTAGGCCCTAGGGCAGGGTGCATTGTAGGTATAAGGTAGGACATGCCCTGATGTGTGTGGCATGTCCTAATAGTGAATTACAGCCATTTTCGTTTTTCACTATTGAAGGCTACCTGCTCTCCATATGCCAGAATGGGCTGCTGGAATTACTACACGCTGTAATCCCAGTGGACTCAGAGAGCATGGTAGAAAGTCAAGTTTAGTATACCTGAACTCAGAATAATAAAATACTTCTTTTAGTAAAGTTTATTTTAATATCCTGTGTTTGTAAATACTACTTTTAGAAAGTTAGTATTTACTGACCTGGCCATTTCAGTCCGCCTCTGCTGTGTGTGTGTGTGCTGCCTAGTTTCAGTGGGGAGCAGGGCTGGGGAATTCCAGGAGACAGGCTGGCTGCCAGGTGGTGGGTAGAGAGATTACACCAGGATGGGTGAGAGGAGTACACCTTGACTCTGAATAGACCTGTGCTCTGCCAGCACAAAGCCGGCTCCGCCCCCTGTGGAGCGGCTGATGTCTCTGCCCTGCTGCTGAAAGGAAAGAGCAGAGTCACCACAACAAAGTGCTCCAAAACCGGACTAAGCCAGGCCCAGGCCCCCTGGCGACAAAGAACAAAAGAATTGCTGTATAAAAGAAGGAGCCTTGCTCCTAAGAAATCAGATCCTGTTTGCGCCAAGAAGAAACTCTGCCTGAAGAGAAGGACCTGGGAAAGCTGCATGGAGTAGTACTGTCTCTAAGCCTGAGAGACTGGCCTGTGGTGGGTGCCTTGCTGCTGAAGGAGAGGAGGAAAAGATTGAAAGACTTTGAATTCAACTTGTGCTTTACAAACAATCTCCAAGGGCTTGCGTGTGAACTTGCCCCCTGAACTGCGCCCCAGGAACAGTGGGCGCTACCTTTCCCTGGAAGAAGAGGAAGCTGCTGTGGGTGATCATGCAACGCTGACCCCAGAGAACCTGTGTGCTCCCATCTCGCTAAGCACCGCGACCTCTGGTTGCCCGGGCTGCTGTGAGCACCGCGACGACCAGCCCGCCTGGTCTGACCAAAGCAAGCAACTGCCCCCCTCAAGCCGTAGCTCGCAACGTGAAGGGAGATGATCGGCGTCCAAGCGCAGAGCCTCTGCGACCCTGAGCCGCCGAGACCACTGTAAGGACCCCAGGTGCACTGTTCACCGATCCTGGTGTCTGCCGACAGCGCGACGCGCTGAGAATCACCCCCAAGCTGCCCCTCCTGCTTCCGACCTCCGTGGTGTGTCGAGGCATCCCCGAGCGCCCACGAAGCATCGCCGTCCACTAAAGAGCCGGGACTGCAACGCGACGCGGGACGCCCTTTGCGGGACTGCTGAGGCCGCCACGAACTTCCTACAAAGATCCCAGGTACTGTGCATTGAAAGCGCCCTCGTACGAACCGTACTTGCCTTTGTACGGTCCGTACCAGCGCTGGTGTCGCGCTACGCTGTTCACGCGTGAAGCGTGAGCTTTGGTACGGGTCGCACCAGCTGTACGGAGCGACCCAGCGAAGGTACGGTCCGTCCCGTTAGAAATATATAGACGTTGCCTACGCAGGAAGCGTGAGAAACGGCATGACGCGTCTAAAAACTCAGACGAAGCGTACCGACGGCCCTACGAAGCGCACAGACCTCACAGAAGTGTATTTTTAACCAAGACTTGCCACTTTAAGAACTGTGGACTGCTGAAAAGTCATTACAAGTAACTGGAACCTCATTTGAAGTGAAGAACTGTATTTTTAAAGCCTGCTTGAAGAAACCTTTTATATAAAGAGTTTATTTTTACAAAAATACAGTCTTGTGTCTCTGTGTGGTGGGTTGGTGGTTGTTGTGTGGGACATCTTGAATGCTTAACCTAATGCCCTCTGGAATCTAGCCTGACTGCTCGCGCCACGTTACCTAGAGGGTGAGCAGGGGTTATTTTCGCAGAGTAATCCTTCGCCCTGACTTAGAGGAAAGGCTCCCTGCTTGTCGCAAGTGCATACCTGCGCCAACCAGAGACCCCGGATTCTAACAGTTCACAATATATTTTAGTTTGAAATGTTTGTGTTTCATACTAACCAATACATATTAGAACATTGGAATGTTGGGAGCTCCATTGAAGAGAATGGAGTGCTCGGGGCTTCAAATGGCTGGCAGAATCCTGGAGCATCAACATTCCAATATTTTTTCACAGCTATGAACAAAGGCCTCACCGAGCCCGAGAGGATTTCAACCCCCTCGGGCACCGTGAGACCTTTGTTTGAAAACATTGGAACTTTCAGCAGTCTAGGGGTGGAATGTTCTAATAACCTTAGAGCCCTCCGTAGCGGGCTCTCCTGGAGGGATCTAAGGCTTTAATCAAAGTAATATTACTTCAAAATCCAGGGGGTGCAACAGTAGGGTAAGTGTTGGATAGTGTAGGGGTAAAAATTGCTATTCTAACTCCAGGGGGTGCAACAGTAGGGTAAGTGTTGGATTGTGTAGGGGTAAAAATTACTATTCTAACTCCAGGGGGTGCAACAGTAGGGTAAGTGTTGGATAGTGTAGGGGTAAAAATTACTATTCTAACTCCAGGGGATGCAACAGTAGGGTAAGTGTTGGATAGTGTAGAGGTACTATGCGTTGTAATGGTATGCGTTCTAATGACAAGCGATGCAATGCCTGCGTTGTAGTGACATGCGTTGTAGTGTCATGCGCTGTAGTGACATGCAATGTAATGGATGCGTTGTAGTGACGTGCATTGTAAAGGATGTTGCGATGTAATGACTGCGTTGTAAATGTAGTGCGATGTAATGACTGCATTGTAAAGGTTGCCCCCCTTTAATATTTAGTATTAAAAATGATGAGCAATGTTGGTTGTTCTGCAAATCTTTTGAACTACTATGCCTTATGGATCTTGTCAGCAGGAGTATGTTGGGACTCAAAATTATTATATATCACAATGCCAGTATTTAATTTATTGTTGATTGGGCTGAGAGTGCCTTTGTTGCAGTTTCAGTAATGGCAGATATCCAAGGACGTATGGCTTTTTATATCTCTTTGAGCATTGCTTATAGCTAGGTATTCTTTCAATCAAGATGCCAAATTCTCCCACCATTCAAATCATATCTTTTAATCTATCAATCAGCCTAATGCTTATTCTAGACTGTCCATTGCATTGTGAATCCTCCCACTTGTGCATCATTGTGTCAAGCTGTCTACAAAAATGAATGAGTTGTTCATAAAAAAAATAGATCTTATTCAGATGAAAAATCACAATTGTAGGCAGGATCCACAAAGGTAAGCTTACACTTTTGTGTATGTTTACGATTGTTTGAAGGTGTTTTGCGAGTAGTATCTTTACGATAGTTGAGTACCCAGACATAAAAGATAGGACGGTCCTATCTTTGTATGTGCGGAGTCTCTGCACTCGCAAAGATGCTACAAGTAAAATACCTTTGTGAATACCAAAGTGTAAGTTTACTTTTGTGAATCAGGCCCTATGTCTCTGAAACCACAGCACCATTTTGTTTCACTGCATCTAGTTCCACATTGGTCCAATTTGACCCTCATCTAACAGCTTGCTATTAATGCTGTAGTCACGGAATGGAAGCTACCTTCAGGTACTGATGACATCATTTAAGCTTGATGGTGGAATTTCTGTCTTCTGCTCTTTCATGAACACTTCTTTAGCTCAGGGAATCTTTCCTCCCTACCTTAAGTTTATCATTCCTTCAAAAATACTAATACTCTTCTAATACTTGTCTGCCTTTTACAGGAAAAATAATTGAGTAAGTTGTGGCATAATTTATTTCCGGGGGCAACCAAGGTGATGGATGGCTTTATTATGAAGAAGATAGTGGTCAGATCTGGGTATTCAGCATCATTTACAAAGACAGACCTGCATGTGCACCATTCTTGCAGACGTAATCATGACAGGAAAAAAAAAGTTCACAATTCGTTTAATTTGTTTTGCCACTGAGCAATCACATTGCATCCTGAGAGACGGATCCAGTCCCTTTCTATACCTGGGGCTAGTGGAATGTTACTGTATTCAGCTTTAACTGGGACATTAGCCGGTCAGCTATCGTATCTCATTCATATGTATGTAATGAGACCTAGGTATATACGTAGAGAGGCTGCCATTCATCCCTTGAAATGGAGGTCCATGCCTTGATTAAAGGGGTGTTGTCTCAAATCCAAACCCTCCAAAAATGAATATACTTTTTTCTTGCGTTGAGGCCGGCCCAGATATTAAATGGTAGCTTTCAATTCCTGGCAAACATAACATTGTTCCTTTGCTGTTGAGCTCTGTGGAATCTTTTTGTTTCCTAATGGATTATTGAAAGCCATCATCTATAGATATGGTCATATGGATGGCAAATGTGTGATGAAGTCCATTTCCGTGTGTGTCCTTCTACACCTAAATATTAGAGTTTTCTTTATGAGTGAGGACATATGATCATATTTTCCTATTCCCAAGGTGCTTTAATCTGCTCTTTATTTATTTGTTTGAAAAGTTTTTATAAAGCGCAAACATGACCCAAAGGGTATCAGAGAACTTTACATATAAGAAGACAAGATCGGCAGGTGAAGGTGTAAAATATTAACCATAAAAGAAGTTTAACAAACATAAGGCAACCATATTTGGTATAAATAATCACAGCATTGCATAGTTGAAAGATAGATCCATGCTGTAAACAAGAAATAAATGCTAAAAAAATAACCACACAAACCTTCACACCTCGTAATAACAATAGTCCATAAATTGGACTTTTCACCCACTATATTTAATCTCAACCACTACTCATTTTACTTTATCAAACATACTCTCACAATATATAAAAAAACGTAACACTTACCTGCTCCAGAAGCAGCAAACAAAAGAGGAGGAAGATGGCGGACGGCAGGATCTTATAGGACTGGAGTGTTCTATTCTAGTGTTTTACGTTTGGTTATGTTCTGAATTCTTTGAAGTGCTGCAGAGGTAGCGAATAAAAGTATATATGCATAATGATAGCCTCCTTGTCTTTAATAAAATCACGATTCTCTATGCAATTAATCTATGAGAATCGGCATTCCGGTCCTTTTTCTCCCGTTGTTTGATAGGAGCTGCAAGAGGAATCCGTGGTTTGTATATTAAGGGTGAAAGAAGAGACAGTTTTGAGACTGTCAGTTGTGGTTGGGTTATCCCACTTTGATATGCTTTTATCAATACTCGTTAGAACCTCTGCCCTACTAGGGCAGGACCCGTGATAGTGGATTTTCAAACCTGAGACTAGGCCAGAGTGGCTTATGACCTTAGGACCCGTGGACTTTTGGGGGTGTGGTTTCCGACAGTCGATATAGGTCTCTTTTTTGGAGTAAATGGATTCTTTTTTTGATGGTTTGAGCCCCAGTGCCAAACTAACTGGGATTTCTCTGCATGCATCATCATGAGTATTAGATAAGGGGGTTGTGCCAAGAGCGGTTGTTGGCGTTTTTCCTATGTTTTGGAAATTGTTAGAGTTGATATCATGTTTGTGAAGCAGAAGAATATTCTTCATTTTTATGCCCTAGATAGACTGTTATTAGGAGAACTTGGATTATCGCTATCTGTCGTATTCTTTCCATGACACACTTGAAGACTACCATAAGAATCCTAGGAAGTGACTGTACAGAATAGCTAATCTTTGCACTAAATGCCTGGTACATGCCTGATGCTTAAGATGTAAGAACTTGTAGTTAAGTGTGAGGATGTGCAATGGACTCTTGTTGCCAATGTTTTGTACTTAATTCTTGCACTTGCACTATAAGAATCTATAGGAATCTACTGTATATTTGTATTTCAGTCTTGCATTGTTTTATTGTTTGTCCACTGATCTGTACTCAATTTTTGCACTCGCACTTTAGAAATCCATTTCATTATGTATTTTATTTCAGTTCAATGAACTGTAATATTGATCTTATAAGTGATAGAACGGGAAAGAATTAACAATACAGATTATTTATGCTGGCAAGATGTAATTAGGTGCCTGTTAATTAATGAGGGGTTAGTACCCAAGTGTCTTTTGACACATCAGCACTTCATAGTGGCTATTTATCTGCATATGAACCATTGCAATTAGGTCTAAATAACATTAATAATTTTTAACTAGAATTTTGCTGTGTACAGTATTAATTTTGAATTGATTTTATTATACTTTTATTGTATGTATCTGTGCTTTTATGGTTTTTGGACAAACCGAATAAAGAATACTACTAAAGTATGGTAGGCATGTATGGAAAGTTAGGTATTGTATGTTTTGTGTAGGTTTTAAGTTATGGTATATAAAGTGTTGTAGAGGTAGTAGATATGTATGGTAGTTATGGTAAATAGGTGGGGTCAGTTAGGTATGGGATGTGTGCAAACAAATGATGGACGGAGTGCTGAATGAATCATATATTCACCCCCAGTCAAGAGATCTGGGTTAAATCCATCGTTATTTTGGTCACCATTCCACACCAGTTTAGACCCAGCCATCTGCAAATCAGTCTTGACCCTGTTCCTCATGGGTACAGTCCAGCTCGAACTGCCAAGCCGAGTCCTCCCTCCCATCATGGGATGTAGGCATATTGTAGGTAAGTAGATATGGAAGGTAAGTGGGTAGGATAAGTAAGGAGTTATGTTATGTAGGTCTGCATTGATGTGTTTGGTTAGGTATGGAGATAATGTGGTTTGTTTATATCAGGTATTGTAGGTAGGTGTGATATGTAGAGTAAGTTAGAAATGGTATGAAGTTATGGTAGATAAGGAAGTTAAGTAGGGTAGGTTGCAAAGGTAGGTTGAGAGGGAGATACGGTGGATATGTTGGTATGGTATGATAGATGTGATATGTATGTGTAGTATGCAGGCATTGTACATTGGTTTGTTAGGCATGGTAGGTATGATAGGTTAGGTATGTGAGGTTGATGTTGAAAGTATGGTAGACTTGTTATGGTTAGGTAAAGAAGCTTAAGTATGGTAGGGGCGGTACGTCGACATGACAGGTAGGTACTTAAGTATGGTAGGTAGACATATATGGTAGTAAGGTAAGTAATTAGGTTAGCTGTGGTAGGTATGTATGGTAGGTATGGCAGGCTGTATGCTATGTATGGTAAGTAGGTATGACAGGTAAGTAGCTGTAGTTAATAAGTTGACATAGTATGTACATTTGGGAGGTATATTAGCTTTGGCACAGAAGGTAGGTTATGGATGATAGCTTAGGTATGAAAAGTGTGTATGGAACCTATAGTAAGTTAATTATGGTTAAGTTAATTATGGTAGGTATGGTAAGAAGGTATTATGGGTATGGTAAGTAGGTAGGTATGACAAGCTAGATACGGTAAGTTTGATAAGGTATGGCTGATGATAACATTTTAGGCTGTTAATTAAATATTTGAGCTAGACTTCTCACTTACAAATGGCTGCATTGTTTTTCAGAAGCACAAATATGTAGTGCTGTGCTTTTGACAAAGGGATAATATTTTTGTTGCATCTTTAAGAAAAGCTACATGCAGGCACATCCTTATATTGTGAACAAAAATAACAGTAAATCCTTCAACGTGTTATTACGACAGTAAACAAATGAATATTTAAGAATGATTAGTGGATAGTAATGTGGCCTTACTTTGTGGTAGATTTAGGCATCTATGCAGCAAACTGGAAGGTCGCAAATCAGCAATTAAAATGTTATTGTGTCAGCAAAGTAAATACATCAGATAACACACAATAGGACTTACTTTCAACCTACTAGTATATTGCATCTGCAGTTCAAAAAAAGGACTTTTTGATGCACCCATCCTCATAATGGCCTTGAGAGACAGTCCATCCTAACAATGGGCAGCCATGAAAGTACATGAAAGCCAATGACTGAAAAGGGCTGATTCTTAGTCAAGGGTCTGCCCATACTTCTTTTTCTTCTTTTTGATGAATTGATAAAAAGAGTGCATGCAACAGACAACAGAAGCTGTTTAAAATGGGACCTGATAAAATTGAGATAATCTTTATCAACACATAGTGGCCTTGTCACTGCACGCAAGCGCACACGTGTGCACATATGATATAGATTTGATTCAGAGTTGGGTGTCAACAATAACTTCGATATCAAATGAATTATCAACAGAACTCCTTTTTACAAGTCCAAAAACAGATAGCTGCGCACAGTGAGTAAAATGTAGATTTAACATTACAGACCATCCCGCGGTAATGATGGTAATGATAAATATCAAAACAGTAAATAATAAATGCTGATAGTAATCATATATTTTAATAGCTCTTGAGCAGTTGACTGACAGTATTGTGAACAAACTGAAGGATCATACAGAATGAGTTGATCTAATGCACACCACCAAAGTGAAACACCCTACCTGGGTAAAGACTATCCCTGTGAATCTTGATTATCATTGGCATTGCCGCAACTCATGGTCTGAAACAAGCATGCCCAATGTGGGTCGATCAGGGTTGCTTCAATATCACTTTTTCATCCCAGCCACTATGGAAATGATTCTCATTTACATGCCTTTTTGTGCTTAATTTTAACCCATTTTGATAAAATGAATATTTTTAGCTATCTTGTTTGTGTTCTGTTCTTATGTTAAGTTAGCATTCCCGGCACCATTTTATGTTTAGCAGCCATTTTGATTCATGTAGTCATCTACTTATTCTCTTCTTGAGAAGCAGGCTGTGGAAAGTTCCATTTTGCCAAGGTTCGGCCTTTCCCTGCTAATGAAAACACTGTTCTTATTAACGCATTTTTTTCCCATAGTTTGAGGCTTTCTCCCACTAGTCTATCGGTAGGCACGAACAGAACGACCTTGGCATGGAGATAATGTGTGCCTGGCCTCAGAGTCGAAACTCATCTTACTGTACTTCTTTGTTTTAGCTGTACCTGCTAGTAGAATTCCATTATGGGCGGGACTTTCTTGGTTCAGAAATGTACATAATGTATCTCTATGTTTGCTGAGGTCAGTCCCTCTGCAGCAATCCTAGGATGCTGGTCAGACGGGACTCTGCTCGAGTGTACCTGAATAAAATATACTTGCTTTGTATTCTTTACTGTCTGACCGACTCTTCATTTGTAAGGAAGGCTAAGAGGTGGTCGTGAGAGACCCGGGTGGCCCTAATCGGGTCACTTCCTTCAGTTTGCACCCAAACAAGGACTCTGTCAGGTGACCCATCCTCGCCCACGGACGGGTGTGGAGGTCGGAGCCATCGTCATGTCAGACGAGTGGACCAGGAATCCTTGCAAGAGAGAGTTCCTGAATTCGCAGCTGTCCCGTCTGTCTGGCCGGTCGGGGCCTCGCCCAGTAGTTATCCTGATTGGGGTCCTGAATGGCGAAACCTTGGATCTGACCATTTGGTCTGAAGAGTCGCAGTGGAGAATAAATTTGTTTGACCTATGTGCGCCAGGTGAGTTTGTTTTGGTTCTTTGTGGATGTGGTACCATTTTGGTTTGTCTTTGGTACGGTCTGAGGACCGATTTTAGTTTGCATTTGGTATGGTCTGAGGACCTATTTGGATACGAAGTGTTTGTAAACACTTTGCCAGGCAACCTAACAAATTTGGCTTACTTTTGAAAATGCCTGGGTATAGCCGTTTTTCGGTTTCTTGTTGTCGTTGTTGTTCTGCTGATGCTTGACTCGAAGAAAGTTAGCCAGCGCCTCCGGAGGGCACTCTGAATATTGATATGCATGTAAAACATGGCCTTGGCCCTATTATGTTTAGTACTTTACTAGGGACAATGAAGAGTTGCAGTGGCCACTGACGGACACTTTTGATGAACAACAAATTGGGTTTTTACAGGAGAAGTTGTTTGCAAGAAGAAACAGGCAGTCTATGTTTGATTCCCTCAGAAAATGGCAAACAGAGGCTAAATAGAGGCGAATTAAAGCAGAGGAGGAGGCCCGGAAGGGGAGAATGCAAACATTGACTCTTAAGGCTGTAGCGCATGATAGAGAGAAGCAAGAGATAGGGATTGAACATGAAGATAGGAGATTCTGGATACAGATTGATAAATGTTATGTGTCCCAAGAAGAAAATGATAAGTTCGTGGAACAATTGTTAGATAGTCAACCCCACCTCTGTATGCTCCGCAGAGGGTATATCCGCTCTTCCTCCACAGGCCCAGCTACCCGGTTCTTCTGTCTCTGCTGTTTCTGCTTCTGTTACTGTTGATCAGACTGCCTTGGCCACGGCACCTCCTGTTCTTTCTCTATCTTCGCCGTCTGTGGCAACTACGACCGTTAGCTCTCCTGCAATACCTATTGCTTCGACATTTCTAGTACACCCACGACCCAGCCAGCAGCGACGTTAATGCCCACTACCTCTGTTATCACTCACACTGTGTTCCTCCATTCTCCGACATTACAGAGTGGTGGGACACCAGTATGCGGCCCTGGAGATAGAGACTGGACGAAATTTAAGAAACACCTGGGGTGAACGTTGGTGCGATCTGATATGGGAGAGGCAGAGAAACAGATAGTGGCTAATCAGGCAGCGCAGTGGACCCATTACCCCATTTATGGAGTGGAGGATATGTGGAGTGTGATGAAAGATTAAGAGCCTTTTGTACAGCAGCATGCCCTTAAGCACATGCTGATTACTTTGATTGGCTTTGGGAGCAGTGTTTCAATGATGCAGCACCACAGATTATATATGATATTAAGGATGACGTATACTTTGCTGATATGGCGCCTGGTCAAGTATTTGGTAATGTTGCGACGTTGGTTGCTTATCGGGGTAGGCTGCTTGAGAGGAGTCCGACGACAGTATCTCAGTTTCCAATGAGGGAGGTCCAACCCAGATATCACCCTGAAATACCAGAGCTGCGGGATCAGCATAATGTTATTAGTGGACCAGGGGTAGCGGCCTGTTTCCAAGAACAGTGGTTTATACTCCATGGAAAAGAAGTGAGGTCTTGTCCCTTAAAACTCAGTTACCTGACCCTAGAAAAAATCCTACTGCATATTATAAAGAATTGACTGAGGCAGCCTCTTCAACAGAAATGACGCTTGCGGATATCGAAATATCCTTTGGTTTGTTAGTTCCAGTTGATATTTTGAGACAAGTACAAACACAGGATTATGTTGCGGAATTGGGTGGTACATGGGATCAAATTAAAGTATGGGACTAGGAGAGGAAGCCTGGTGAGAAGCCTAAAGCAGAGATACTTGCCTTGCCAGGCCGCATTATCGCGTATATGCATTCTCTCGGAAAGGTTGATTGGGACAAGCTATCGGCTTTGTGTCAGAAGAAAGATGAGAGTGTGTCTGATTTTTTCTCTCGGTTTGAAGGTGTGTTTCTAGATTATAGTGGACAAGATTTGTCAATTGAAGGTGGCGTTCGATTGTTTGTCAATAGATTAGTTTCAAATTTGCTTCCTGAGATTGCGACCCGATTGCAGGCTTCCGAGAGCACCTGGTCCACATCTTCTCCTTCTGTTATCTTGAATATAGCCCAGTATTATGAGCACAGGGAAAATGACGATAAGGAGAAGGCGGAAAAGAAGCACAAGGATTTGAAGACGAAGGTGTTATTGCAACAGGCTTCTCTAGGGAATGGTAGAGGACATGGTGGTTTAGCCCGACAGCTTCCACTTACTAGCAGGAATACTATGCCTGTAGGGCCAAATCAGTGTGCATATTGTAAGGAGAAGGGACACTGGCGCAGCGAGTGTCCTGTACTTTTGCAGAAGGTGGCGGTCCCAAGACGACGAGGTTCTCGTGGACGGGGTTGTGAAGATAGTGGCCAGGACAAGGCTCAGAACGCTGTGGCATCTCATGGTTATACTGATCAGAACTACTTTGACGACCCTCGGGGCAAACAGTATTATCATGATGACTATGATACGGATGAGGTGACCGGGATGTCTTACAGCTAGGACAGCCGGGGACAGGTTGAGGTACCAGTTTTGATACCTGTAGACCAACAAGGTCTGTACGTTTGTGCGGCTTTGCATGGTTTAACTAAGGAGTTTTTGGTGGCTACAGGTGCAATGAACAGCTCTATTTCTCGTTCCTTGGTCCCAGGGGCGGCTCCGTCTGGCCATAATAATGTTTTGGTAAGATTTTCTGGTGTACAGGTTGTGAGCCCCATTTTAAAACCTCTTGCGTTGATTATTGGCCCTTTCACTGTTGATTCGCCATTCTTGTTGACGTCCAATTGTGGAGAGAATTTGATGGGTTTGTACTTGTTGAAGAAATTGCATGCTACGATTTACTGCTTCCTAGCAGGCGTCTATATGACAATGGGCCCTGATGTGATGTGCGCTACGCAGTGTCTGTCCAAAGATGCGCCCCTCCCTGTTTAATTTAAAGATGTGCCACCCACATTGTAGGCAACGGGCGACTCAGATGTGGGTTTGTTGCAGATATCGCTTGTTTCAATACTTGTCAAGGAAGGTGCTATTTTACCCCATATTCTTCAGTATAAGATACCGCAGGCAAGCGAGCGAGCTTTGCTAAACATTGTGCAGGATTTGATTGAGGAAGGAGTGACTGAGGAGATGACTGCTATTGTTTGTAATAGCCCTATTCTTCCCATTCTTAAACAGACACCTTCGGGTCCCTCTGACTATCAAGTAGATGTTTATCGCTTTGTGATTGACTTGCGTGAAGTTAACAAAATAGTGATTCCCCAGTTTCCGGTGAACCCTGACATTACGACTCTCTTGATGATGATTCCTTCTTTTGCTAAATTCTTTTCTGTCATTGACTCAAAAAATGCATTCTTCAGTATTCCCATTCATCCTGATAGCAGATATCTGTTTGGGTTCACGCTCGCCGGCAGAAGCTTTACATTCTGTTGCGCTCCTTAAGGCTATACAGAGAGTCCGAGTGTCTATAGTCAGGCATTGAAAGGTCAGTTGGATTTCTTGTCACTACCTACAGGTAATGTATTGCTTCAATATGTCGATGACTTGCTCATCGCCTCGGATACAGAACAAGGTTGCAAAGACAGTACACTTAAATTGCTGCTACATTTAGCCATTTAGCTCAAGATGGCCATAAAGTATCCCTTTCCAAATTTCAGTATGTCGATAGGAGGTCACCTACTTAGGTCATCTACTGTCGATTGAGGGTAGGAGACTGACCCCATAGCGCATCAGTACCATTGTTAAAATGCCTGTCCCTCAAACTCAGAAAGATGTGCATGCTTTCATAGGTATCACTTTCTACTGCAGACAGTGGATACCTGGAAATTCGCTGCCTCTGATTGCGCCAACACTAAAAGATGTGCATGAACCCTTGCCTTGAACGCCAGTGTCAGCAGTCTTTTGAACAATTAAAAACTGAGCTTTTCTCAGCTCCAGTGCTTGGTACCCCTAAGTACGCTAAATGCTTCATATTATATGTCCATGAGATGGGTGGTTGTGCGCTTTCTGTTTTAACACAAAAATTTGGAGATAGGCAACGGCTGGGTGATTATTTCTCTGCTGTGCTTGACCATGTCGCCCAAGCCCTTCCAAGCTGTCTAAGAGCAGTCGCGGGTGTGGCTGTCTCAATAAGACAATTGGCTGGACTCGTACTAGATACTGACCTCACAGTTATAGTACCCCATGCTGTGGATACACTATTGAATAAGACAAGGACACAGCACCTCACCAGTGCACGTCTGACAGGTTACAATCTAACGCTCTTTCAAAAGCACATTACGATCAAATGCTGTGCCACTCTGAATCCAGCCATGCTACCACTTCTATCTTCTGAGAATGAGGACGTTGACATACATGATTGTATCTTCCGAACGGAAGAAGAGTCGAAGGGAAGGGTAGACCTGACTGATGTTCCCTTATCTGACCCCCAAGGGGAATTATATGTCGATGGCTCTTGTTTTAAATTACCAGATGGCACCACAACAGCTGCGTATGCGATTACTACACTGCGTACGGTAGTCAAGACATCACGAGTTCCCTATCAGTCGGCCCAAGCTGCAGAGCTGGTTACCCTAATACGAGCCTGTGAATTGAGCAAGGGACTGGTTGTTAATATTTATACTGACAGCCAGAATGCTTTCGGAGTCGCCCATAATTTCAGGCAGCTCTGGGCAGAGAGAGGGTTCCTTACTTCCCATGGGACAAGAATACAGCATGGCCCTCTCATATATAGGCTTTTGTCTGCTTTGGCACTCCCTAAGAAATTGGCAATAGTGAAGTGCAGCAGCCATAAGAAAGTTACTGACGATGTGGGTAAGGAGAAAGCTTTTGCAGATCAGACAGCTAATAAAACAGCCCAAACTAAGATGAAAAGAATGTTTGCAGCAGGTCCCGCCAGGTGAGTGCCCGAGTTCTCCATGTTTAAGGATACACTTAAGAATGTGAAGGAAATACAGAGTGAGGTCACGGTGGAGGAATTAGCAATGTGGCAAGAAAGTACAGCAAACTTGAATGATGAGGGATGTTGGATTGATAAGTCAGGAAAGCAAAGATGGATGTTGCCAGATGCATATGTTCTTCCTGTAGTTACAATGGCCCATGGCCCGGCTCACATCAGTGCTAAGGGTATTTGCAAGTTGTTAGACCCCGTATGGCAAAGTTACAACATCTTGAAAACAGCTACACATTTAGTGAAATACTGCATGGTGGGCATGATGCACAATCCTGGCATGCGTACCCCTACACCGGTAATTTTGCACCTCCCACTTTCCCTTTTGAGGTCTTGCAAATGGATTTCATAGAGATGGACAGTCAACAATTCGAAATATGTGTTGGTGGTTATCTGTGCGTTCAGTAAATAGGTTGAGGCCTACCCCACTAAAGAAAATACAGCCAGTGTGACTGCAAAGATACTCCTGAAGGAGTTCTTTCCTCGCTTCGGCTTGCCACGTTTGATCTGGAGTGATAACGGAAGTCATTTCAATGCCAAGGACATTCAGTTAGTTTGTGAGGAACTACACATCAGGCAGAAGTTTCATGCTGCGAATCACCCCCAGTCAGCAGGGTTGGTTGAGAAGTACAATGGTACTCTCAAACTGAAATTGGCAAAGATTTAGGAAACCACCGGGTTGCAGTGGCCAGATGCTTTACCATTAGCTCTTTTGTCCACAAGAACTACAACACATTCTAGGATAGGATTGTCACCCTACGAGGTCGTGTTCGGATGCCCGGCAACAGTTAACTGAAAATTTGCGTTCTATTTACCAACAGATTTGAGAATTGCTTCCGCCCATACCAGAAGGGCCCAGTCAAAACATCCAGAAAGGGGACTGAGTGTTGCTCCGAAACTTTCAGCGGAAGAAGAGCTTGGAGCCCCATTAAAAGGGGCCCAAGCAAGTCCTATTCGCTACCAGGGCCGCTGTGAAAGTCGCTGGCTGAAAGAAATGGATTCATTCCAGTCACTGACACAGAGTACCCTTGCCCTTACCCTATGAAGAATGGATGGAAGATGGTATTGGGGATGCTGAGGGTAAAAAGGTACCTCAGTTCATCCGTTTAAGTGACGCACAGCTTATATAGACACAAACGGATGCTGAGAACGACGATGTACGAAATGCTGCAATCCCTCCCGAAATCAGAGCCATTAAAGAGCCCCTCTTCATTGGCCTCTCTGTGCCTGGAGTCACCAGTACAATTTGCGTCCTCGGTTGAAGAACGGTGCACCAAAGGAGAAGTCAGATTAGTTAGGGATGGACTGTGCAAGGAAGGGTGTACTTTTCACAGTACCAACGGTGTTAGTTTAGGGTGAGGCGAGATTGGTGCATTGTTCTGACATTGGACAGGGTAGATCGAACGTGCTACCTTGGAGGGGGGTTCATTATCCTGTGTGACATGGGATTCCTCGAGAGCTAGGACTGACCAGCTCCACCGCCGGTGCTCAAGAGCACCAACATTGATGAACAATAGGAGCCTGTACCGGTGAGGCTCAGACAGACACTGGGAGCAAATGCCTTTGATATTAATTTTTACTGCATTTCCCTTTTTGCTTCATAATGCATCCATTTGGTCGGCCTAATAATGAGGAGGGGCAGCCATTTGCACCACTGCGTCCAGCACAGGCTTGGTCTACAAGGAGTAGAATAGTTTTTGCATTAATAGTTGTGATTGCCCTAGAAGCAATAGTTTGAATATCTTGGTTTCTAGAGGAGAAGTATCCCATACATTCCTTGGTTGGTACAACACCCATTCCTCCTGAACACGTTTGTTACTTTGGCCCCTCATAAAGGGGAGCACTGAAAGACTTAAACAGATAACGCCTTTATACAAATGTTGCATCAAGCTCATGACGTGTCCAATACAACAAATTGTTGGGTTTGTGGATTGCTCCCCTTCAGTTACTCATAAAAGTGATAATTTGTTGTCCATGCCTTTATCAAACCTAGGGAGCTGTGAGGGTTGGTTTGAACTGTTTGCCATGGTACACTACCATTTCCACCACTCCACTCAGGTTATAACACCTGCTGATTCTCGCACTGTGGTTGATTATATATGTTTTCATCATGGGTTTACTCCTATAGGTAAGGCAGGACAAAACATCTCTGGTACTCTGTCCTCAAACTCCTGTATCAGCAAATATGACAAGGTAAAGAACAACAAATGGCTTCAAATGGAAATGGCTGATTTCCAGAAGTTTAACACCTCTGAGTATTTCCAATCTTTCCAAGATCGTAATCTCACTAAGAACAAACCAATAATGGTGCCTGTGGTCAGCTCAGCAGCTGCTCTCTGTGTCCAGTGGAGGGGAGAGATAGAGGTGGTGGAAATTAAATGCAATTTCACCTACCCACTCAGCACGATCAATAGTCCTCCTTTGATCTTACCCCCTAACGTCTATTTCGTCTGTGGATCCCAAGCTTATGTCTGGCTTCCTAGGGGATGATCTGGTAGGTGTTACTTCTCTTTTTTTCTTCCCTGATGTATGTTGCTCCACCCAATTACCATAAAGATCATCAGCTGCAGCAAAGGAATGTATACTTGCGCCGAGTCAGAAGGGTCATTGACACAAAGGATATCGATCAGACGGATACCACCTTACAACAGTTTGAGGATGCCATGAAGGGTATCATACCCTTTTAGGGTCCGATGTCCAATAGCCTTAAAATTCACTGATTAACAAGGGTTTTTGAAAGGGTTATTAATACAACAGCTGGTATACTGACAAACATCATGCTTAACTTCAGGTTATGAGGTTAGTTACCTTGCAAAACAGGATGGTGTTAGATGTCATACTTGCAGATAGGGGTGGGGCCTGTTGTGTCATTGGCAGTAGCTGTTATGTGTACATACCTAACCAGGTCCCCAATTTGTATGCTGCCATACAGATATTGCATAGACTCTCATCTGACATACACCAAGTCAATGGTACTTGGACTATATCTGGGTGGTTCTGGAGTATGCTCATGTCCTGGGGTTGGAAGATCCTTATCTTTCTAGCTGTGATTGCTGGTATTTTCTTCACGTTTTGGCTTTGCATACACTGTCTCCCGACCTGCTGCACTTATTGTATAAGTGTTCTCATCCCTAAACCGAAGAAGTCAGTTCATGACACTAGTGCTGCTATCATTTTGCAAAAGGACATTAACAACATGATGCAGACTGATGAGAGTATCTTTGGTTCTACATCGTCTCTTGCAGCTTCTATTCCTGATTCTGAGTATATGGATCGTTCTGGGTGTTGATATCCTTTTGCTTCTCAGAATATTACATTTTTTCCACCCACAATCTAAAATGAGTTAGCGAATGCCAAAAGGAGGGTCTGATGAAATGAATATGTTTAGCTATCTTGTTTGTGTTCTGTTCTTATGTTAAGTTAGCATTTGCAGCACCATTTTATGTTTAGCCGCCATTTTGAATCATGTGGTCAGCTGCGTATTCCCTTCTCGAGAAGCAGGCTGCGGAAAGTTCCATTTCTCCAAGGTTAGGCCTTGCTCTGCTAATGAATACACTGTTCTTATTAACACATTCTTTCCCTACAGTTAGAGGCTTTCTCCCACTAGTCTAGCGGTAGGCACAAACAGAACGACCTTGGTATGGAGATAATGTGTGCCCGGCCTCAGAGTTGAAACTCATCTTACTTTACTTCTTTGTTTTAGCTGCACCTGCTAGTAGAATTCCATTATGGGTGGGACTTTCTTGGTTCAGAAATGTACATAAGGTATCTCTCTGTTTGCTGAGGTCAGTCCCTCTGCAGCAATCCTAGGATGCTGCTCAGACTGGACTCCGCTAGGGTGTACCTGAATAAAATATACTTGGTTTGTATTCTATACTGTCTGACCGACTCTTCATTTGTATGGAAGATTGAGAGGTGGTCGCGAGAGAGATCCTCAAATTCTTACATGGACCCGGTATTTAGACAAAATATCGGAAACACAAATATTGTGGGACAAACAATTGTATCATCAAAAATATATAAAGGACGAAAATATTGTGAAGGTAAGTTTCTATAGGTGAGTAAAGTTTTACTATATATCATTCCACATATATATATACATTTGACAATATATATATATCTGCAAGGAGCGTAGGCGTGGAGTTATAAATAGTAAATCTATACTTATCTATTTGCACTTACCTTCTCGATATTTTGGTCCTCTATATTTTTGACATGATATTTTGGTTTTCCAATATTCCCATGGATCCAGTTCCCTTCAACTAACAGCGGTCATCCTCAAAAGGTGTTTCCAAAATCCCCATCAGGTTGCTGTTCTTCTGTTTCAGTTCTGGTGAAATGTTCGTGTAATTTTGAGAAAATGACACCCTTCCACATTCTAAGCTGCATTGCAATGAAATCACATATTTTAAGCTAGAAACAACCGATGGTTTGAACGTCTGGTACAAGGTCAAAGGCGCTTTCATCTCTATGCTACCTGCTGAAATTCAGCGGAAGCCGCAAGTGGCGGAATGTCATTACCATCTGCTGGTGGCCTTTGGGAAATGAGTTGAGGACATCAATGCATCTGCCTTTGGGCAGCAGCCACCCTCACGAACATCACTAAGAGAGCTGGACTAATTGTTTAAAGGCATCCCAATATACTGCGGTTTTGGAATAGCAACTACAACCGAGTCAGAGAAATGCAAATTCCACTCCTAAGGGTATACATGTGAGGCTCGTGTAGGTTTATTCATGTAGGTATAGATGTAGTATATGCGAAACACCCCCTTTTGTGGCTCCCTACCTCATGCCTACCTGCCCTAACTCTACAACTGCAAATTGCAAACATAAGCCCTTATTACAGGTGGCCTCATTATTCCCAGCGTCATCGAAATGGTAGGGTTTTTTACTCTCATGCAGATTTCAGATGCTTAAAACAGCTGAACTCTCCATGTGAAAGTACAGGGGAAAGGGAGCATCTGCTGAGGGGATTGGGTGTAGAATTACAGATTCTCCTGGTAATTCCTCATTTCTTAGTGGAGTCTCGGGCGGATTTTACCCACTCCATTATCAGTACTCCCATTATTTGTAATTTTCTAAGTTAGAGGCTTTCTCCCACTAGTCTAGCGGTAGGCACAAACAGAACGACCTTGGTATGGAGATAATGTGTGCCCGGCCTCAGAGTTGAAACTCATCTTACTTTACTTCTTTGTTTTAGCTGCACCTGCTAGTAGAATTCCATTATGGGTGGGACTTTCTTGGTTCAGAAATGTACATAAGGTATCTCTCTGTTTGCTGAGGTCAGTCCCTCTGCAGCAATCCTAGGATGCTGCTCAGACTGGACTCCGCTAGGGTGTACCTGAATAAAATATACTTGGTTTGTATTCTATACTGTCTGACCGACTCTTCATTTGTATGGAAGATTGAGAGGTGGTCGCGAGAGAGATCCTCAAATTCTTACATGGACCCGGTATTTAGACAAAATATCGGAAACACAAATATTGTGGGACAAACAATTGTATCATCAAAAATATATAAAGGACGAAAATATTGTGAAGGTAAGTTTCTATAGGTGAGTAAAGTTTTACTATATATCATTCCACATATATATATACATTTGACAATATATATATATCTGCAAGGAGCGTAGGCGTGGAGTTATAAATAGTAAATCTATACTTATCTATTTGCACTTACCTTCTCGATATTTTGGTCCTCTATATTTTTGACATGATATTTTGGTTTTCCAATATTCCCATGGATCCAGTTCCCTTCAACTAACAGCGGTCATCCTCAAAAGGTGTTTCCAAAATCCCCATCAGGTTGCTGTTCTTCTGTTTCAGTTCTGGTGAAATGTTCGTGTAATTTTGAGAAAATGACACCCTTCCACATTCTAAGCTGCATTGCAATGAAATCACATATTTTAAGCTAGAAACAACCGATGGTTTGAACGTCTGGTACAAGGTCAAAGGCGCTTTCATCTCTATGCTACCTGCTGAAATTCAGCGGAAGCCGCAAGTGGCGGAATGTCATTACCATCTGCTGGTGGCCTTTGGGAAATGAGTTGAGGACATCAATGCATCTGCCTTTGGGCAGCAGCCACCCTCACGAACATCACTAAGAGAGCTGGACTAATTGTTTAAAGGCATCCCAATATACTGCGGTTTTGGAATAGCAACTACAACCGAGTCAGAGAAATGCAAATTCCACTCCTAAGGGTATACATGTGAGGCTCGTGTAGGTTTATTCATGTAGGTATAGATGTAGTATATGCGAAACACCCCCTTTTGTGGCTCCCTACCTCATGCCTACCTGCCCTAACTCTACAACTGCAAATTGCAAACATAAGCCCTTATTACAGGTGGCCTCATTATTCCCAGCGTCATCGAAATGGTAGGGTTTTTTACTCTCATGCAGATTTCAGATGCTTAAAACAGCTGAACTCTCCATGTGAAAGTACAGGGGAAAGGGAGCATCTGCTGAGGGGATTGGGTGTAGAATTACAGATTCTCCTGGTAATTCCTCATTTCTTAGTGGAGTCTCGGGCGGATTTTACCCACTCCATTATCAGTACTCCCATTATTTGTAATTTTCTAATCCCTCGTAATGAGGGCCACATTGCGAAGTATGTAGACACAGCTTTTGGATAAATGTGCAATTTAATTTTTACTTTTTTCCTTGTTTTATCTTCACATAGAAAAGTTTGCTAACAGTCAAGACAAGATTTCCCTTTCACTTTCTGAGAAAAAATGTGGCTCCTTCAGTGCTTAATTTGAGGCAGTGGCTGCTGGTGGGCCCTCTGGCTCTCATTTGTGGGGACCAGCACACATTTTTCAGTCATCGGAGATTACCTCGTGTAGCAGCGAGAAAATCACACTAAGTGGAAAGACGGGCGAAAAGAAAGAGAGAAAAAAACAGGATCCTGAAAGAGTAGGGAAAGAGCAGTGGCATAACAATGGCCCCCTCATTGCCAGTGGGGCGAGCTCCAGGGGTCCCCCATAACTTAGTACCCTGGTCTGAGAGCTCCTGGTTGAGTCCAGAGTGGGGCCCGCCATGTACCTTGAAGGGGGGCCCCTCCAGTTTCCCTACGCCACTGCTAAAGGGGCATGGAGGGTCTGGTTGTGAATTAAAGAGGCTTAAAGTGGAGGAATCACAACTACTAGCCTTGGTATTCGGCGCCCAGACATTTAACAGCACCGGCACTCATTCTTTTACAAATTAAGGAGTGGGGTGTTTGGTGCCCATTCCCGCTTGAATTGCACCACCTGATCCTACTTAGAGTAGGTTTAAATTTAGAAGTCCAATGGGGATTACAAGTGTCATTTCAGCTATTTGAGAAAAGCCACTCATTTACACCTACATGTGTCTTCACCACGTTCACAGCAAAACACCCCATGGCACTCCCATTGGAGCACCCATTTTATGGAATACTAAACCCTACCACAAATAAAGCTGCCTAACTATTTTCTCGCACTAGTAGGTACCATCTGCGAATGGAAAAACTGGCAGATAAATCTTGATCCCGCCTATTCGCATCTGTGATTTGCTTTCGTTGATGGCAATTTTGAGCACATAAATGTGACCCATGTGTGCCAAAAAAAAATTAAACCCTACCTTGTAGTTGTCCAACAGAGGTGCCCCCAAAAAGAAAGTAAAAGGCCCGTGGACCTTACAGTGCCTGTTCTGTGCCCTACAAGCAGGGTCAGCCAGGGCACCCAGGCAGTACCCGAGGGGCTGGTGTAAAGGTCAGTGTGTAGGCCAGTTTTTCCTGTGGTTTGTGGGCCTGTTTTATGGTCTGGTGGGCTGGTTTTACATCAGATTTCCCCTATATTACCAACAACATTGCCTGTAGCAAGCACAAAATCATGTATGTCTTGCAAAACACCTACACAACGCGTCTTTACAAGTTCCAAAACTTCCCTAATTGCAAATGGGTGGCACTTTTTTTATCTCCCTGTGGGGGGCACTTTTATTTGGTGCCCAGGCCTGTTTTCTACGCCAATCCAACCGTGCCTGCACATGCACCTAATATGGCTGCCCCGTCCATTTTGTGGGATACGCACACACGTAAGAACATATCTCACATAAATACAGATCAACAAATAATTCCTCAGCATTCTATAAACAGCAAATATCGAACTGCGTACAAAAGCAACCCTTGATATTTTGAAACTTAGCTGCAGCTCGCATGTCCGCGAGGGCAGCATGTCAGCCTTAGCGCCTTGCAGACAACTCTTCGGGGAGCTTCACTGAACGAAATCGCCTATTATTTTTTGAAAGCTTTTGAAAATTTGCGAATTATTGTTGATAATGCCAGTCAAACTCCCGCCTCCATCCTCCGCCACCCTCCCCCACTACTTATCAGCGGCAGAACCACAGCTGTCTGTTGAATAACAAATGTGTTTATACAGAAGACGGCGAGTATTTATACACCGCAAACTCCTCCGGGGTATAAACAACGCGCAGCTGAAGCAGAGGCCGCTATCAGCGCAATAATCAAATAACTCTACGGATCCGCAATAAACCAAAAATTAGGCAGTAAGTTTAAATTATACAGGTGCAATGTGCCGCATTTTCAGAATTCTTCCTGGGGAGTACCTGTTCTAAACCGCTTTTGACGTAATGATGTCTACCGTAGGTACTTGGAACGAATACAAAAAAATCCAGCACCGTGTGCGGTGCATAAAAGGCAGATGGTGGCTTTATGTCTGGGACGCCAATGAAACATGGGAGTTGAGCTTCCAAGGCTCTTGCATTAACGTTAAGGTTTCAAATGTGCATCGTGACGCGCACTATATCAGGAAATATGAGGTGGATTTATTTGATATCAGGATTTCTCTCCTATGCATGGTCGTTTACGTGCCCTACAGTATGTGTTCGGCTCTAATTTACTGAGAATGTGCTTTAGGGGAGGACATATTGCTATTAAATTCGAATTAAAGGGGTGCGCGAGACAGCTGCAATCCGGATAACCCATGCGTGGTTTAAATCAATGGATGCTGCTGCGGTTCATGGGTGATGAAAACTCTGATTTGAATCTTAATTGGTCAGAATGGCTTGAGCAGAGCATCCTATTTTGAAGTTGTTCGAACAGGATATTCAAATTGGAATTTATAGAATGTTGTTTTAATTTCTGTATTATAATCATCAGTTAAGGTTGGTTAATGAGGTTTTAAAGTAGCTCATACTCTTATATATCACCTCTGCTTAATTTGAGCCGGTGGTTGCAGGTGGGGCCCACTGGCACTCATTATTGGGGTTCCTCATCCTGATTTGACCCAGAGCAAGAGAGAGAAAAAGACAAAAAAGGAGAAAGAAGTAAGAAGGGAAAGGTGGACAAACAGTGATAAAAGGGGAAAGTAGGGTTGACAAAGAACCTACAAGAGTAAAAGAAAGGGGTAGGGACTGTCTGGTGGTGGGAGAAAGAAGCATGATGTAGCATCCAGCCTATGCAGGCTTGGTATTCAGCAGGTCCAACCTTCAAAAAAACTTAGAGAACCCAACTTTTTATTTTATAAATAAAGTTCTGGATATCACAAGTGGGGCAGAAGCGAATGAGGCATTTGTCGCCCAGAATGGATTTTAAAGGGCCTTTGGTGCTAGAGATACCCATTATACTTCAAGTTTTCGGACAGCACTTTGCAAAATGCTGAATTTAAATGAAGCTCTATTTTCTGGGCATCATCCCCAGACTAACTGAGAGACAGAACGTGTCAACTGAGCCTTGAATAATATACACAGTATTTTTCAAATGCTACTCAGAGTGATTGGGTTTCTCACTTGGTCATTGCCAAATTATACTATAACAATGGCTGCCACAGTGCAACAAAGTTTCACCCTTTTATTGCATGCAAACATTTAATTCTATAAGCTTTCCTTCTACTCCTTTCCTCACTTGACTAGCTCCAGTAGCTAATTAGATCTTAGAACGTCTTGAAGAACAAAGACAAGGGATCACAGAAAATGTACAACAATCCAAAGAACAGAATGAAAAGGATAACACACCCTGATAAAGTACCTAGTTCATTATAAGAGCATGGAGCTAAGATCTCATTATCATCATGCTTTCTTCCATCATGGTCCTCGTTTATCAAATGTTATCCACAATTTTATGGTCCTTTCCAGGCAGATGGTGGCTTTATGTCTGGGACGCCAATGAAACATGGGAGTTGAGCTTCCAAGGCTCTTGCATTAACGTTAAGGTTTCAAATGTGCATCGTGACGCGCACTATATCAGGAAATATGAGGTGGATTTATTTGATATCAGGATTTCTCTCCTATGCATGGTCGTTTACGTGCCCTACAGTATGTGTTCGGCTCTAATTTACTGAGAATGTGCTTTAGGGGAGGATATATTGCTATTAAATTCGAATTAAAGGGGTGCGCGAGACAGCTGCAATCCGGAAAACCCATGCGTGGTTTAAATCAATGGATGCTGCTGCGGTTCATGGGTGATGAAAACTCTGATTTGAATCTTAATTGGTCAGAATGGCTTGAGCAGAGCATCCTATTTTGAAGTTGTTCGAACAGGATATTCAAATTGGAATTTATAGAATGTTGTTTTAATTTCTGTATTATAATCATCAGTTAAGGTTGGTTAATGAGGTTTTAAAGTAGCTCATACTCTTCTATATCACCTCTGCTTAATTTGAGCCGGTGGTTGCAGGTGGGGCCCACTGGCACTCATTATTGGGGTTCCTCATCCTGATTTGACCCAGAGCAAGAGAGAGAAAAAGACAAAAAAGGAGAAAGAAGTAAGAAGGGAAAGGTGGACAAACAGTGATAAAAGGGGAAAGTAGGGTTGACAAAGAACCTACAAGAGTAAAAGAAAGGGGTAGGGACTGTCTGGTGGTGGGAGAAAGAAGCATGATGTAGCATCCAGCCTATGCAGGCTTGGTATTCAGCAGGTCCAACCTTCAAAAAAACTTAGAGAACCCAACTTTTTATTTTATAAATAAAGTTCTGGATATCACAAGTGGGGCAGAAGCGAATGAGGCATTTGTCGCCCAGAATGGATTTTAAAGGGCCTTTGGTGCTAGAGATACCCATTATACTTCAAGTTTTCGGACAGCACTTTGCAAAATGCTGAATTTAAATGAAGCTCTATTTTCTGGGCATCATCCCCAGACTAACTGAGAGACAGAACGTGTCAACTGAGCCTTGAATAATATACACAGTATTTTTCAAATGCTACTCAGAGTGATTGGGTTTCTCACTTGGTCATTGCCAAATTATACTATAACAATGGCTGCCACAGTGCAACAAAGTTTCACCCTTTTATTGCATGCAAACATTAAATTCTATAAGCTTTCCTTCTACTCCTTTCCTCACTTGACTAGCTCCAGTAGCTAATTAGATCTTAGAACGTCTTGAAGAACAAAGACAAGGGATCACAGAAAATGTACAACAATCCAAAGAACAGAATGAAAAGGATAACACACCCTGATAAAGTACCTAGTTCATTATAAGAGCATGGAGCTAAGATCTCATTATCATCATGCTTTCTTCCATCATGGTCCTCGTTTATCAAATGTTATCCACAATTTTATGGTCCTTTCCAGATTCTCTGATACAGTAAACCTGTGGCCATAACATTACAATTATCTGCAGCTTGTATGATATATCCAGTCTGCTGCATTGCTCAGTTGAAACCATACATTAAGAACGCTTTTCATTGATTTCTACCTGGGCAGACATCTATCATTGTTCAAGGGCATCCTGGGTATGAGGTAAAAGAAAATTCGGATTCCTGCTTCTATAGATGACATTCCCATTTCCCATTGATTAGAAAGGCTGTTCTCCTGCTGAGCGTTCTTGGAAGGATGACACATCTGTTCATGCTACCAGTCTAATTCCCTGTTTTTGAAAAGATTTCCTGAGAAATGGGCTATACTGTTGTACCATCTCCCTCGCAAGCCAACATTGTCAGTAGAAGCCCTGGGCTCCAAGGGTGCTTGTAACCCAGATGCTGTGGTGGCTTGCGCTGTTGTTTCTAAGTTCAGTTAAGCACATTGTTCTTGCAGACCTATAATCCATGTCTACACCAAAAAACCCAGGGTTGGCTTCCTTAAAAGTTGGAGCCTTGCTCTAAGAAAGATGGCCCTGCCCTACTCTTGCATCACAGGGCCGTTCGTCACCTGAGTGTCTCTTATGACATTAGAAATCTTTTCTAGGTGGTCATAGTAATTTTCTTACCTGAAATCTGTGAAGTTTTCCTTCTTCTTCCACAGGAAATTGAATAAAGGACAGAGTCTTCACAGCAACAAAGGCCATAAATAAACGGTGGCGGGGCAGGTGGGGTCGCGCGAGGTGGCTTATAAATATATATATATTTTTTTAAGTACCTATTGCTGACGGACACCTACAGCTTTCGCATCTTGTCCTGACGCCTCTCCTCTTCTTCTTGCGTCCCAGCAGCCCCTGGGACCAAGACTCTCATCCAATCCCCACGCGGAGACAGACGGCCAAAACACATATACACACTTAGGTAGTGGAGTGCACTAGCACTCCTCCTTCCTCTCCCATACCTAGGCCACGCCCCTCCCAACCTGCAAACGCATTGTTTTATTTTCCAGTTGCTTGTTCTGAGCCAGGCAGTGGAGCAACGTTTCTCCGCTATTGCAGGGGAGCCGCTGCTGAGTCTGCACCATTTTTATTGATCCAACTCAAGATTGAGCAAACTATTATTTTCCATAGTGTATTCCTAATCCACGATGGCAGCTCCTCTTACTGTCGATGTCACTTCCTCGGCAAATCATATGAAATGGATCCTGAACCGTGCAAGGATGTATCACAACTCATTCGGAATAGTATTTTTGTCACGTTGATCACCCCTTGCTTTCTATATTTGCCTATAGTTTTCCTTCAGGATTTTCGCCTTTCTGGAACCACTCCCTGGATTTGGTAATTGATGCTGTTCTTCTCTTTTTAGTGAAGTTCACTGTCTGGTGACCTACTACAGTTAATCTATCTCCATTCTGGAACATTTGTCTCCAAGGAGGTTTTAGGCTTGAGAGCCGTTTTCCTTCTTTGCATCTCCTTTTTGAGAGTCATCGTTTTCCACTCATGTGTTAGATCATGTGGTGACCCATGGCTAAGGGAAGTAGTGACCTTCACAACTGGCAATCTAACATAGACAGGAAGTTGCATATATTGTGTAGAGTCTCTAATAGAGAGTAGGTTCAACATCTGGAAAAGCAAGCGCTCCCTTTTCAAACATCAATTTTTTAAGAGTACTTAGTTTAATCCTATGACGTGACATGACCAGCACATAGCAGATTGGTCAACAAACGGAATCTTTTGAGATCGCATACTGGTTAGGAGGCAACCCACCCTTTAGAGGACATAAAGGCACCTACGGGGTATTAACATATTTATCAGTGCCTCTTGTTCCAACATCAATAGCGGGAGTCATGACCAAAAGGGATTGACTATTTTATGCCCTCTATTATCCAGCCTAAATTCAGAGTCACTCTGGTTTCCTAAGTATTTCTGAGCATTATGCTGCCATATCATTCCCAGCTCTGGCAATAGGTCCTCTCTTCGACGACTATTGCTACCAAAGGGGACAAAGCTGATTTGAATCAGGTAGTCTGGAGACCTGATATCTCAGCAAACTTCTCAAGTAACCTAAGCATATTTGGGACCATCCTCTCCGGGTCTCTTAAATACACTAGCACACTGTCAGCATTCACTAACCCCATATGTATCATATCGCCTATATGGACGCCCCAGACATACATTTCCCTTCTCATTATATGTGATACATATTCTATAGCTAAAGCAAAAAAGACGCCACGACAGTGGGCAACCTTGCCTTGTTCCTTGTTTCAGACCCTTTTTCTGATATTTCTCTGTCTTACCCCTTGCTGTTAGTCAGAAATACAATAAAGTTATCCAACCCACGAAGCAGGGCCAACACTGGTTGACTTTAATACCAGAAACACATACTGGCTACCTATAGTATCAAAAGCCTTTTCAATGTCGAGAGGCCATTGCATATTTCTTTTCACTCATTTAAAAGAAATAGACAACGTGCCAATGTGCGTAGGGTGGAGATTGTGCAAATGCATGGAAACAAATCCACATTAATCATAGTGTATAACTGACGGAAAGACTTTCAGTAACTTGTCCACATCAGCCTTGCTAAGGTTTCTCATGTCAGTGTCAATCATGAACAAAGGTCTGTGTGAGTTGACATCCATTTGATCCTTTCCAAGTTTCTGCAACTATATTATCGCAACTTTCAGAACTATCACAACTTTCAGAACTCCTTTCATTGTGTCTGGTAAACACCCAGGGACATATTTACAAAGAATTGGCATAGGGTAGCGTCACAAGTAATTTTGCTGCGCTGCCCTACATCAATTCGAAAGGGCAGGAATACACCCATGTACATAATACAGTGCATTCCTGTCCTTTCAGCCAGCGCCGGTGCACAATTAGCAACCATGCGCCAAAGCAGGCACCCTGGCACCATGGTGCAAGGGTGTCTGCATTATTGGTATAACATTTTTTTTGCAGTAAGTACAACTTCCTGTACAAAAACAATAACAAAAACAATGCATCACGTATGGAAAATGGAAAAAATGAGGAGAAATTTGTTATTTCTCCTCGTTTCGCCACCCCTAGGGAGACGTGTGGTTTTAAAGCACTCCCAGATTTTCACCATGTTGTAAATCTTGAAAGGTGTCAAAAACTATGGCCGTTGCATGAGAACACCCACAGCAACACCCATGGCACACCTCCCCGATGCAGTGTGAGGCAACGCAGCAACTTGCGCTGCGTAGACTCACTCCATATCTACAAGGCCATGAAAATCCACGCATGGTGGCTTTACATGGCCTTGTTTACAGGGCTAAGCCCTGTGTGTCACCAGAACATCACAAAAAGTGATGTTCCAGCAGCACACAGGGCTTGTAAATAAGCCCCCCAGTTTCCAAGATCTCCATGATGACTTCCAAACATTTAGCCAAAACGGTGGCAGGTGCAATCTGGTAAAATTCAATCATTAACCTAGAGTCTTCTTAGCCTGCATTCCTTTTAAAGCCATCTCAAGTTTTGTTCTAGAGAAGGATATGTCCAACTCCGCCCTCAAGTCTGGGGTGATCTTGGTAACGTAGGGGCATATTATCAAGGGCAATATCGCCGCTTTAGCAGCTCTTTTTGCTGCTAAACCGGCGATATTAATATCGCCCTATTAGCAAGCTGTCCCTAACAGCTGTTAGTGACAGTTCACTGGCAATAGTGCCCGTTTTCTTGCTGCTTTGCATGTCAGCGATATTTATCACTAATGACATGCAAAGTAGGCATTCCTCACTAACAGTAAAGGGAAACAGTCGCAAAGACAAGTTCTCCCTATTATCAATACCCGCGCTGCGTCCAGAAAAGTAGCGCTAACCGCGATTACCGCTGTAAGCTAACGTCTGCAAAAAAACAGACTTAGCTATGCATGTCAAGGGAGGTGGATTCTATGGCTGAATCCACATCTCCCTATCATCAAGCTTTCCCCTATCGCTGCGGGAATATCGCTGGATTTCCAGCGATATCCCCTCATATTGCCGCTTTTGCAGGGTTCTTGATCGCCTCGTGATACGCGTTGTTGATAACGCGCTAACCGGGCGATTAATTCCAGAGACAGATGGCGATAAATATTACAGCGCTAAGCGCGCTTTGCGATATTTATCGCCGTCTGTTGCTGATATGCCCCTCAGTTCTTCCCGTGATGTCTCTATATAAATGCATACTCAATTTTACAGGTTGTGAGAACAAGTGGCTTAGACAAAAAATTCTGAACACTGAAGTTTAGTCCTGAGTAGTTCATATCTGCCTTCCTTCTTTCCTCATCTGTAATATTTCACGATTCTAAGACTCTTTTCAGTAATCAGGCAAACATTTTCCCAGACTTGTCGCCCTCTCTATACAAAATTTCTGGTGGTAAAGGTGTATGAAATGTTATCTTAACTAATATAAAGAGCTTCAGAATTGCTTTTCTGTTCCCTAAAATTAGTGACCAGACCAGTGGTTCAAATCCGCTCCTCTACAACTGTAATTTCTCTCCTTAATTGATTTTACGCTCTGCTCACATTACCAAGAAAGATCCCTTCATTACCTTTATCCCCTCCCATTCCATGCCTCTTGTAGAGGCAGCATTCAGGTTGTTGTCAAGGTATTCAGTTATTTGGTTTGAATAGTAACTTCAAATACTTCGCCTTGAAGCATCTTTCCTCTAGATCTCCAAGAGGGAGTACAGGGTCTCCCATCTGTTTTTGTGTAAGTAAAGTTCTCCTGGGAATGATCTGACAGGATACTCCCTAGATAGTTGACATCAAGACAACTGTCACACAGTTCAGCACTAAGTAAGAAATATTCCAGTCAACTATGTGAATTATATACTGGTTAATGGAAGAAACATACAAGTTCATCAGGGTGACATTCGCACTAGATGTTGAGCACATCCTATTATTTAATAATGTCAAGGTAAGTCTATGTTTAGGTCTGGACTTCTGGGGATATCTATTTGTCTTGTCTGAGAATGCCGAATACAGCTTCACAGCCATCCGGACATGAGGTCCAGGGGCTTAGAGAGAAGAGTAGATATTTGGACCATAAATATTCAAGAAACACATCACTTGTCCATCAAACATACTACATACCATCACATATCCCACGTCAGGGTAACACTGCACAAATATGTTCTTGAAAGAGGTATGGCTATCAACCCAAAATGGCTCTCCTTTGGAAAAGGAAGAATATGACAATGATACACGTATCCCATCCATTCTTACACGTTTATCATAATCTGAGGCACGAAGGTGCTTTTCTTTGCGAACTAGAATCCCTAAATTCTGATGGCTAAGAAAGGTAAATACTTTGTGCCTCTTAGTATAGTTATTAAGACCCCTCACATTCTGGTTTATCAATTTGATAGCATTGGTCATTAGCTATTGTGTGTCTTCCAATGGTCCTATTCTACTTCAACCATCTCTACTCTCCCATAAGACAATTTCCAGGTTCCAGTGCACTTGTAGCACATTGTACCACTATATTTTAGCCTGGCATTATAAACATCATCAACCAGTAAGTATGAGGATCCCTCTTTTATATATAGAGAACATGAAACAAATGTCTCAGAAAACATACCAAATTCCACACCCACAAACATCAAGCATTTGCAATGCAATAGGTCTCGCATTCACGAGAGTTTGAGCTATTGGCATTGTAAATAACAATGCCTTTTATTTATGTGTTGTTTTTAAAACCGATAAATAAAAGGCATTGTCCTTTACAATGCCAATAGCTTAAACTCTCGCAAATGCGAGACCTATTGCCTTGCAAATGTGTTTGTGCTATTATTTTTTTTAAAAAGCATTAGGAGAGAGTGTGTCCTGCCTGCAGCAGGCAGGACAAAGCTATTTGAGAAAATAGTGCTTAGAAGCTGTAATTAAAGCCCACCGAGTAACAACACTTATAACAGGGGATGTTGCCAGGGGAGGTTACAAAATGAGACAAGGCAGTACTAAGGAGGGACTATTAAGCCTATTTACAAATGAAAAAAGCAATGATTTTGCAAGGACAGTAACAGCAGCCAATTGAAAAGATGGGCGTAAAATGGGCAGAGCTTCTATGCCTAACCATAATACAGCACGCCTCGCAGAGCAGCGTATGACCTGCCCAGACTCGACCTAAAAACTGAATGTGTTCTTGTGCAATGTAACTGGTGCTCACGTAAAGCACTCCAATGCCTTCGGGCTGAATTCACACCATATAACACTGCAGAAAAATAAAAAATATATTAATAATTAGAAAAGAGCTAGAATTTTGCGAGATGCTACTGCAGTGACAAACACCTGAATGGGCAAAGGCATGCATGCACGTGCAGATATACTCTAAAAATGCACTTTAATATATCGCTTTGCAGCTTTAAATATCCTAGCACTGCTAACCAAGGTAACATACAAAAAATCCTGACCAGCTGCATCAGAAGTCTTACCGGCGTGCAGAGGCTAAAATGCGAAGTACACAAAGAATAGATTGAGTTATGTTGTGTCCCCATTCACAATTCTGCTCCGTTATGATATTTTCAGTTCTCTCCCCATATTTTATTTCTCTTTGAGATTTCTTCAAACTGTTATTACCCCATTAGATTATCTTCAGAATACATTAGAGGCCTGTTTTTCAAAGTGATATATTGATGGGATTTTTAGAACAACATGCACAGAATCATTTACTCTAAATATTGAAATAGGAAAGCAGTGATATATAAAACAATATTGCAGTCCAAGATGCACTTGCTTTTCTCTAACCCAAATTTGGCAATGGTGCAATCAAATTTCACTTTTCTAGAAGCTCATGTTTATAATGTTAATTCCAATGAATATGCATGTATTGTTAAACTTCAAAACTGCACATTAAAAAAACATAAGTGAAATATTTAACTAAAATGTTGACCTTTAAATTTGCAATACGAAAACTCTTTTTTTAAAACGTTTTTTCATTGAATTTTAACAGTTATAGCATTTAAAGAAAACAGCGTGGCACTGCAGTGCAAAGATCCAGAACATCAGAGATAGAGCAATATTTACATGACCAAGATATCCCAGTGCATACACACAAAAACCCTTATAGCAAGTGTTACATAAACCATACAGTGAGGAAGGAACAAAGTAACCAGTTAGGTACACAGCGATTTCTACATTGTTGCATGTCCATTCTCTATATCTCTGACCATTGTACTGGCGGGCGCAGGCTGCTCCTGCGATGGGGTATCACCACTGTCCCGCATCGCCATGAGGTAAGTATGAAATGGGAACCAAATATCCACTGGTCTAGAGGCAGGTGGCTGCAACTGTGCATAGGTGTCACTGGTGGTGTTACAGTATGTCATGCTGCGTAACCAGGTTTAGAGTGTGGCGGTGAGTGCATACGCCCATCTAATGGCAATCTCACGCTTGGCAATTAGAAGCGCAATGGCAACGAAGCGACTTCTAGACTTGGGCAGATCCTGCACGTACCCCATTAGGGCCATCAAAGGTGAGGGTGAAGTCTCCATCTCAACCATCCTGGATAGTTCCCCAAAGACCGACCTCCAACAGCGCTCCAGTCTGATACAGGTCCATGTCATGTGTGCGAAGTCGGCCCCCGGGCAATGACACCTTGGACATGCATCTGACCGGGTAGGGTTAATGCGATGCAGTTTACTAGGTGTCACATACCCCCTCCATAAAAATTTAAAATGTAGCAGCTTGTGCCGATGGTTAGGGGACACTCTACGTATCTGTGCGCAGCACCGACTCCACTGCCCAACCGCAAGCGGGTGACCAAGATTACGCTCTCACCCCACATGCACAATTGTATCGTGAAACGGAAGTAGTGCCACCGCCACCTTATACATACGGGCCATCAAATGGCTCCGATCCCCATCCTTAATCACCCCCGTAAGGATAGGAATATCAGGAGGTTCCAGGGGGTAACTGCTCAAACATGCGCGCAGCGCCATTTGTAGTGTAAGCAATACAAATTGGTCCATTATAGTGGCATTTCTGAAACGAGGGTCTTCCGTGCGAGAGAAAATGTGCCCACCCGGAAAAAAATCTCCAAATATTATGAGATGGTATTTCGCTAGTGTGCGCTTCACTAAAGTCTCCTGAAGGATAGGTATCCAGCTATTTCCTGTGAGGGGTAGCACAGGGGAGTACAATACATGAGATCCCGTCACTCGCAATAGTTTATGCCATACCCAACTGGTAGTGGACAGTGTCTGGATGTCTTGCAGGTCTTGTGGGATCCCAGATGGTAGCAATGCATAGAGAGGCGCAGGAAGTGCCAAGTCAGCCTCCGGGCGATGATATGGGATCCCGACGTCTGCATGGTACCAGTGGCGGGCAAAGCTTGCCTGCGCTACTAGATAATAAATCTGGAAGTTTGGTACCCCAAACCTGCCCCTCTCATACGGCAGTATCAAGGTTTCCCAGAGAATGCGGGGCTGTTTACCATCCCACACCAGCCGTATCAGTGAGATATGCAGGTGGGTAAAAAAGCTGTTATAAAGCGGAATCAGGATGTTTTGAAAAAGATATATAAATTGTGGGAGTACCACCATTTTAATTAAGGCTAGTCTTCCAGCCATCGATAAAGGCAGTTTTAGCCAACGTTCTATATTGCATTTCAACTTTTCCCTCACCGGGCCGTAGTTCAGTTGAAGGATGCGGTCTTTTTCACTGTGGATATGGACACCTAAGTGTCACACGGAGTCATCGCACCAGGACAGTGGGTAGTCCCCCTCTCCACAACAGCTCGCCTCGGTCAGCTGAAACACATCCAACTTCTCCCAGTTGATGCACAAGCCTGATTTCATACCATATTGTCGGCATACAAAGTGAGTAATAGGTGGCAAGTGTTGAATTGTAGCCCGCGGTGGCTATGCCTTTCAAACAGATGTCTCACTAGGGGGTTCAAGCGCAATTACAAACAACAGGGGGGATAGCGGGCAACCCTGATGCATTCCATCCAAAAGCTGGAATGCACTGGTTAGGGTACCGTTGAGACGAATATTCTCTGTGGGGGCAGTGTATAATTATCTGACTACCGCCAGGAATCGCTCCGGTACTCCCAACCTCCCCAGAGTGGCATACAAAAAGGGCCACTCAAGCGAGTCAAATGCTTTCTCAGAATCTAAGAGAACGGTGGCTGCAGGGACCAATAGCGAAATCCCAAACAGTGTAGCGAACAGTGTACGGGGATTGAGAGCCGTTGATTTATGGGGGATGAAACCCGATTGCGCTGGGGAAATCAACTTTTCAACGATTAAGGCGAACCCGGTGGCCAGTATCTCAGCTAAGATTTTATTGTCAAAATATAGGAGGGAAAGAGGTCGGTATGAGTCACATTTCTGTATGGCCTTACCAGCTTTGGGCAATAAGATTATGCCTGCCTCCCGCAACGTGGGTGGAAGCTCTCCTGTCTCTATTGCCTCCTGGTACATGTGAATGAGATGGGGGGTGAGTAGGCTTTTGTACTTTTTATAGAAGCAGCCCGTGAACCCGAGGAGCGATGGTGCCTTGGAACCGTCCAGTGCATTGATGGCCTCAGTCACTTCATCTTCCATGAAGGGTTCAGCCACAAACTCCTGGTGAGCCTTTTCCATCTAGACCAGTGTTACCTCATCGAGATAATCCCTGTGGTCCCGGGGGTTGTTGGTAATTTTGGAGGTGTATAATGTTTTGTAGTATCTGAGTACCTCTGCTAGAATCCCAGCAGTGCCAGTTATTCGTTCCTGATCCTGTCCAATGAGGTCAGTTATATAGGTGGGTTTACGGGATTGTTGCATCATTCTGGCTAGCATCCTACCAGGTCTCTCACCCTCCCCGTAGCGCCTCGCCACGGCTTATTTACCTAAAAAATATGCCTCCCGCTCCGCTGCCTCCCTAAACTCTGTCATTAACATCACCCGTTTTTGTAGATCAGGGGGGCCGGTTTTAGCGTCTGTATTATGAACTATCTCAATTAGCTGTATTTCTATCAGTTCTAGTGTACGACACACATCTCGGAGCACCCTGCCACCCTCTGAAATACCCACCCCCTAGCATATGCCTTAAAAAGCTTCCCTCAGTGTGGCCTTAGTTTTCACTGATCCTACATTTATTTCAAAGTACTCAACTATAGCTTCCCCCAGTTCCGCTGCAAAGACAGCATCCGTAAAGGCCATATCAGAAAATCGCCACCGTCGCTCCACCCCCCACCACTCTGGGGATCTTCAGTTTTACCAGCACAGGGGAATGATCTGATAACGTGCGCTGCTGATGGGCAACCGTGTCTACCCACAGCACCACACCGGCAGAGAGGCACCAATAATCCAGCCGCGTCCAGGTGTTATGGGGCTCTGAGTAGTGAGTGTACCCTTCGCGGTCTGCACTGTGATATCTCCATGCATCAACTAGCCCAAATCATTCTATAGTGTCCAACATGACCCGTCTCGCCCTAGGTTTTGTGGCCATTGCATGCGCCGTGCTGTCCCTCTCCGCGTCAAGCAGTAAATTTAGGTCCCCCCCAATATATATGTGATCTGCCGCCATACGTTCCATATGTGAATAAACAGTATTGAAAAAATCGGGGTCATCAACATTAGGGGCGTATACGTTAACAAGGAGGACAGAGTGCTTGAGCAGTCAGCCATTCACCAATATGTAACGCCCTCCTGCATCCCGATAGACCTCCTCCTCCCGGAATGGCACCCGCTTACGAATCAACACTGCAACCCCTCTGGCACATGAGCTGTAGCCTGCAAAATATTTATGTGCCCCCCAACCAGAGACCAGTGATGTCTGAGCGCGTACTGAAAGATGAGTCTCCTGTATAACAAGCATTTGCAATGCAATAGGTCTCGCATTTGCGAGAGTTAGAGCTATTGGCATTGTAAATGGCAATGGCTTTTATGTATGTGTTTTGGTTTGGAGTGGAGTGGATTGGATGTATGTGGTTTAGAGTGGAATTATGTGTGTTGAATTGGAATTGTTCGTTGTGGAATTTAGGGTGAATTGTGTGGTATGCAGTGTATTTGTGTGAAAATTGTGTGTCATAGTGTGCAGTGGAATTATGTGGATAGTAATTATGTGGTTGTGACTTGTGAGTGTACTGGAATTATGCGGAGTGGGATTGTGTCACGAAGTGTAATTATGTGATATGGTTGGGTTGTGGAGTGGTATGTAGTGTAGTTTAATTATGTGGTGTGCTGTTGAATTTTGTGGCATGATGTGGAATTCTGTGGTGTGGATTGGATTTATGTGGTGTCTTACGTATTTGTAATTAATGGTGGCCCTGTCTGCCTATTTTCAGTAGAACACATGCTACATTATACCACCGCCTTTTGCTGGTGTGGAAAAACTCATCTTAGTGAAAAATTATATGTTGTGTGTGCTATAGCAAGATAATTCAAAAAAAGAAGGGAATTTTTTTTTTTTTTAGAGAGCGATGTATTTTGGGAAAAAGACGGGTTCCGAAACCGTAATTGGCACACTTATCTTCTAAACACCACGAAGATGTGTGGCGCAGGCAAAAGCTATAAATAAGTGCCACGATGCTTAGAAAGATATCTAGTGCACGTTTAATTTTACTGGTGCAGTCTCAATGTACCAAAACGCTGACAAAAAGACAGCCCAAAGGAGGACACATGTATAAATAATTTACAGACTGTGTAAAAAAAATGTCCTGAAAACAATATACAATAACTTACGTTTTGAAGTTATCCAAGGGGGGCTGGTAAAGGTGGACTTGTGTCACAGCCGGGATCCACAAGTCAGCATGCGGGGATACTTAATCACCGACTTGGTAGGTCAAACCAGTCCAAAAGGGCAGGAAAAGAATGCAACTTAAAAACATTTGCGATGCAATAGGTCTCGCATTTGCGAGAATTTAAGCTATTGGCATTGTAAATGACAATGCCTTTTATTTATCTGTTTTGATAACTAATACATAAATAATAGGCATTTACAATGCCAATAGCTCAAACTCTTGTAAATGCGAGACATTTCATTAAAAAAAAGTGGCCTCCATTGTCCCGGGCTGCTTGGAAAGTGAAAGCGCGCAAGGCGCGCTGAATGTTGCACAAAAGCATGTCATGCCTCCAGTAGGAGAAACTCATTAAAGAAAATAGTGCTTACAGGCTAAATAAGACATACCGTGTAACAACAGAAGTAAAAAGGCCAGTCCTCATGGGAGGTTACAAATGAAGAGAAAGCGGTACTAAGGAGGGACTAACAAGCCTATTAACGAATCAGCAGTCAACATTCACAAAGGACAATGAAAAATATGGGCGGAGTGTGAGCTGAGCTTCAAGTCCATACTCTAATACAGCCTGCCTCGCAGAGCAGCGCATGCGACGCCCAGGCTCGGCCTAAAAAGGAATGAAAGAACATAGGGGGTTGTTACTTCATACTAAGACCACATTTTTTTTACTGCAGGAATGGATAATTGTGAAACAGAGGTGGCCATAATAGAGGTGAGGAGACCTTGGCTCCATGACTCTACGGCACCCCTCACCAGGTCCGCGATGATCAACCGATCCTCAGTGAAGAGGTGGCCTGTTACAATTCCCGTTGCCTGGCACAGCCTGGGGCATAATGACTATGCGACACGCAACCGACCCTTGGTAAAGAGAGCGGTCTGCCCTGAATCCTAGATGCCTGGTGCAACCTGGGGCACTATGTCTATAGCTCAGCTTGATCCCCTGTGTAGTGCGAGATCTACATGCGGACCGATTGCAGGGTCAGTGCTAGCGATAGGGGCCCTTGGATCCATTTTGGATGTATTTTGAGATAACCAAACAGACGATATCCCAACCTGAAACTAAGTAATCTGCACGAGCAATGCATATGATTCCACCTTAGTCTTGAACATCCTACACCACGGACTCTATAATGTTTTTTTATGCAGACATAGGAAACCTGTGTATAGTTTCGGTTTACATCCTTGACATGTAATTAAACACCATGTTATGCTATATTTATATTCTGTTACTCTTTGTTCTCACTTCCTGCCAATACCGACAGATTATACTCAAATTGTTAGTTTAAATCAACCCATTGTTGTTCTTTTTTTGTCAATGCATTAGTATAGTTTTTATTTTCTATGCGATTCACCAAACTTTTTTTGATGTTGTCGTTTTGCACAGCTGTTTGTACCCGTGCTTAACCCATGTAATAGTAACTACCCCATATGTACCTTGTGTAACCTCTACTTGCCAAGTTTGTAAAGCACTCGGATACCTTCAGTCAAGTTTGCGCTATATAAAAAAATTCTATAAATAAATTGCAGTCCCCTGATAAACAAAAAGACAATATTAAAATAGTCATAGAACTTTCTCGAGCTAGGCTGTCTCTACCAAGCACCCCGACACAAGAATGCAGTCATTTGCTTAACACTTATTTCATTGACAAGATAAAAAAGATTAAACAGTATTCCGTTTAGAGAAAACGAGCTGCCAGTAGTCTCTTCTGATAAGAATCCTTTGACTATTTCTTCCTTTCCCCTTCTTAATGAATAACGTCTTCTCTCTTTGATGTCTAAGGTGAATTCAGGCTCACCAAACGACTTGAGCTCATCCAAGTTTATAAAACTTTCCTTACCTTAAATTTTGGAACTAAATCAATCTTGAAGGCTTTAAATTTTTAACTGCACTTCCGGCTGGCATTTCCTCTGCACTGAATGTCTTTTGAGCTGTAATATTGAGGTTCTGGACTTTTAAAAGTCCAGAGGTGTCAGGGAAACAACACCCGAAGACCCCTGAGTTCCTCCTGTCCCGGTGCACAAATAAACAGAGACACGGGCTTCTCGATGGTGGCGTCAAAGACCAAGGTTTATTTACTGCAGGGACACAGAAATCATAGGAACCACACAGAGGCAGAATCTACGAGACTGTTCAAATTGCATTAAGTGGGTTACTCTTTAAATACACGAAAAATGTCTTTGGGCTACATTACACGAATATTTCTCATGCCCAACCCGGTATTCCAAACAAACAGTAAATTTGACATCAAACAATAATTAGTCGTAGGTTTTCAGTATTCGATCAGGTCCTCTCGACAGTTTTCCATTCTTTGTCCGATCCTCCCCATCATAAAAATCGTAACCTCCCCATTGTAAAAGCCCAGAAGGTAAGGAGCAGAGTCAGGTGCAAAGGATTGAAATGTAGGATAAGAGGTGTTTATGGATCATAAATGGGTATGGCTACCGTCTTCGGCCTTTCAGTCAGGACAACGGACACGAGAACCAGTACAGCAGGACTGGCCTCAGGCAAGGGGAGGTAGCTTGATTCTGCCTAGTCATGCAGCGTCAGCCTTTCTCGGGGCTCGAGTTTACGTGTCCTTAACAAGGTGACTCTGCCGGGGTCATCGTCCGTTCATTGACTATGTGAGGGCAAGAAACAAAATGGATGCCGTAACTAAAATGGATGCCACGACTTTACAACAGAATGCCCTATTTCTCAGTGACTTCATGCTAGTTGCGCAGCGAAAACACTGTCATGCATGCAATGGATCATTTGCGGTTCATTGGTACCAAGATCGTGTCAGTACTACGATATCGAATTCACGGGTTCGGATCGCTACAGAACCTCAGACCGTCCTTTTACCCTTACATAGGCAATAACTCACTCTATGTCAGAGTCCATTTCTATGTTCATCAGGTCACTGATATGTTGTTGGAGCATTACTCTATCCCGTGGCGTATCTCTAAAAACAGGTGGTCTTCTTACGCATGTAGAAATGCAGAGATTACATAAGGCAGGACCACACTGGACAATGAGACAGCACGATAATAAAAATACTAATGCAACACCAGTGACTATCAGAACCTTCCATCCCCACGCAGACAACAGGCTCCAGAACCATCCCATTAATGACCAGTCACCTTCCTCTACATGAATAGAGTCAGAAATCTTATGTAACTTAGAGATGGCCTTGTACACCGTTGGCGCATTATCTGGAATAAAAACGCAGCAACTTGATTGGATCATCTTACATACTCCACCTCGATCTGCAAGTAACACGTCAAGGACCATACGGTTCTGTAACGTCATGAGGCGATCCGCTTGAAGCTCAGCTGTCAGGTTACTAAGAGCACCCGCCGTTTCAGTGATAGTGGATTCAACTACCCGTGTTAGTTGACGTAAGTTCTACTGTTGGCCATAGGCCCCCAGAATGGGAGGAAACCCTTGAAAAAGTCTCCTGCTTCTTGGCCAGCAGTATCTTCTTTACTGAAAACACCTCTCACAACTCTAGTTTTGTGATTGTCCGGTGGAGCAGTATATGTCGGAGGTAACAGTTGAGCGATGTAACATGAGCCTGAGAAGTCAGCAGGCAGCCATGTGTATGCTCTGTCTTGGCAAACAAAATAGGTACCCTTAGCAGCTAAGAATGCCGGGGAAGACTGTGACGGAAAAACATATGTTTCGATACAGTCACTCTTCCCTAGTCGAGCTTTCGGATTCCTCCCACTTCCTTGCAAACAGAATTGACCTTGTTGGGGTACGACCCAGATCGGAGTTGAGCTCTTACGTTTGTTCTCACCCAGAGTAATGCCATATTCCGTAACATTCCAACCCATGTAAACTCGTAATTCATCCTTGGGAATGAACGGAGTATTATTGACATCTCTCACCATGTCGGTGATTCCTTTTACCAAGGCTCTATTAGCAGAGTTATACAGAGTGGAACGCGGAGGTCGTGGAGGATAGGTCTCTAGGGCATAAGCGAACATGGTCTGAAATGCCCAAAATGATCCATTATAACTAAAAGGCAGGACCAGATAGGGGATGCCCTTGTCCATGGTATGTGGTATCAAACCACACACCCAGCAGTTTGTTGTATTAACCACTAGTTGATGTTGGTGCAAGAGTTGAATGAAAGTGTTATTTATAAACTCAGAGCGTCGAGCTTGCTCGTGGGCAGGAAAAGGATGGAAAGAATGAAGGGAAACAACAGTCGGAGAAACAGGAGCATGGGGAGATACTGTAGATGCAACAGGTGTAAAGATCAACTGAATACCAAAAATAATTCCGCCTACCAAAGTTATTAAAACAATTAGAAGTGTCAGAGTACATTGCATTAGAAAACATTTGTTATACAATATGTCATATAGCTTTGTCTTGTGCACATTTATGACATTAACCCGTCGTAATTCAGGAAGCTCCATCTTCTACAACCGTTCGCAACGGATGGTTTGTACCTGTTAAAAACTTGCCTCTGTTTATCCTGGGAGTTCCCAAGACAAACAGAAGAAACCGACCTAGTGTCTGATTCCCTGCAAATTAAAACAAGGCACACGTTACGACCCTACGGTAACCCAGATGGCAAGGTGTGAGAAACAATAAAAAAACTAAAAGATAAAAAATTTTGAGCAAACTTCCTGACTGAATGGAATGCAGTAAGATCAAAACAGTTTTCAAACAGAAGGGTAATTATGCGATGTCATTAGTTCATAATATGAGAACGTAGATTATTTCTGTACTTTCCGGGTCTTGTCTGGTCTTGAAATAGCTGGTCTACAGGTGCGGAAATGTTCGACTCCACAGGTGACAAATGTTCACTTTGTACAGTACTCGGTTCAGGATTCAAAGGAGCGGTTCCTGCTGGGGTGACAAAGTTCTGTGTTTCCGTTCGTGGGTGGTCCGTTATGCACTCTGCATTACTGAAAGGGATGTGCCTAGGAACAGGTTCTGTCTCAGATATACCAATTCCCTGTCTAACCCAGTTATCATAGGGGAGTGGAAGAGGGACACGCTTCGTATGGCTGGCGTGCACCCAATTTTTCCTTCCAGCTAGGCGGACTGCAGTTCTTGTGGTGAGGAGGACTTGAAACGGACCCACAAATCTTGGCTGGAGGTTCCGAGTACGTTCAAAGTTCCGGACTACCACTTGGTCGCCTGGTTTCAACGTGTGGCCTGGACTCTCCGGCAGTTTAGGCAAGGATTCGAATACCTGTTGATGAATAAGGCTCAATTTAGCAGTCAGATCATGAAGGTAATCAATCAACATTGGGTATTCAATCTGTTTGAATTCCTTTGGCCTAGGGACTCCCCAAACATTAGCAGGGCGGCCGAACACAATCTCGTATGGGCTAAGCCCTACTCGAGAGTGTACAGTCGCTCTGGTGGACAGTAAAGCTAAAGGCAGTGCATCTGGCCAAGAGAGACCAGTGGAAGCTTGAATTTTCGCAAGTTTCAGCTTCAGGGTGCCATTGTACCCTTCAACCAAACCCGCTGATTGTGGGTGATTCGCACTGTGGTATTTTTGGGAAATACCCAGACCCGCACACACACTCTTCATAACTTTCCCTACAAACTCACTTCCATTGTCCGACCAAACAATCCGCGGCATACCATACCTGGGGAAGTATTCTTTTAGGAGGATTTTGGCAGTGGACATAGCAGTGTTATCCTTCAACGGATATGCCTCAATCCATCTTGAGAAGGCACAGACTACCACCAGGACGTATTTGAGATTGTTACACCTGTCCATGTGGATAAAATCCCACTGAATCACTTCAAAGGGACAAGAAGGGGGAGCAAAATGGCCAGTTGGGGTTGGGGTTCCCTTGCCAGGATTATGCATCAGGCATACCATACAATTTTTCACCACTCTTTCTGCACACTTAGTAATTCCATCGTTCTTCCATACTGGAGCTAACATTTTACAAATCCCTTTCGAACTGATGTGCGCCGCTCCATGCGCCATCGTGACTACTGCAAGTACATACGCATCAGGTAACATCCAACGCTGCTGCTCAGACAAATCGACCCAACATCCACTTGAATCCATTTTACCCGTTTTCTCCTTCCATTCATTCTTCTCATTTTCAGTTGCTTCATTCTGGATTGCCTTCACACTTTCAATCGTATTCTCACACATCCCTGATTCAGCAATCCATCTTGCAGACGTTGCAACATACATTCGGCTCGTCATGTTCTTGGCCGTCTCTTTGGCGACCTCATCAGCAAACGCATTCCCACGGCCAACATCATCCGTAATCTTCCGATGTGCACTGCACTTCACAATTGCAACTTCATTCGGTAGAGTCAGGGATTCCAATAGATCGCTGACTAACTGTCCATGTTGGATCTTAGTCCCATGGGACGTGAGAAAACCTCTTTCTCTCCAGAGACGCCCAAAATTGTGTGCAACGCCGAAGGCGTATTGGCTATCAGTAAACACATTCACTCTCTTTCCCTCAGCTAAAACACACGCTCTTGTTAGTGCAATTAATTCTGCAGCTTGGGCAGAATTCTGACTTACTCTTGCAGTCTCAACAATCGTACTCAAAGTCGTAACTGCATATGCGGCCGTCACATCACCATTCTGTAGCTTAAAACAAGACCCATCGACATATAAAGTGCTGTCTGGATCTAGTAACGGAGTGTCTTTTAAATCAATCCTACCTTTTGTCTCTTCCTCAGTTCTGAAACAACAGTCATGGGGCTCTGAATCACTCGACTCCTGAGTAGTCGGCAACAGTGTTGCTGGATTCAATATGTTGCATCGCTTGATCTGAATGTGACTTGCCAAAAGCGTCAGCTCATAGCCTGATAGTCTAGCACTGGTGAGGTGCTGAGTTTTCGTTCGATTCATGAGTGTATCCACAGCATGTGGAACCATGACTACTAACATGTTGTTCATGACTAGTCCAGCAGACTGTCGAATAGACACTGCAGCTGCCGCTGTAGCTCTCAAACAACTTGGCAACGCTCTGGCTACCGGATCTAATGTGGATGAGAAATATGCACAAGGCCGCTGTTTGTCACCAAATTGTTGCGTTAATACACTCAATGCACAACCTTCTCTTTCATGGACATATAGAGTAAACGGCTTACTGTAGTCAGGAGTACCCAACACAGGAGCTGAACACAGCGCATCACGTAAGTCAGAGAAGCTCTGTTGACATTCATCAGACCATGGCAAAGGGCTCAGAACACCTTTTCCAGTCAGGGCTACCAATGGTTTCGCCATGAGAGAAAAATTTGGGATCCATTGCCTGCAGTATGACGTAATACCCAAAAACGCACGCACTTCTCTTTGTGTGCTTGGTACAGTCATCTGCGAAATTGCTTTGATTCTCTCTGGGGTCAACCTTCTTCCCTCCTTTGACAAGAGATGACCTAAGTAGGTCACTACTTGGCAACAATATTGCAGTTTAGAAGATGACACCTTGTGATGTAAGTCTGACAAATGACGTAATAAAGAAATTGTAGCTGCTTTGCAAGTTTCCTTGTCATCAGCGGCTAGTAAAAGATCATCTACGTATTGGATCAGAGCAACACCATGAGGGAGTACAAGCTCATCTAATTGACTCTTCAATGCTTGGCTGTAAATAGAAGGGCTTTCACAATAACCTTGTGGAGCGCGTTTGAATCTGAAACTGCGACCTCCTAAGGAGAAACCAAAAATGTCTCTACTTTCCTCGGCTATGGGAATGCTGAAAAAGGCATTTTTCAAGTCGATCACTGTAAACCATGAAGCTGAGGCAGGAATCAACGTCAGTAATGCAGTGATATCTGGGACTACAGGAAACTGTGGAATCACTATTTTGTTAACTTCTCTGAGGTCAATCACAAATCTGTAAATTGGAGGTTTGGAAGGGTCAGTACGTTTCAAAATCGGCAGAACAGGACTATTGCAGACGTTCCCTCTAGTTTCCTCAATCACATCTTTCTGTATTAAGTCTTTCACAATCAATAAGAGTGCTCGTTCCCCTTCATTCGAAATCCGATACTGTGGGATTCGTGGGAATTTAACATTAGCTTTCAGACTTACCACATAAGGGGGATTTTCCAAGAGGCCTACATCATTAGGACCAGTCGCCCAAAGAGTATCAGGGAGAGAACGCAGCTCCGGTGGGAGCTTATCCATCGACATATACATTGGAGAGATGACTCTTTTGCCTAACGTGAGCTGTACTCCTGAAGGGGAACAGTACAGTGTCGCGTGCAGGCGTTTCAACAGATCTAAACCAAGCAGATTCTCATTACAACCGGTTGTTAAGATAAGGGGTGCTTCTAGTTCGCATGGCCCAACAGATATTGACAAAGGACTAGAGACAGGATTGTGAACAGGGGCGCCTGAGAATCCTACCGAAGTGTTCGTTAAGCCAGACAAAGGTGCGCCAGGGAGTTTCGCATGCATAATTGAACTTTTTGCCGCACCAGTATCCAACAGAAACGGTTCGACCACGCCTGAGGTAACTACTGCGACATAAGGTCCACTCTGATCAACTGGAACTGATACTACTCCCTCTCTTTGCCTGCGGCTGTCCTAGTGCTCGCTTCTTTGAATGTCTTCATTATGATCATAGTAATCTCCAACATGATACTGTGGAGATCTACCTGGTTGCGTAGGTTGTATATTTCGCTGATCAAAATAATTCGATTAGCGATCAGTCTGTGGTGTCATCGTACCACGCCCTCTACCTCTAGGAGCTTGCATAAACCCAACATTACCTCTCTGAGCTGGGACACCACTAGTTTGTGGGTGCAGTACCGGACACTCATTTTTATAATGACCCTCCTTTTTACAATAAGCACACTGATTCCATGCTAACTGTTGTCGGGAAAAACCATAATTAAATCCTTGGGCCGTCCCTTGCTGGAATTGTGGTTGTGGCTGAAACTGGGGTCACTGCTGTGAATTTGACTGATTCGAACGAGGCGAATACGCCTGTTGCAGAAGAACTTTGGTCTTTAGATCTTTCGTTTTCTTTTCTAACTTTTCCTTCTCTTCCTTCTCTCTATTCTCGTAATACTGAGCAGTTGCAAGTATCTGTGCTGTCGTCGACACTGCCCATGCACTTTCAGAATCCTTTAACTTGTTACTAAGCTCAGGTAGTAAATTAAACACGAACTTGTCGACAAACAATCTCTGGCCTCCCTCAGTACTCATGTCTTGCCCACTGTGGTCTACGAAGGTCTCTTCAAATCTAGTGAAGAAGTCAGAGACGCTTTCGTCCTTCTTTTGCTTGCATGCTGATAATTTATCCCAATTGACTCTTAACGCTGGCATCAGCGTTTTCATTAGAGTAATGATTCTGCCAGGTAAAGCAGCAATCAGAGGTTCAGGTTTAGCACCGCCAACTTGTTGCGCATCTGCCGCCATAATAGCTGCCCAGTCACCTCCTAAGGCGACTGGGTGGTTTTCTTGCCGAATTTTGGCCCATATAGGCTGTGGCACTACATTACCAAATAACATTTCAATGTCTGCCAAATTCATGACACACGCTTGAACTGTCTGCGTTAACTCTTTGTAATAACCAGCAGGATTTTTACGTGGGTCTGGTAATGCTTGTTTTACGGCTAACACTTCGGCCCGTTTCCAAGGGATGTGTATCCACACTCTCTGGAAATGTGCCGGGGCAGCGACAATATTATTAGCCGCATCAGCTTGAACTGCATCCCGCCATATCGGCGGAACTTCCCTCATCGGATATTGACCTCGTTTTTTCCTAGTAGTACTCGGTGAACCATCAGGGTCTCTTGTCGCTCGAAGAGGGGACTCATCCCTGTAAGCTAAAATCAGTTCTATCGCTCCCCTTACTTCTGGACCTATCACCATTCCTGCGGCAAACATCTGTTGAATATTTATCAGGTCAGAGGGGACGGAGTCTAAATCATCATCTTCCCATTCTTCACGCACAAGAGAACACATCACGTCAAAAACATAACGTTGAGTTGGTTCATTCCATTGCATAAAGGTATCTAACACTCTTCGTGCATCATACTTCACAGTTTTTGACATCCACCTAAGAGCTGTCGAATCTAACGTGTCTCGTTCCTGGGGACCAGGAAGCTGGCTACGTCTCTGTATAGAGTCAGAAACGGGGGTCCCAATTAAAGACCTGTAGAGAGGAGTTAAGATATTAGTTACAGAGTCGGTTATTTTCCGACGAACGGAAAGCGGAGTCAGAATGTTCACAGGGTTCGGGGACAGAACAGCTGAAGCAGATGAAATAGTAAGGGTAGGAGTAGCAGGTAAAGCAGTTTGCGAAACGACAGGCAAAGGCGGAACGGGCGCCCCAGGAAGAGGGGGTGCCGAAGGAACATTAACCACGGGAAGGATAGGAGCTGGAATCAAAGGAAGTGGAGCAACTATTCCAGGCTGACCAGCAGCTGGCTGTACAACAGGTAGCAACTGTGGTACTGTAATACCCTGTGCATACGGTGGGGGTGAATTCAACAGGTAAGACAACAGAGGATCCTTTTCATGATCCTCCATCGGCTTAGTAGGACATGATGGCAATACAGGGTAACATTTATCAATTGCCAAATTATATTTTCTATTCGCCATCTCCATTGCTTTCTCAGTCTCGTTGACATGCAGCTGCCTAGCAGACTCCATTAAAGTCAACCCTTTCTCTTTCTGTTCTTTCTTCGTTTTCCTAATTTCTCTCTGTTTGGCTTCTTTGCGCCATACGCGAAAAGAATCAAACATTGCCGGCCGGGCTTTTTTCTTGAACAACTTCATTTCTAGATTGTCTAGTATTTCCGTTTCGAAGCTACCATGCGGTGGCCAACTAAGGACACCATCCTTTCTGGTATAACGGACCCATACTTCATTATACGCAATAGGACCAACACCATGTTTACAATAGAGCTCATATGTAGGAGTTCCAATCGGAGGAACCGAACACGAATCCTCCAACCGGGAATCCCCGTTGCAACGTAACCAGGACAAGAAACAATTACTACTGGTAGTCATGACAAACAAAGACAAATTCCAACAAAAATGCGCAGAGAACTTAGGCCTACCAAAATGAACCAATACCAAAACAAAGATTATCTAAACAAGAGCAACCAATGATAATCTACGAATTAAACCAGAGCAACAAGGAACAACCAAACTGAGCGTAGCCCACTTAATACTTAACTGAAATGTGGAAGACGTCACCAAGGAGAACCCGTCTACGTCTCGCCGTACTAAAGTCTGCACCTCGGGTCCAAGACAGGGCGACAGTCAAGGCAGCGGTCCTCTGTAGCCGTCTGGGAACGGGAACCCTCGTGGAAGAGATCGTCGGGCCACTTTTACGACATGCAGGGATCGATGAAGCGGGGTACCTCCCTCCGGAATCTTCACACGAAACTTCTCGAACTTTTCAGGCTTTGGACCGGTACCGGATGACGTCGCCCCACGTTGGGCGCCAATTTGAGGTTCTGGACTTTTAAAAGTCCAGAGGTGTCAGGGAAACAACACCCGAAGACCCCTGAGTTCCTCCTGTCCCGGTGCACAAATAAACAGAGACACGGGCTTCTCGATGGTGGCGTCAAAGACCAAGGTTTATTTACTGCAGGGACACAGAAATCATAGGAACCACACAGAGGCAGAATCTACGAGACTGTTCAAATTGCATTAAGTGGGTTACTCTTTAAATACACGAAAAATGTCTTTGGGCTACATTACACGAATATTTCTCATGCCCAACCTGGTATTCCAAACAAACAGTAAATTTGACATCAAACAATAATTAGTCGTAGGTTTTCAGTATTCGATCAGGTCCTCTCGACAGTTTTCCATTCTTTGCCCGATCCTCCCCATCATAAAAATCGTAACCTCCCCATTGTAAAAGCCCAGAAGGTAAGGAGCAGAGCCAGGTGCAAAGGATTGAAATGTAGGATAAGAGGTGTTTATGGATCATAAATGGGTATGGCTACCGTCTTCGGCCTTTCAGTCAGGACAACGGACACGAGAACCAGTACAGCAGGACTGGCCTCAGGCAAGGGGAGGTAGCTTGATTCTGCCTAGTCATGCAGCGTCAGCCTTTCTCGGGGCTCGAGTTTACGTGTCCTTAACAAGGTGACTCTGCCGGGGTCATCGTCCGTTCATTGACTATGTGAGGGCAAGAAACAAAATGGATGCCGTAACTAAAATGGATGCCACGACTTTACAACAGAATGCCCTATTTCTCAGTGACTTCATGCTAGTTGCGCAGCGAAAACACTGTCATGCATGCAATGGATCATTTGCGGTTCATTGGTACCAAGATCGTGTCAGTACTACGATACCGAATTCACGGGTTCGGATCGCTACAGAACCTCAATATGGATTTGACATCTGCCCTGGTCTTGTTAGAATTAGCTCCAGACTTTAACTGCTTGACCGTAAATTATTAGTGATCCCTGTGGAGGCTTGTTTGGATATGTGGCCTTGCCCTTGTGTGAGTCAGTTCCTTCCTGAACGGTCGTACCCAATCTGTTCATCTGGACACTCATAAGGCCACAGCCCTAAAGGTGGAGTATAGGGTGCCTGAGGGCTCCTACGTATCTCCTCAAATATTTAAAATCTATATTAGACCACTAATACAAGAAGTAGCAAAAAATGAAAAGTAGAATATATAATTATGCGGATGACTCCCAATTAATGCTCAAACATGACAGTTCCTCATCCTCTCAGGAAAACTTTCAAGTTGTTGTGCACTTTATTTGGGTCTGAATGGGCATGATAAACGTAAAATGAAATTGCGATTTTGAATAACGAAGTTGACTTCTGGAATTCATGCTACTGGCCTTCAGCAATAGGTGTGGCTCCCACCCCTAAAAACAAGCTAAAAACCTAGGTGTTATTATAGACAGAGCGGTCTATGATATCCCAAATAAGATCTGTGATCTCAGTAAAATACTTGATACAAAGGAAGATTAAAAATGTATCCAGGTTTCTCATGCAAGGTGCTTTAACCACTGTCATGACGACCTTTGTTACTGCTGTGCTTGATTAAGCTAATTCTTCGTAGATTGGCCTACAGACAACTCAACTATATAGATTACAGATGGTTCACAACCAGGTAGATGGAATGATTTTCAAACAACCTAGAAGCTGCCGTCTAGCTCCCTTGTTGAAAGATGTCCATTAGCTTCCACTAGAACAAAGAATTAGGTTCAAAATAGGCTGCATTGTCTTTTAGGCTGTCCATGGTGAGGGTCCTCGATTCTTAACAAATAGGTTTAGACTTTCTACTCCTGCTCAGAAGCTCTGTTCCACTTCTCTGAAATTATTGGTTACTCCAAAATACTGTAAAAAATGCATGGTAGGCAGTAGTTTTTCTGTGCAACTCCCTATGATTAACAGAACGTACCACCTTTAACTGCCATACATCTATAACCAGTTATGTCACATAGTTCTAGTTTAGAGGAGTTTGAGACCTACAGGAGTAAAATATTTGTGACTAACCACTAAGTCTCAGCAAACTGTCTCAAGAGTTTGCCTCACTCTCCTCTATTCATCAGTATGTTTTTTAGACTTCTGGACAGTCAGTCTGCAACCAGATTCAGTGTATAAGGTAACGTTTGAACTACCCTCGGTCTTACATCTGTTTCAACTTCACTGTCTTCTGCAACAGTGAATGTACTCAGGACCAAGTGCAGTTCTAGGAAAGAAACAGTCACTAAAGACGGTTAGCTGAGCATCTCCACAATATTTTAGGCTGTGTGCTGTATGACTGGGAAATTATTTTCCCAGACCTCCACACCAAAGAAGTATTTACGTCCACCACAAAAATTTAGGTTGTGTGGTGTATCGCTTACCGGAGCTCTTTTCCCAAACCTGCATATCAATGTAATGCCCCATAGCAAAATATTTTGATTAAGATTAAGCTCATCGTTGTTAGAGGGACCAACAGATGTTTTCCGGAAGCAAAATAATACCTTCTGGTATTTTGACGCGTCACAAGCTCATTTCCTGGTCTAGGGAAGGAAATGAGGAAAATAAAAAAGGCATAACAGCTCAGAAATGAGCTGGAAAATAAACAGGTTGGAATCTTCTTTTACATACGGCGTTCGCTTGGCGAAACCACCCATCAAGTCAAACTAAACCCATTCTTCTCTAGGATTGCTAACTTTACATTTGTTGGTTACCTCAGGGTTCAACCTTGTAACGAATGCTATGTAGAAAAGGAAGGTGCACCAGAAATGAAGTCCGAGTCATATACTAGAGTCCAATCAGTTAATTTTATTCGTAACAAAAGTAAAAACGGCCATCAGTCAACGCGTTTCATTCCTTCACCCAAGGAACTTCATCAGGGCTCAGACAATCATGTAGCAGGATATGTGATAATATCCATCTTGCTGTAGAAGTCAAGAGGTTACCCCATAGTATGGGTGAAATAAATCCAATCACGAAGATCTAATCGGGGTCTTCTGTGTCCCTTAGCATAGCGAGTACGCCAAATAAAAAGTGTCACGAATGCTACTTAACATTTATATGGCCCCTTCTCTTCCCTCTTAAAACCCTACAAGTTAGGATTTTACATGTATTAAGACAATACACACTTCTACAAGATCTATCATTACTCTCCCAATGAAACAGTCTCCAAAACTGCAATCCACCATCTACCTGTTAAAAAGGTTTTGCTGTGCAAAACTAGTCTAAGAAAATATATCTAATCCTCAATGTTGGCATGCCATGCTCTTCATTAACGTAGTAGGTTTTATACACAGGCCTCCTCAATATCCATTGCACAACTGCAGTCACTTCAGAACTAAGAAGCCTATCTGCTCTTTAGTTTGTAACATATACTGAGCTGAAATCCCAGTGCAACTCCCTACCACTTCGTTTGTGACTGGATGCCCGTCAAGCTCAACTTTAATCACAACTCGTGGGCTACTGTATTCTATAAAATAGCAATCTCGTAAATAAAGTTAAGATAAGTGGCGTATGTTCATGTAATGGAATAGCACCAGCCCCGTTTATACAAGAAGCTTGGGACACCAATCTGAAGTCTTTGTATTCTATTCTGAATAGTAACCTGGGCTCATTCAGTATAAAACAGCGTGCTTTTATATGGTATTCGTGGGTTTTATGTTACGACACTTTAGTATGAAACTGGTCTAAGTACGGGGACTACTTGTCATCTACTTACGATAGCCGCCCCCAAAGTCAGCCTAAAGAGCCACAGAACACCACGTCCGACACATGTAACTACTCTTTCACGGATAATATTGAAACAGATTTCTAGCACTTCCGGGTCGTATAACAACCAATCGCAAGGCTGAATACGTTATGGGAGTCCGTTTGGACAACTAACATGTAAGGTGACCTAGGATTGGAGCATCGGAGTCTCTAATTCTAGGACGCTATACAGAATTCTGTAATGCCGATTGGGTCCTGAGTTCGCACGTGCAGTTGTGTGATCCGTCCTGTGAGACTGGGGGTTGGTGCGGATCGTCGGGCGGTGACAGGCAGCTTGTTTCAGTGAAGGACGGGGAGGGTAACCTAAGATGAAGAAGCTTTTCTTTTTGGATACGGAAGAGGGGGAGTAGTAAGTAGTTAGTTTCTCACACACAAAACAAGTAACGCACTTCAGGTTGAAGCTCTATTGCAGCTCTGGATTTTTTAATGCAATTCGCACCGCCATGCTCCAGCTAGTGCTTTAAATAGCAACAAGCATTGGACGCACGCGCGCCTCGCGCATGAAGTTTAAACAAGCGCGCACTGAAGCTGACGAAGAGGGAGTGGGAGTGGGAGGGGGGAGTGGGGGCGGGCACGCAGGCTGCCAAATGGTGCGCTGATCGCGATTGCGATTGTGATCACATCACGGCGAAAGTGAAAGCAAACCAGTGCTTTCAGGCCTCCAAATGGTGCGCGCGCCCGGCCGGCGCACATGCACTGTATTTGGAGGCCTGAAAAGCCACTGTTTGCACTTCCAAAACTCGCTTACTATAAGTCTCGCCAGAGCAGCGCTAAAGCGCTGGCTCAGGCAAGACCTAAAAAGGGGTATCCACCCGATGGTGTTGCATATAGTTAGTCACCTGTTTGCATTTGTGAGTATTATTTAACCCCCTAACATTCCAGAATATCATAACCACATTGGCCTCTGCGCTTACTTTATTAACCATAATCTGTCTGGCATTTTCATCACCCAGGTGCCTGGCCCTGTACGACTGCACTGCAAATGGTAACTGCAAGAAACCAAAATTACAAACATTAATCTATCTATCCACACCCCACCCTCCCCCCACTCATCCCCCTTACTCAACTCTAGGGGGAAATCCCTGTCTATGACCAGATTGAAGAACTGATCTGTACAAAAACAAAATATAACGTGTACCCACAAAAAGGTAAACAGGTGCATCTGCACTTGGGAGATTGCAATACGAAAACTCTAGGAAAAAAGAAAGAAGTTAAAAAAACACACTTAAAGAAAACACCAATAAAATTGTTCTTTGCTGTGCAGAAAATAATCTCTCAAAACTGATCCCCATTCTTGTATGGTAATGGGCTGTCATGTCAATTGTAATTGTTGTTACACAGTATCCTTCCTTGCACGAAAAGGGCAAGAAAGGAAAAAAGCCAGGCAACAGGCCGCCTCCATCTACGCAGCCAGGATCCGGAACGACATCCCAATATCCATCAATGTAGGAAAGAGTGTAGACAGACTTATGCCAACATCCCACCACGGTAACTAACGAGTCTACGGCAATTTGGCGGGTTCAGTATGCCAGAACTCGCAGAATGTGGGGATGGAAATGGGACCCACCTCTTCACACGTTAGCACCGCCTAGCCTGAAATACGCGTCATCTTTTCTGTGACACTCTGGTTTTCTGCCGCATGAAGCGTGACACTTTAAACGGGGCACTTTATGACTTCATATTCCTTTCAATCGTGCCAGAGAACTCTGGTGACAGAATGCCCAGCAGGACTAGAAATAGTCGTCAGGTAATATTTCCTCGTTTGCCAACTACTTCCAAATCCAGGCTGTCGTTTTAAGTGTAACTGACCTATATTAAAACTGTGAGATTTTTTCCCTATTGTTTTCTTTTAATTATATCATTGGAGGTGTTTCAGATTGTAATGTTTTGGCCCTATGGCATCTCACGTCTTAAACCTTCAGCTCAGCCCATGCTTTCCAACAGTGAGTCAAGTACAGTTTAAGGGAGTATAAGGTTTTTCTCTGTAATGTCTCTCTCGTAACCTGGCTGAGGGAGTTTAACTACAGCAAGTACAATGGTTATCGCTTAAATGTGGCAGCAAAGCTGTTTACAGCCCTGAAGCCACTGAGGGATGGCTATGAAAGACTGGCAGTCACCAGAATTTAAACAGCAACAAGATGCATTCCAGCTGAGAGTCTGATGGAATTAGAGCGTGGCACAAACTCGTGAGGAATCACATTTTGGTGGACCTTCGCATTAAGGGCCATATGTAGGAAGCCCAATACCGGTCGGTAACGGCCGATTTTCGGTAAATATCCCGTTACCGACCGGTATTCAGGCTTTTGGTATGTAGGGGGCACATTTCAGGATTCGGTAATTTACCGAATCGGTAAAATTACCGAATCGGTAATTTTACCGATTCGGTAAATACCGAATCCTGAAATGATATGTAGGGGGAGCGTGTGGTTGTTGTGGGGATTCGTTATTTACCACCAACTAAAAGTTGGTGGTAAATGACGAATAGCTGTAAAAAAGGCATTTCTTTGCACTTTGAAGTGTGCAATGTGGCAGACATACATGCCCTTAGGGCATGTATGTGTGCCACATGTGCACACATGCAGGAATCAGGGGTGCAACAGGGTGTCACTGTGACACCCTGCCACCCTTGATTGTGCTCCCCCATTACCGAATCGGTATTTACCGATTCGGTAATGGTAACTGGCTTCCCATTGATTCCTATGGACCTCCTGGCCCATAGGAATCAATGGGAAGCCAGTTACCATTACCGAATCGGTAAATACCGATTCTAAATTACCGACCCATTCCGAGTCGGTAAATATTACCGATGGATTACCTACATAGCATTTACCACTTCATAAATACCGAATCGGTAAAATTCGGTATTTATGAAGTGGTAAATGTTAGGCTACCTACATATGGCCCTAAAGGAGGGGATCTGATTGGTTCCTGGGCACGCAGAGGGGGCTCTTGGGAGGAGTCAGACATGAGCTCGCACAAGATTGTGCATCGGGATGTTTAGGATGGTTTCTGCCCGGGGCACTCTCTGCATCAGAAACTATATTAATGTCAACAATGGGTAAAATGTCGTATGAGTAATTTATGGTTTGTGGAATTAACTTTTCCCTTTACAAAAATGTCATGTTAATAATATACGAACTGAGATATTTATAGATATTTAACTCTAACTAAATTACTTTGTCTCAGATCAGAGTCTGATTTGGTTGTTTCTTGCTTGGGACTCCATGCACCCTCTTCTTAAGAATATTGAAAAAAGTGCAACCAACAGAAAGGGTGCATGCAATAAAAGCAGTGCAAATCAGGGCAGCCCCGAAAACAAGGGGAAGTGGGGGAATAACATAAGGTGTTTCCGGAGAAGAACAGAGCAGAGAAAAAATAAAAAATCCAGCAATTTAATCCAAATACATTGGTTTTTTTTTTTTCAACAAAACCAGAGGAGTTTTAGAACATCTCAAGTGCAGTGGAAGAGTCTTCAAAAGTGCAAAAACAAGCAGTGCAAATCTTTACCAGATTAGCATCTCCCAGGCTCATCCTCACGTACATTACACCCGGAAGAATCTGCAGGCTGCTCTCCCTGCACGGTTTCTTTTCCTAGGTACTAAGCAATGAAATGCCCCTCTGGTGGCTGACGCCACAAGGCCGGGGCAGCGATGACGCTTGACGCTGAGCACGCGTGACCCGCCTGCGGGACTAGAGCCGTTGCACGCACTAACAGCTCACTGCTGATTCGATCATATTTAGCGCCACGCGCACTGTTTGATCTTAGTGCAACGTCTTGCGAAAGCATATGAGACAAGTACAGATATGGCAGAGGAAGCATACATAATATAAAATGCAGTGAATGCATAAACACGCGGGTTCTCTCACCAGACCCCGAGACGATTACAGGGTGATTTGTCGCGTGATTACTTAGCGCCTTCTGACAGGGCCTTGGCCTACAATGCAATCTGTCATATTGCATCGCACAGTGTGGGTTCCAGTCTGAGCAAATATATCAGTTAAATTTACCATCTGTGTCAATATATGACTGTGTAAATTTAACTCTGAGCATATTTGTTTGTTTAACAGTCAAGAAGCGTTGTGCTGAGCAGTCATTCCCGCTACGTATCAACAACACAAGCGCCTTCCTTGCATTGCAAAAACAAAGCACGCAGGGAAGCATTTGGGGGAAAAAAATTCAGGCTCCGTTGCTAAAATTAAAGGCTGACACCTACATTTATTCTCCAGAGAGAAAGGACCTAGAGGTCGAAGGTCACGTTAAACTCTGTTAAGCCTACCCGTTTTCCCTCAATTTGTTTTTCCTCAGACGTCTGTATTTTTTTTATTTTTTTTCGCTTCTTCGTAACTAACATAGGGTCAACCTGGTCTGTCTTCTTTGACCTTTCGCAGACAGTCCCCTTCAGAGTGTTGTCACCGGCACTGGCGATGTGAAAAAGCCAGTGAGTGCTTAATTGGGTTAAGTTCAGTGTTTTGCACACTCACTGGCAACTTCCATGACAGCTTAGCTAACAAGATAATATGCAACAAAGAGACCTGGTATTCAGCAGGGCCCCACGCCTTAGCCCCAGGCGTTACACCTGGGCAGGCTATGATTAGCAACAGAATAACAGGCAACCGAAAACAACATTACTCTGATATTGTCACAAAACCCACTGACTGCTGCATTTTTAGCTGTAACTCAAACCTGAAATTTTAGTGGGCAAAGGTGATTGGTTTCAGCTGAAGATCCCTCAGTTGGATGTCTGCTTCAGGTTTTGAGCCCCAGGGGTGATGAGTGCCTTCTTTCTTCGCTTCATCCCCCCACGGCCCCCCCAGTGAAGTAGCATCTCTCATGAGCTGACAAGACTAGAGCACGCAATGCATCTCAGTTTACCATCGTACACATGGTTATGATAGCAGCCCTTCCTGCAGTGACTTCAGAAGTATTGAAATACACTCTGCCCCATCTACAAACCAAATCACACGAGTAGCCGGCATGGTGGTGTAGGCCACATCAAATATAATAGCAGGAAACCACTCAAACATGGCAGCATTCATTTGGAGTGTGGCATTGAATATGCTTGTTAGGATATCGTCCGATATCAGTGTCAAGTTGTAAGTCTCTTCAACAAAAATTACACTCATTTTTGAATTCTTAATTGGAAATCTACACCCTATTGGGTGATATTTTTGTAGATCTATTCCGGAGTCGATATTTATGTAATGTTGATTTGTGTAGCGCACTAAATACCCAAGAGGGTATCCAGGCTCTTGGGCAGGTGTGAAGGTGAGTGATCGCCAAGGTGGTTATACCAGGAGCCAGGTCTTCATCTTCTTACGGATCTCATGCAGTGATTAGGGTGGTCTGATGTGTTGAAGGATGTTGTTCCATGTCTTGGCTGCGATGTAGGAGAATGAGTGACATCCAGTTTTGTTTTTGTGGATGCAGGGAGTGTGTGTGAGTGAGAGTGACGCACAGCATAGGGGGTTGGTGAAAGTGTGTGAGGTTGTTTAGTTATTCTGGTCCTGTGTTGTGTAGGGCGTTGTACGTGGGAGTGGGACGTTTGAATTGGCTGCTCTTGTGAATAATGGGGAGCTAGTAAAGTTTCCTGAGGTGTGGTGTGATGTGGTTGCAGAGTGGAAGCTCGCGTATGAGTCTTGCAGCGTTGTTCTTGATGATCAGAAGTCTGTGTAGGAGCTGTGTGGAGATTCTGGCGTAGAGAATGTTCTCATAGTCCAGTCTATTGGTGATGAGTGCTTGTAGGATGCTCAATCTGGTGTCTGAGGCAACCATTTGAAAAACGTTCGCAGCATGCATAGGACATGGAAGCAGGAAGCACACACTGTGTTGACGTGAGCCATCATGTTGAGCTTTTCATCTAGGATGATCCCTAGATTTCTTGCATGGTCTATGGGTGTTGGCCCTAGCACTGATGGCCACCAGGTGGAGTCCCATGGGGAGGTCTTGTTGTTGAACCTCAGGCAGTTGGTTCACAATCAGTCTTCTATAATAGTCATGCAGTTGGTAAAATGTGTTCAGGTGGTGGATGTCTTGGCCGTCAAGGAGAGGATGAGTCGGGTGTCATCAGCACAGATGATTGGATGATGTTGATGAGCGGTGTCATGTATACATTGAAAAGGGTGGGGCTGAGTGCCGATCCGCAGTTTCATGGTCTCTGATGTGAAGGGTAGCCGCCCGACCTGTGGGTTCTTCCCATGAGGAAGAAACAGATTAATCTGAGAGCAGATCCTTGTATGAGAGTCTTCTGATGAGGGTGCTGTGGGAGATGGTGTTGAAGGCCGCAGAGAGGTTGAGTAGAATGAGGGAAGCCGTTTCTCCTCGGTCCAGGATGATTCAAATGTCATCAGTAGACGCAATGAGTGCTGTTACGGTGCTGTGGGTCTATCTGAATCCTGATTGAGTGTTGTCTAGAAGATGGTGAAGTTCAAGGTGGGTTGTGAGACAACATTTCTTTATTTGTTATTATGATATATGGTATAACCCTATTTGGCTGTATGGACACCCTTTTGCTATTGGGGTTTCATGTGCATTAATGTATTTTTTTATTGTTTCTGTATTATTGTAAAATAGAGATGAAAGGAAGCCAAGATGATATGCCTCTTGAATGTGAAGATGATAGAAGGTGCAGATATAGAATCAAATGGATAGTTGGTTTGCTAAGCATTGTGGACACATTAAGTATAAACGTGAGTATTGATATATTTCTTGCTTCTTGGTATTAATATTGATGTTTGGCATCTCCACCTTGTTTTTTAGACTATTATGAGATGTACAACATTGTTGAGAAATGTAGGACCAATCAATGAAGAGCAAAGTCTTACATGATAAGGTGTGAGATGTGACAGTATATGAAAAATATTATTGGGGTGACATTCAGTATCTGAGGAAAGAAAACATTGACACTCAAAGAAAGGTACCGTTACTAAAAAGTGGCACCGTACATTTGGCAGTAGTTATAGTCAGTGTATGACATTATACAGGAACCACTTCAAAGTTCCATGACCGTGCCTAAGAACTCCGCCTTGACTTTCTCAGAGGTGGCAGTGAAGTAACACTCAAGAATATTCACCACGTAGTCTTGGTTTTAGTACTGTGACTAAGATTCACTTGCATGACAATTAATAAAAAGTAGGCAAATGCAGAAAGGGACATGGCAAATGACAAAACTGTGTAGTCTTAGTCTTAGTCTTAATCTTCATTCGATCAACCAAGAGTAGATCATAAAAGATACACAAAAAGAAACCACTGAAATTGGAAAAAAAATATATAAGAAGGGTTAAAAATATCTACAATAAAATTAATGAGTGACAAAATACAAAATGGTAAAAAGTCTAAAAATCAATACAAGAGTGACAATGTGTTATTCAAATAAGCTTGCAACCCCTAACAGGCACTATAGGAAAGATAAAGTGCATTACTTCAGAAATGGCACATATACGACAGAGCTAGCACACATATAGCTCTCTGTACAATAAAAATTGAAAACATTATGCTCCTTCTAAGGGCTAAAGTGCACTTTGAAAAACTGGCAACTAGGTGACATGTATCCCAATCGTACAATTGTAATAAAAATAATAGAGCTGCCTTACATTTTGAGAATTTGTGTCTGCGCAGAAATGGTAATAAAAACCTCCTTGTGAACAGCATATAGTATTGACAAAAGAATAAAAAATGCTGTAAAGTTTGGCTCGATTGCTCATTGCATAGGCAAGTACTGCTGGTATCAGAAGAGTATTGGCACAGCGGAAAGCATATTAACCAATGAAAAGAATGTAACCTGAATCTAGCCAATAAAGTTCTCTCGTACACATTTTCCACGTCTAAAAGATAAGGGGCAATTGGTGGCACGGTCTGAATTATACAATAGTCTCTTAAACCCGTTGCTGCTAGGCCTTTTCCCCCCTGTGCTAAGCCTTTTTTTTTGGCTATTTGTGGTAGTTCACGCTTAGGCCCCTGTAACCTTTTGACCACATAAGGTATCCACGCCAAATTTACGTCCTTTTCTTCCAACATCATGGGGATTCTAAAGGTACCCAGGGTTTGTGGATCCCCCTGGAGGGGACCCAAAAATTTGCCAAAATACAGCTAAATGTTGTTTTGGAAAAATGGGAAAAAGGGCTACAGGTGAAAGCGTCTGTTTGTTTCCCTGCAAATGGTATCAACAAAGGGGTTGTGGTGCTGAAATCGCCATCTTCCCAGCTTTCAGGGACAAACAGACTTTTGTCAGAAAACCAAACATTTTTACACAGTTTTGGCATTTTTCTGGGACATAGCCTGGAAAGCTATACATTTTATAAAAGTAGACAAAATTATAAATTCAGCAAGGGGTCATTTGTGTAAATCCTTCAAGGTTTCTTTATTGAAACTAACAGTTGAATATAGGAAAAATTGAAAATGAGTTGAAAAAAAACAGCCATTTGTGTCAACGTTTTCACCTCTAACTTCTTGTAATTGTGACAGCTGTTTGAAAGCAATATACCGTTACATCCGCTGGACCTTTCTGGTTGTGGGGATATATAGGACTTGTAGGTTCACCAAGAACTCAACGAACCCAGAGCCAATAACCGAGCAGCGTCTTTCAATGGTTTTTTATTATGTACCGGGTATATAGCAATTCATTTGGGAAAATATATACATGGAAAAATCGGTATGAAAGACACCTATGTATTTATGTAATTGGAACAAAATATAGAGTTTAGAAACAGTAGATATTTGCACATTTCCGAAATTGTGAGTACCCATACTAGCATGAGAATTATAGGTAATTTTTCAAAATGACTTCTTTTTTACACATTGTCTTTCATTTGGAAGGCAGAAATGCATCAAAAGATAATAGGTAATAACAGTTGCTCTACACTTCGGTGTTGCCCTAAGCCTCCCGATAAAAATGGTACCTCACTTACGTGGGTAGGCCTAGTGCCGCGACAGGAAGCAGCTCAAAACGCACCTTGAACACATCTTTATTTTTGCAGTGAAAACGGACCCTTTTTTTGTAAAGTGCCTAGCTGTAGATTTTGAACCCTAGCTCTGCCGGCACCTAAGGAAAACCTAGCAAACCTATGCATTTTTGAAAACTAGACGCCCAGGGGAATCCAGGATGGGGTGACTTGACTGGCTCTCACCAGGTTCTATTACCCAGAATCTTTTGCAAACCTAAACATTTGTAAAAAAAAACAAATTTTCCTCACATTTCTGTGGTGGAAAGTTCTGGAATCTGCATGTATCCGCATAATTCCACCCACTCGGTGTTCCCCAATGTCTCCCAAGAAAAATGTTACCTCACTTGTGTGGGTAGGCCTAGTACCCGCGACAGGAAAAGGCCCAAAACACAACATGGACAGACCACATTTTCACAGTGAAAACTGACCCTTTTTTTGCAAAGGGCCTAGCTGTAGGTTTTGAACCCTAGCTCTGCCGGCACCTAGGGAAACCTAGCAAACCTATATATTTTTAAAAACTAGACACCCAGGGGAATCCAGGATGGGGTGACTTTATTGGCTCTCACCAGGTTCTGTTACCCAAAATCTTTTGCAAACCTCAAAATGTGTCCACAAAAACACATTTTCCTCACATTTCTGTGGTGGAAAGTTCTGGAATCTGTATGGAGCCACAAAATTCCACCCACCCGTTGTTCCCCAAAGTCTTCAAAGAAAAATGGTACCTCACTTGTGTGGGTAGGCCTAGTGCCCGCGACAGGAAACGGCCCAAAACGCAACGTGGACACACCACATTTTCACAGTGAAAACTGACCCTTTTTTTTGCAAAGTGCCTAGCTGTAGATTTTGAACCCTAGCTCTGCCGGCACCTAGGGAAACCTAGCAAACCTATACATTTTTAAAAACTAGACACCCAGGGGAATCTAGGATGGGGTGACTTTTTATTGGCTCTCCCAAGGTTCTGTTACCCAGAATCCCTTGCAAACCTCAAAATTTGTCAAATAAACCACATTTTCCTCACATTTCTGTGGTGGAAAGTTCTGGAATCTGCGCGGATCCACAAATTTCTTACCACCAAGCTTTCTCCCAGGTCTCCCGATAAAAATGATGCTTCACTCGCGTGGGCGGGTCAAGTACCCGTGACAGGCAAGGGCCCAAAACGTATTGAAGAGACATCAAAATGACCTATCACAAAACAACCTGGTTTTGCAAGAGGGGTCACCTGGGTTTTTTGACCCCGGGCTTGGCGGCCATCTTGGAAAACTACCAAACGCACACATTTCTGAAAAACTAGACACCCGTGGGAGTCCAGCGAGGTATGGCTCGCGTGGATCCCCCAAAGTTTTCCTACCCAGGCTGCCCTGCAAACCTCAAATGTAGCTGAAAAAATCACATTTTTCTCAAATTTCTATGTGGGAAAGTTCTGGAATCCATGTGGCTCCACGAATTTCCAACCACCCAGTGCTCCCCCAGGTCTCCCGATAAAAATGATGCTTCACTCGCGTGGGCGGGTCAAGTACCCGTGACAGGCAAGGGCCCAAAACGTATTGAAGAGACATCAAAATGACCTATCACAAAACAACCTGGTTTTGCAAGGGGGGTCACCTGGGTTTTTTGACCCCTGGCTTGGCGGCCATCTTGGAAAACTACCAAACCCACACATTTCTGAAAAACTCGACACCCGTGGGAGTCCAGCGAGGTATGGCTCGCGTGGATCCCCCAAAGTTTTCCTACCCAGGCTGCCCTGCAAACCTCAAATGTAGCTGAAAAAATCACATTTTTCTCAAATTTCTGTGTGGGAAAGTTCTGGAATCCATGTGGCTCCACGAATTTCCAACCACCCAGTGCTCCCCCAGGTCTCCCGATAAAAATGATACCTCACTTGTGTGGGTGGGTCAAGTAACCGTGACAGGCAAGGGCCCAAAACATATTGAGGAGACATCAAAATGACCTATCACAAAACAACCTGGTTTTGAAAGGGGGGTCACCTGGGTTTTTGGCCCCGGGCTTGGCGGCCGTCTTGGAAAACTTGTTTTGTGACAGGTAATTTTGAAGTTGCCTCAATAGGTTTTGGGCCCTTGCCTATCGTGGGTACTTGACCCACCCACACAAGTGAGGTACCATTTTTCTTGGAAGACTTTGGGGAATGCGGGGTGGGTAGGATTTTGTGGATCTACACAGATTTCAGAACTTTCCACTGCAGAAATGTGAGGAAAATGTGTTTTTTTGGGACATATTGTGAGGTTTGCAAGGGATTCTAGGTAACAGAACCTAGTGAGAGCCAGACAAGTCACCCCATCCTGGATTTCCCTGGGTGTCTAGTTTTCAAAAATGCCAACTTGGGGGAAAATCGGTGTGGGGGGATGCCCCGATATGCCCCCAAGGTGGACAGAAAGACTGTGGCTATTTATTTGGGGGTGGGGGCATTGGTATGCCCATTTTGGGCAGCCCCATGCATAAAAAAGCCAGATAAATTGCTGGCGCCTAGTGGGCTTTCTGCCCCCCCGGGGGCAGATCAGTGCCCACTGCCCCTATCCACCCCCGGGGGGGCAGAAAGACTGTGGCATTTTTTGGGGGGGGATGTAGGCATTGGCATGCCCAATCTGGGCTGACCTCACCCCTGAATTAAAAAAAATAAATTCTGAGGCCTTGTGGGCTTTCTGCCCCCGGGGGGCAGATAAGGGGCTATTGCCCCAATATACCTCCGGGGAGGGGCAGAAAGACTTTGGTAATTGTTTTTGGGGTGGGGGCATTATCGTGCCCATCTTGGGCAGCCCCCACACCTACATCAATAAAAAAAATCCCTGGTTTCTAATGAGCTTTCTGCCCCCCCGGGGGGCAGAAAGACTGTTTTTCACTGGGGATGGGGGCATTGTCATGCCCATTTTGGGCAGCTCCCACCCCAACATCAATAAAAATGACCCCCCGGTGGGGAGATTGGGGGCTGCTGCCCCATCTTCCCCCTGGGGGGCAGAAAGACTGAAATTTCGCTGGGGGGTGGGGGCATTGCCATGCCCATTTTGGCCAGCTCCCACCCCAACGTCAATAAAAAAAAAATCCTCGGTTTCTAGTGGGCTTTCTGCCCCCCGGGGTGGCAGATTAGGGGCTACTGCCACCATCTGCCACCATCTGCCCCCCAGGGGAGCAAAGACTGACATTTCTCTGGGGGGGGGGAAGTCCCATGCCCTTTTTGGGCAGCCCCCATCCCAACATCAATAAAAAAAAATCCTCGGTTAAAATCCCCTGCCACCAGCAGCCCGGGGCTCCTTTTCAATTAGCAGGTCAAGTGCAGAGAACAAACCCTGAACATTACAGAGACCCTTGCTGGAAAAATTGTTATTTTAAAAATTAATCATATGAACCCTATAATTACCATTCCAGCAGATGCAGAACACCTGCGCCTCCCACTGATCTAAAAGAAGGGGATTAATATTACAGCTAATGTTACGTTTAAACCAGGCTGTTAGCCCCCCTTTGGCCTGTCCCGAGGGTGATGCAATCGATGGTAGGGAGAAACATGGGTATCCATTAAAGGCTACCTCTTTCAGGTCCCAAGTTTCTTGCATGAAGACTATATCATAATCATGGATAAGGGATTGCCAACCTTCAATCTGGATGTTAGAAGCTAGGCCAGCAACATTCCAACTTAAAAGGCTAAAACGGGGGGAGAATATTCACCACCTTCAGACTCTGATATTCTACCTTCAGGCTTTTCTTCTAAAATTGGACAATTAACATGGACTTGCACCCCATCCATTTGACCAGGGCTTGGTAGAAGAGGAGAAATAGGCGGATAGGGACTGGATATCTCACTACTGAATAAACCACCATTGTCTGCAGCACCTATACAGACATGCACCTGTCTTTCCAGTCAATCATTATCCTCCAACCCAGCCAGTGCAATATATCTATTTTTTAAGGGTACTGGTGTATGTAACAAGGGTTTTCAACTGTGTAGTCTGTCCACTCACACTCAAGAAATACATATCTGGATGACCCCGTCCGGACGTGCTTGGCCAGGTAGTTATCCTTTGACATTTGGCTTGCCTCACACCCCTTCCCTCCAGGTACCACATTCCAGATTTCCTTTCCTTTTCCATTTGTCTACAGCAGCATCGAAAAACGTTGGTAATCTCCTCCTGATGATGAACTAAAATCATCCAGGATGAAATGCTGTTGACAAAGTACAGTGTTCCCACAGCTTCCTTGGCTCATATCATGTTTCAGACTAACTGTAGCCTTACTGCTCATGTTATCTCTCATTTTTAATCAAGTCTGCACAAACATGCTCACTCAGGGAATGCCATAACAAAAAAAGATTTATTCAGTATCTTTCCAGGAAGCATTTTGGCTCAAACAAGCCTTGCTCACTTAATGCTGTGAATGAATGCTAGATGTTAAATAGTGTACTGATGTAGACTGAGTAAATGGACTCTTCATTACCTACTGGCGGTCGCTAGTAGGTAGTTATAGTTAGGACCTATTATCCATAGGAAAATCGTAACATTCTTTTCCCAATAACTTTGGCTTCGGTTGACGAATCTTCGCAAAATTTTCAAAACTCGTGCAGCGCTCCGGTCAGCTCCTATCTTAAAAGTTTCAGGGTGATTCGGCAAGCGGGGGCGAGAAAAAAGGGGGGTCCCAAAACGTGTTTTCTCTATGTTAATTCCCATAGGAAATTTTAGACACGGCTACAGCCCGAACTGCTGAACCAAATTACACCAAATTTGGCGAAAAGGTAGCCCTTGGCTCAGAAAGATCCCTTTTTGTTAAATGGTGTAAATCCGTACAGTAGTTCATGAGAAATTAGAAAGAGAAAAAGTTTCAATATATGGGCGGAGCCTAACGACACATCTCATCGTGAGATCTGATTGGCTGTCAGCGCTTCATCCTGGAATTGCCGGCAGCCATCTTGGGACCTATATACACATGATAGTACCCCATTGAAATGCATTTTAGCGAATCGAAGATTTTTAGGGTTACCAAAAGGAGAACTATAAACGGTGATAACAGACTTTAGTTACATTAGAATTCATTTGTTGATGGTACCATACTAATTTCAGGAATTGTGGTGATTTTACCCTGTGAAAAACCTTCTGCTGGGATATCATGAATCATGTTTGAGAGAAATCTGAAGCTAAAATGAGAGCATATTTTCTGTAAATTCACATGATCTTTCTCAGTCATGTGAGAATGAAGTCTGTCATTCTCAGTAAATCATGTACATCCAATAAGGGCAGAGACTGTCAGTTGATTCCTTTGTGTTCTACTACAGCTTCCCAGAGTGTTCTAAAGAACAACTAGAGCGCTAACAGCCTTACTTATGACAAACGTATGGCACACCTGAAGCCATCTTGATTGAAATAAACTGGTAACACTTAAAACATTTAATTTTACAAGGAACATAATGATGGGGTTCATTTTGTCATAGAAATTATGGTTAGTGCTGCTGAAAGAAAAATTAGGACATGTTTCAAGTGGGATCTCAAATATCTTCCTGTTATATTTCAACAGGAGCAGCCTGTCAGTTGATGCCTTTGTGTTCTACTGCAGCTTCCCATAGTGTTCTAAAGAACAAGTAGAGTGCTAACAGTCTTACTTATGACAAAATTATGGCACACCTGAAGCCATCTTGATTGGAATAAACTGGTAACTCTTAAAACGTTTAATTTAAAAAGGAACAACATGAGGGGGTTCATTTTGTCATAGAAATTATGGTTAGTGCTGTAGAAAGAAAAATGAGGACATGTTTCAAGTGTGATCTCAAATATCTTCCTGTTATATTTCAACAGGAGCAGCCTGTCAGCTGATGCCTTTGTGTTCTACTGCAGCTTCCCAGAGTGTTCTAAAGAAGAACTAGAGCGCTAACAGTCTTACTTATGACAAAATTATGGCACACCTCAAGCCATCTTGATTGGAATAAACTGGTAGCTCTTAAAACATTTAATTTAAAAAGGAAGAAAATGAGGGGGTTCATTTTCTCATAGAAATTATGGTTAGTACTGTAGAAAGAAAAATTAGGACATGTTTCAAGTGTGATCTCAAATATCTTCCTGTTATATTTCAACAGGAGCAGCCTGTCAGTTGATGCCTTTGTGTTCTACTGCAGCTTCCCAGAGTGTTCTAAAGAACAACTAGAGCGCTAACAGTCTTACTTATGACAAAAGTATGGCACACCTGAAGCCATCTTGATTGGAATAAACTGGAAACTCTTAAAACATTTAATTTAAAAAGTAACGAAATGATAAGGTTCATTTTGTCATAGAAATTATGGTTAGTGCTGTAGAAAGAAAAATTAGGACATGTTTTAAGTGAGATCTCAAATATCTTCCTGTTATATTTAAATAGGAGCAGCCTGTCAGTTGATGCCTTTGTGTTCTACTGCAGCTTCCCAGAGTGTTCTAAAGAAGAACTAGAGCGCTAACAGCCTTACTTATGACAAAAGTATGGCACACCTGAAGCCAACTTGATTGGAATGAACTGGTAACACTTAAAACATTTAATTTAAAAGGAACAAAATGATGGGGTTCCTTTTGTCATAAAAATTATAGTTAGTGCTGTTGAAAGAAAAATTAGGACATGTTTCAAGTGTGATCTCAAATATCTTCCTGTTATATTTCAACAGGAGCAGCCTGTCAGCTGATGCCTTTGTGTTCGACTGCAGCTTCCCATAGTGTTCTAAAGAACAACTAGAGTGCTAACAGTCTTACTTATGACAACATTATGGCACACCTGAAGCCATCTTAATTGGAATAAACTTGTAACTCATAAAACATTTAATTTAAAAAGGAACAAAATGAGGGGGTTCATTTTGTCATAGAAATTGTGGTTAGTGCTGTAGAAAGTAAAATTAGCACATGTTTCAAGAGTGATCTCAAATATCTTCCTGTTATATTTGAACAGGAGCAGCCTGTCAGCTGATGCCTTTGTGTTCTACTGCAGCTTCCCAGAGTGTTCTAAAGAACAACTAGAGCGCTAACAGTCTTACTTATGACAAAGTATGGCACGCCTGAAGCCATCTTGATTGGAATAAACTGGAAACTCTTAAAACATTTAATTTAAAAAGTAACAAAATGATGGGGTTCATTTTGTCATAGAAATTATGGTTAGTGCTGTAGAAAGAAAAATGAGGACATGTTTTAAGTGAGATCTCAAATATCTTCCTGTTATATTTAAATAGGAGCAGCCTGTCAGTTGATGCCTTTGTGTTCTACTGCAGCTTCCCAGAGTGTTCTAAAGAACAACTAGAGCGCTAACAGCCTTACTTATGACAAAAGTATGGCACACCTGAAGCCATCTTGATTGGAATAAACTGGTAACACTTAAAACATTTAATTTAAAAAGGAACAAAATGATGGGGTTTATTTTGTCATAGAAATTATGGTTAGTGCTGTAGAAAGAAAAATTAGGACATGTTTCAAGTGTGATCTCAAATGTCTTCCTGTTATATTTCAATAGGTGCAGCCTGTCAGTTGATGTCTTTGTGTTCTACTGCAGCTTCCCAGAGTGTTCTAAAGAACAACTAGAGCGCTAACAGTCTTACTTATGACTTAATTATGGCACACCTGAAGCCATCTTGATTGGAATAAACTGGTAACTCTTAAAACCTTTAATTTAAAAAGGAACAAAATGAGGGGGTTCATTTTGTCATAGAAATTATGGTTAGTGCTGTAGAAAGAAACATTAGGACATGTTTTAAGTGACATCTCAAATATCTTCCTGTAATATTTCAACAGGAGCAGCCTGTTAGTTGATGCCTTTGTGTTCTTCTGCAGCTTCCCAGAGTGTTATAAAGAACAACTAGAGCGCTAACAGTCTTACTTATGACAAAATGATGGCACACCTGAAGCCATCTTGATTGGGATAAACTGGTAACTCTTAAAACATTTAATTTAAAAAGGAACAAAATGAGGGGGTTCATTTTGCCATAGAAATTATGGTTAGTGCTGCAGAAAGAAAATTTAGGGCATGTTTTAAGTGAGATCTCAAATCATCTTCTATTTCATTAGAAAATTCTGACATGCAGACTGAAGCAATCACTTGCAATACCAGCAGTAGACTTCCTGGTGAGCAGTAGCTTTACTACAGTGATCTAATTAACAACTAGAGTGCTAACATTCTGAATTTATGGCAAATGTGTGACACATCTGAATGCCTTCTTGATGGAATCAAAGTAAAAAACTGCAAGCATTTCCTACTGAGGAGACTGCAGTAAATGAGGAAATTAGGAAACTTCATAACAAATAAGTCTCCCAAGATGGCCACCAGAGAAAAAAGAGACCAAATGTAGCACAAATATCACCCAGATGTAGCCCACATATAGCCCAATGACAGAAGTGTGCAAAACACTTTTTATTTTTAGTTTTTCTAAAGTTTTATATAGGGCAGACTAGTCAGATATTGGAGCGTTACATCTTACTTGGACCCCTTATTGCGTATTTTGCACGAAGTACATGAGATTGATCTTGCAAAACGTTGAACTTTACGATTCTGTTAACTTGAAGTTGCTCTGAACTGGGCTTTGTAACACCCGATTTTACCTACTGGTTTTAATTAATTCTCACTGTATTGTATTAGGAAAGAGGATTTACTGTTTTTATGTACACTTTTATGATCTATGTTTCTAAATCAGATCGAATAAAGTTTAATGAATTCTATGGCGGGACGGAGGTGAGGATTATACATATCTTTCCTCACTTTATTTGCATAGCAGTTCAAAGAAAACGTAACACAACAATCATTAAACAAAAGAATACACAACCCATGAACCATTAGGGGGGTAGTCTCCAAGGCAACTATAGTCCAATCATATCACAGTCCATCATATATAATATCGCGACGTCCCTTCCGCTTCCTCTTTCTTCACTGCTCGTCAGTTAAGTGCATTCCTTACATTCTTGGCTTAATCTGACGTTGTTGCTGTTTGTATAGCGGTTTCTTGTGCACGTTATTAGCATTATTGCCTTGGTATTGTTTCATATTCCCTGCGCAGCAGGTTCTTGCCTGAGAGCGTTCTCCCCCTTGCAGTTTCTCCCGCTGTGCGCTCTGCTCGCGGTGAGATCCTGTCAGGCGCGTCTGGTCCGAGCGAGGCAGCTCCGTCGAGCGCTCCCGCTGGTCTTTACGCGCGTTTGGGTATCCGGTCACTCCTTTAGTGTCCGCTTGATTCCTGACCAACCCTCACCTAATTTTGACACCGCTACTCGGTGATTTCCCCACACGACCACATTAGTGACCGGCGCCACCTGGTGGTGGTAATTGGTATTGCGCCCCAGTCTATTCTTATAAAAGCTTCGGGGAAGGCCCAGCTGTTGGAGCACCGGCGAGGGGACTGCCTTAAGGATTTTAAGGGCATTTGTTCTGTACTCACACCCTCTGCTATCATGTCTTCTCCAGAAGACCATTTTTACTCCTCCTACTAGGAAGTGGAGGAGGAATGCCCCCCCAACTTCTCCCTCCAGCAGTGGACCAAGCCCTCTCTCTGGCTATTTCTAGGGCGCTGGCTTCTCTTAGGGATCAGGTTAATAAGCTGGCGAAAAGCATCCCTGGGGTGTTCAGTGACCCAGATCTGGTGGTGGCGGGTCCCAGTAGCTCCCAGATGGGGAATAAAAGGGCCGTTAAGCATAACACGGGGCACTTGGAAGGATTTGATAAACTTACGGAGACTTTCCTCAAGAGTGTGCGAACGCTAAAACATGCACCCTGCCGGGAGGAGGAGGAGTCCGAAGAAAATTGCGACGCTGTCACCTTTATTGTAGACCCCGACGGTGGGTTTCCCTCAGAGGGAGAGGGTGTATCGGAGGACGATTTCTCCTCCGATGAGGATAAGGAATCGGGGCGTTCCTGGCATCCACAGTCCCACTCCTCTCAGTCCCGGGTTGGGGACGAAGTCCACTCGGACATGTTCGAGCCTATCCAAATTTACCATCCTAGGCCAGCGGAGTGGACCCCTGACACCAAAGTGGCGGCAGAGTATGTGGTGTGAAAATCCATCAACCCCTTGAAAGGGAGGTCAGGAATAGGATGAGGATTTGAGAAGTCACTCAAAATGTGCCCTAATGTTTCTTTTTTCAGCACTAATCATAATTTCTATGGCAAAATAAACCCCCTCATTGTGTTCCTTTTAAATTAAACTACTCACTCTCTACTACTCACTCGCTACTACTCTCTACTACTCACTCTCTACTACTCACTCTCTACTACTCTTTTCTACTCTCTACTACTCTCTCTCTACTACTCACTCTCTACTACTCACTCTACTACTCTAATACTCTCTACCACTCACTCTCTACTACTCTACTACTCGCTCTCTACTACTCTCTCTCTACTACTCTCTCTCTACTACTCCCTCTCTACTACTCCCTCTCAACTACTCACTCTACTACTCTCTACTACTCTCTCTACTACTCTCTCTACTACTCACTCTACTATTCACTCTCTACTCCTCACTCTCTACTACTCTCTACCTCTCTACACCTCTACCTCTCCACACCTCTACATCTCTACACCTCTACCTCTCTACCTCTAACTCTCTACCTCTCTCTACCTCTCTCTCTACTACTCTCTACCTCTCTACACCTCTACCTCTCTACACCTCTACCTCTCTATACCTCTACCTCTCTACCTCTACCTCTCTACCTCTACACCTCTACCTCTACACCTCTACCTCTCTACCTCTCTCTACACGCACACATATGCACATATATATATGCATATATATGCATATGCATTTATACATATGTATGTGTATATATATACATACATATATAAACATATATATAATCTGCATATCTATATAAATACAAATATAAATGCATGCATACATATACATATACACATATGCATACATATGCATCTTATATACCTGAACGTTTGAAAAACACTAATACAAGCAAAGCTGAAAAGCCACCTAATTACTAACAGAATTGCTTTAACTTAAACGAGGGCGAGACCTATTGCATTTTCCATGCTTCTTTACTTTGATTCCATCAAGAAGGCATTCACATGTGTCACACATTTGCCATAAATTCTGAATGTTAGCACTCATTAGATCACTGTAGTAAAGCTACTGCTCACCAGGGAAGTCTTCTGCTGGTATTCAAAGTGCATGTTTCAGTCTGCATGTCAGAATGTTTTTTTGAAATAGAAGAGGATTTCAGAAGTCAAAATGTGTCCTAATTTTTCTTTCTGCAGCACTAATCATGATTTATTTGGCAAAATGAACCCCCTCATTTTGTTCCTTTGCAAATTAAATGTTTTAAGTGTTACCACTTTATTCCAATCAAGATGGCTTCAGGTGTGCCATACTTTTGTGATAAGTAAGACTGTTAGCTCTCTAGCTGTTCTTTAGAACACTCTGGGACATTCTGTCATTGGGCTATACTTGGGCTACATCTGGGTGATATTTGTGCTACATTTGGGCTCTTTTGTCTCTGGTGGCCATCTTGGGAGACTTATTTGTTATGAAGTTTCCTAATTTCCTCATTTACTACAGTCTTCTCAGTAGGAAATACTTTCAATTTTTTACTTTGATTCCATCAAGGAGACATTCAGATATGTTACACATTTGCCATAAATTCGGAATGTTAGCACTCTAGTTGCTTATGAGTTCACTGTAGTAAAGCTACTGCTCACCAGGGAAGTCTGCTGCTGGTATTGAAAGTGCATGTTTCAGTCTGCATGTCAGAATGTTTTATTGAAATAGAAGAGGTTTTGAGAAGTCATTCAAAATGTGCCCTAATTTTTCTTTTTTCAGCACTAATCATAATTTCTATGGCAAAATGAACCCCCTCATTGTGTTCCTTTTAAATTAAACTACTCACTCTCTACTACTCACTCGCTACTACTCTCTACTACTCACTCTCTACTACTCACTCTACTACTCTCTAATACTCTCTACCACTCAATCTCTACTACTCTACTACTCGCTCTCAACTACTCTCTCTCTACTACTCTCTCTCTACTACTCCCTCTCTACTACTCCCTCTCAACTACTCACTCTACTACTCTCTAATACTCTCTCTACTACTCTCTCTACTACTCTCTCTACTACTCACTCTACTATTCACTCTCTACTCCTCACTCTCTACTGCTCTCTACTCCTCACTCTCTACTCCTCACTCTCTACTCCCTCTCCACCACTCACTCTCTACTACTCACTCTATACTACTCTCTACTACTCACTCTCTACTATCTCTACTACTCACTCTCTACTACTCACTCTACTACTCTCTACTACTCTCTACTACTTACTCCCTACTACTCTCTACTACTCACTCTACTACTCTCTACTACTCTCTACCACTCACTCTCTACTACTCTACTACTCGCTCTCTACTATTCTCTCTCTACTACTGTCTCTCTACTATTCCCACTCTACCACTCCCTCTCTGCTACTCACTCTACTACTTTCTACTACTCACTCTCAACTACTCTCTCTACTACTCACTCTCTACTATTCACTCTCTACTACTCACTCTCAACTACTCACTCTCTACTACTCACTCTCTACTGCTCTCTACTACTCACTCTCTACTACTCACTCTCTACTACTGTCTACTACTCACTCTCTACTACTCTCTACTACTCACTCTCTACTACTCACTCTCTACTACTCTACTACTCACTCTCTACTACTCTCTCTCTACTACTCACTCTCTACTACTCACTCTACTACTCACTCTCTACTACTCTCTCTAATACTCTCTACTACTCACTCTCTACTACTCACTCTCTACTACTCTCTACTACTCACTCTCCACTACTCGTTCTCTACTACTCTCTACTGCTCAGTCTACTACTCACTCTCTACTAGTCTACTACTCTCTCTACTACTCTCTCTCTACTACTCTCTACTACTCACTCTCTACTACACACTCTCTACTACTTGCTCTTTACTACTGGCTCACTACTACTCTCTATTACTGACTCTACTACTCACTCTACTACTCACTCTCTACTACTCCACTGCTCTCTACTATTCACTCTCTACTACTCACTCTCTACTACTCCCTACTACTCTCTCTCTACTACTCACTCTCTACTACTCACTCTCTACTACTCTCTACTACTCACTCTCTACTGCTCTCTACTACTCACTCTCTACTACTCACTCTCTCCTACTCTCTACTACTCACTCTCTTCTACTCACTCTCTACTACTCTCTCTGTGCTCCTCTCTACTACTCTCTACTACTCACTCTGCTACTCACTCTACTACTCACTCTGTACTACTCACTCTCTACTACTCACTCTCTACTACTCTCTACTACTCACTCTCTTCTACTCACTCTCTACTACTCTCTCTGTGCTACTCTCTACTACTCTCTACTGCTCACTCTACTACTCACTCTACTATTCTCTACTACTCTCTCTCTGCTACTCACTATCTACTACTCACTGTCTACTACTCTCTACTACTCACTCTACTACTCACTCTCTACTACTCTCTACTACTCTCTCTACTACTCCCTCTCTACTACTGACTCTCTACTACGCTACTACTCTCTACTACTCTCTCTACTACTAACTCTCTACTACTCACTCTACTACTCTCTACTACTCACTCTCTACTACTCTATCTCTACTACTCACTCCCTACTACTCACTCTCTACTACTCTCTACTACTCACTCTCCACTACTCACTCTCTACTACTCGCTCTCTACTACTCTCTACTACTCACTCTACTACTTACTCTCTACTAGTCTACTACTCTCTCTACTACTCACTCTCTACCACTCTCTCTACTACTCACTCTCTACTACTCTCTAATATTCACTCTCTACTACACACTCTCTACTACTTGCTCTCTACTACTCACTCTCTACTACTCACTCTCTACTACTCTCTACTACTCACTCTCTACTACTCACTCTCTACTACTCTACTACTCTCTACTACTCTCTCTACTACTAACTCTCTACTACTCTCTACTACTCACTCTACTACTCTCTACTACTCTCTACCACTCACTCTCTACTACTCTACTACTCACTCACTACTACTCTCTCTCTACTACTCACTCTCTACTACTCCCTCTACTACTCACTCTACTACTCTCTCTCTACTACTCTCTACTACTCACTCTCTACTACTCACTCTCTACTACTCTCTACTACTCACTCTCCACTACTCACTCTCTACTACTCGGTTCTCTACTACTCTCTACTACTCACTCTACTACTCACACTCTACTAGTCTACTACTCTCCCTACTACTCACTCTCTACCACTCTCTCTACTACTCACTCTCTACTAGTCTCTACTACTCACTCTCTAGTATACACTCTCTACTAATTGCTCTCTACTACTTGCTCTCTACTACTCCCTACTACTCACTCTACTACTCACTCTCTACTACTCTCTACTACTCACTCTCTACTACTCCACTACTCTCTACTACTCACTCTCTTCTACTCACTCTCTACTACTCTACTACTCCCTACTACTCTCTCTCTACTACTCACTCCCTACTACTCTCTACTACTCACTCTCTACTACTCACTCTCTACTACTCACTCTCTACTATTCACTCTGTGCTACTCTCTACTAATCTCTACTACTCACTCTGCTACTCACTCTACTACTCACTCTCTACTACTCAATCTCTACTACTCTCTCTCTACTACTCTCTACTACTCACTCTCTACTACTCTCTACTACTCACTCTCTACTACTCACTCTCTACTACTCTCTATTACTCTATATTACTCTCTACTACTCTCTACTACTCTCTACTACTCACTACTACTCACTCTACTACTCAGTCTCTACTACTCACTCTCTACTACTCACTCTCTACTACTCACTCTACTCACTCTACTACTCTCTACTACTCACTCTTTGCTACTCTCTCTACTACTCTCTACTACTCATTTCTACTCTCTACTCTCTATTATTCATCCTCTACTCTCTACCTCTCTACCTATCTCTACCTCTCTCTCTACTACTCTCTACCTCTACCTCTCTACCTCTACACCTCTACCTCTACACCTGCACCTCCATCAAGAAGGCATTCAGATGTGTCACACATTTGCCATAAATTCTGAATGTTAGCACTCTAGTTGCTCATTAGATCACTGTAGTAAAGCTGCTGCTCACTAGGGAAGTCTGATGCGGGTATTCAAAGTGCATGTTTCAGTCTGCATGTCAGAATATTTTAATGAAATAGAAGAGGATTTGTGAAGTCAAAATGTGCCCTAATTTTTCTTTCTGCAGCACTAATCATTATTTCTATGTCAAAATGAACCCCCTCATTTTGTTCCTTAGCAAATTAAATGTTTTAAGTGTTACCACTTTATTCCAATCAAGATGGCTTCAGGTGTGCCATACTTTTGTCATAAGTAAGACAGTTAGCGCTTTAGTTGTTCTTTAGAACACTCTGGGACATTCTGTCATTGGGCTATACTTGGGCTACATCTGGGTGAAATCTGTGCTACATCTGGGCTCTTTTGTCTCCGGTGGCCATCTTGGGAGACTTCTTTGTTATGAAGTTTCTTAATTTCCTCATTTACTACAGTCTCCTCAGTAGGAAATACTTTCAGTTTTTTACTTTGATTCCATCAAGAAGGCATTCAGATGTGTCACATATTTGCAATAAATTCAGAATGTTAGCACTCTAGTTGCTCATTAGATCACTGTAGTAAAGCTACTGCTCACCAGGGAAGTTTGCTGCTGGTATTGAAAGTGCATGTTTCAGTCTGCATGTCAGAATTTTTTTATTAAATATAAGAGGATTTGAGAAGTCACTCAAAATGTGCCCTAATTTTTCTTTCTGCAGCACTAATCATACTTTCTATGGCAAAATGAACCCCCTCATTTTGTTCCTTTTTAAATTAAATGTTTTAAGAGTTACCAGTTTGATGGCTTCTGGTGTGCCATACGTTTGTCATAAGTAGGACTGTTAGCGCTCTAGTTGTTCTTTAGAACACTCTGGGAAGCTGCAGTAGAACACAAAGGAATCAACTGACAGTCTCTGCCCTTGTTGGATGTACATGTTGTACTGAGAATGTCAGACTTCATTCTCACATGACTGAGAAAGATAATGTGAATTTACAGAAAATATGCTCCCAGTTTAGCTTATAGATCACCTTTCAAACCTCTGTGGGAAAAGCATGAGAAAATAGTTTTCTCTCAAACATGATTCATGATATCCCAGCAGAAAGCTTTTTCACATGGTAAAATCACCTTAGAACACACCACAATTCCTAAAATGGGTATGGTACCATCAAAAAATTATTTATAACGTAACTAAAGTCTTAAAACCTTCTATTAATTGCAATGCTTTTCAATGATGTGCTATCATGTATATTGGTCCCAAGATGGCTGCCAACACTTCTTGGATGAAGTGCTGACAGCCAATCAGATCTCACGATGAGATGTGTGGTAAGGCTCCACCCAGATATATCTATGATTTTACTTTTGATTTTCTCAGCAACTACTGAACGGATTTACACCATTTAACCAAAAGGCATGTGAACCAACGGCTACCTCTTTGCCAAATTTCGTGTAATTCTGTTCAGCAGTTCGCGTTGCAGCTGCGATTAAAGGTTCCTATGGAAAATTACATGGGGAAAACATGTTTTGGAACCCCCCTTTTTTCTTGGCCCCCGCTTGACGAATCACCCCGAGACTTTCAGGATAGGAGCGGACCGGAGCGCCCCACCAGTTTTGAAAATTTCGCGAAGATTCGTCAACTGGTGCCTAAGTTATTTCAAATAGAATGTTGCGGATTTCCTATGGATAATAGGTCCTAACTATAACTACCTACCGGCGACCGACAGTAGGATATATATATATATATATATATATATATATATCCGCTACTTTCCGCAGTTTTGTTGAGCACGCCCGCTTCTGGTACCAATCCACAACACTACAGACACGGACCTCGGTCTTCAGTGCAATTTTTTATTTATGAATCTCGCGTGCTAGTCGCCATAACGTTTCGGCTCCACCTGAGCCTTGTTCACATGACAACGTGTAATACAAAGAACCACCCTTATGTAGACGTAACTCACTCTGCACGTGATGCTGGTAAATGTGCATAGACATGGTAGAAAGATTGCGGATAGCACATCAATCACTTGAGCAATGCTCTTACAATAGGTGGGTGTTAAGAATTAACAACACGCAAGCATAAAATATGGCAATTCTTGAGCAGTCCGTAAAATAGTTAAATCTAAATCACTGATATGAAAATACATTATTATCTTGTGTATTCACTGCTATCAACTATAATAAAAGTATTATACTGTATGTGGAATATGCCTTTCGTGTTGATACTTCAAAACAATGTATTTGATCTCACCAATAAAAAAGCAGTTAATAACAGGTTTAATCCCACCATGTTTCAGCTGTTTAATCAGCATTTGTATCAATCTCCTGATTCCTGCAGCTATGTCAGCCTAAAAGGGTGTAATAAAGTGCCTAGAGATATGTGCAAATATAAAAAAAACAAAAAATTTGTGTGATTTATATGTTTATACTTTTCATATTAAATTTAAAATCTAGCAAGATAAAAACCGGTGCAGCAGCAGTTAAGTATTTCAAGAAATACATATAGTGGGTGTTAGAAAGGATAGACGGACCGGGAGGGTCGGCCGGGGTCAGGAGGAGAGGTCTCCGGGGAGAGCCGTCTCCAGCGATCGTACAGACAAGTAACTTCCCCCCCACAGACAGATACCACACACGGATAAGGTTCAGTGTTCTTTATAAGCACTTCTTAAGGTACGGTTGAATGGTACAAGGAGGTCTGGACTCAGGGGTCCCCTCGATTCAAGTCTCTCAAAGCAGGGTAAGGGGTAGCGGGACAGTCTGTCTACCAGTCAGGTAGTTTGGATGATATGATGATTAGCTCACAATCCTCGAGCTTAGTTGGTGCGGGCCGCGGCAGCGCCAGCAGGTCCCGGAAAGATGGTCGATGGACGGTCCGCGGCAGCGCCAGCAGGTCCCGGTGAGGATGGTCGTTACAATGGGCCGCGGCAGCGCCAGCAGGTCCCGGAAAGATGGTCGATGTCCGGTCCGCGGCAGCGCCAGCAGGTCCCGGTGAGGATGGTCGTTACAACGGGCCGCGGCAGCGCCAGCAGGTCCCGACGAGGATGGATGTTGTAGAAGGCCGCGGCAGCGCCAGCAGGCAGGACGATGGTTCACAAGAGCGGGCTACGGCAGCGCCAGTAGTCCGTCAAGGCTGAGTTCTCTCGGTGTCTCTCGACTCCAGGATACAACTGCCTTCCTGCTCCGGAGTTGCCCCAGTTATAGGGCAGGCGCTCTTTGATGTCCGGACCCTCGCACTTGGAGGTCGGAGGGCCCGGGATGAAGGTGTCCAGACACCCAGCAGGGGGTGGAGCCCGCGCCTGGGGGAGCTGGAGGCGATCGGCACCTGGCGGGGGAAGAGCTCTTGACACTTCGTCCTCCCATTGACCTGCCAAGTGGTCCGCTCACCTCCCGGGTGGATGGTGGTGCCGGGATGTCGGGGCCGGTCAGGCCCGGGGTTAGGGTCGGGGCGAGGCCACGCGGCCTCGTGGTGCAGGGCCCAAGATGGCGGCTTGAACCGGCCGGGGGAGCCGGTGGGGCTGGGCCCCGTGATGAGTAGAGGTCCGAGGGCAGAAGATCCGTCGGGAGACGGGGTACGGGTGCTTTTCGTGGGTTATGCCTGGTGGGCCGGAGCTCGGGCCCTGTCGTGCGGGGAGGGAGCATGCCCTTCGTGTGGCCTGTCCAACACGCGTCCCCCCCAGCTGAAGGCGGGGAGAGTCACCCATCTCCTTGGGGACTCTCTTCGTCGAGGCGGAAAAAGCGGGACAGGCCATCCGCGTTGGCGTGGTCTTGGCCTGGTCGGTGCTCCACAGTGAAGTCCATTCCCTGCAGGGAAATGGACCAGCGCAAGAGTTTTGGGTTCTCCCCCCGCATCTGCATCAGCCACTGCAGGGGTCGATGGTCGGTTTGTACCCGGAAGTGGGTACCGAAGAGATAGGGCCGGAGCTTTTTGAGGGCCCACACCACTGCGAAGGCCTCCCTCTCGATGGTGCTCCAGCGTTGTTCTCGGGCCAGGAGACGTCGACTGATGAAGGCCACCGGCTGGTCATGACCTTCGGGGTTTAACTGAGAAAGGACGGCTCCGATGCCGTGGTCGGAGGCGTCGGTCTGTACCATGAATTCCCGACTGTAATCGGGGGCCTGGAGCACAGGGGCGGTGCATAGAGCGGCCTTCAGCTTCTCGAAGGCCGCTTGACAATCGGGGGTCCAGTTAATCCGCTTCGGCTGGTTCTTGGACGTGAGACCCGTGAGGGGCCCCACGATCTTGCCGTAGTCCTTCACGAACCGCCGGTAGTAGCCGGTGAGCCCCAAGAAGGCTCGGACCTCGGTCTGGGTGACGGGGGGCTGCCAGGACTGAATGGCAGCAATCTTAAGTTGTAGCGGGGCCACCAGCCCGCTTCCCACTTGGTGCCCAAGGTAGGTCACAGACCCTTGGCCAATTTGGCACTTGCCGGCCTTAATTGTGAGGCCGGCCCGCTGGAGGGCCTGTAGGACCTCTTGGAGGTGACGGAGGTGGTCGGGCCAGTGGTGGCTGTATACAGCGATATCGTCCAGGTAGGCAGCGCTGAACTCTTCGAGCCCCGCCAAGACCTGGTTCACGAGGCGTTGAAACGTGGCGGGGGCATTCTTCATGCCGAAGGGCATGACCTTGAATTGGTAGTGGCCATCGGGGGTAGGGAAGGCTGACCGTTCCTGAGCCCTGGGTGTGAGGCCGATCTGCCAGTAGCCCGCTGTTAGGTCGAAGATACTGAGGTAGCGGGCGGCCCCCAGCCGGTCGATCAGCTCGTCTGCTCGGGGGATCGGATGAGCGTCGGTCCGGGTGACAGCGTTCAAGCCCCGGTAGTCGACGCAGAATCTCAGTTCAGGTGCGGTGCCGGGGGCAGCGGCTTTGGGGACCAATACAACCGGACTGGCCCAGGGACTGTCCGAGGGCTCGATGACCCCGATTGTGAGCATCTTGGCCACCTCCTCCTGTATGCAGGCCCGTACCCGATCTGGTACGCGGTAGGCCCGGTGTCGGACAGGGGGACTGTCCCCGGTGTCCACGTCGTGCAAACACCAAGGGGTGACCCCGGGGGTGAGGGAGAACAGGGTAGCGAACTGCAGCAGGAGGTTCCGGCAGCCCTGGCGTTGCTCCGAAGTGAGGGCGTCAGAGAGCCGGACCCCGTCCACGGAGCCGTCATTCTCCTGAGTCTTCAGAAGATCCGGGAGGGGTTCGGAGTCTTCCTCTGCCCCACTGTCCGTAGCCATCAGGAGGCTGAGTTCTGAGCGCACAAAGTGTGGTTTGAGTCGGTTGGTGTGGAGGACCCGAAGGGGGTTCCGGGAGGTCCCCAGGTCGATGAGGTAAGTGACGGGGCTTTTGCGCTCGACCACTTTGAAGGGCCCCGTCCACTTATCTTGCAAGGCACATGGTTCGGTGGGGGACATCACCCATACTTGTTGTCCAGGCTCGAACTCAACGGAGGAGGCATTGTGATCATACCACTTCTTCATGTCCTCCTGGCTGGCCTCGAGGTTCGCCTTGGCCATCTCTCTGAAGCGCCGGGTCTGATTGCGTAGGGCCAGGAGGTATTTGAAGACGTCTGGAGGGGTCTTTAGGGGGGCCATCTCCCAACCTTCTTTTACTAGGCTGAGGGGCCCTCGCACAGGGTGCCCGTACAGGAGTTCGAAAGGGCTAAAACCGAGGGACTTCTGGGGAACTTCGCGGTAGGCGAAGAGGAGGCACGGGAGTAGTACATCCCACTGGCGACGGAGGGGCTCTTCCAATCCCCCAATCATCCCCTTGAGGGTGCGGTTAAAACGCTCCACTAGTCCGTTCCCTTGGGGGTGATAGGGGGTCGTGAATCTGTAGGTGACCCCGCATTGTTGCCAGAGGGACTTCATGTATTTGGATATAAAGTTCGTGCCTCGGTCGCTGACGACTTCTCGGGGGAAGCCTACCCGGGAGAAGATCCCCATTAGGGCCCGGCCAACCACCGGAGCTGTCACGGTCCGTAGGGGCACCGCCTCGGGGTAGCGGGTGGCATGGTCCACCAGTACTAAGATGAACCTGTGTCCTTGTGCCGTGCGGGGGTCCAGAGGCCCCACGATGTCTATCCCCACCCTCTCGAACGGGGTGGTGACCACAGGGAAGGGTTGCAGAGGGGCTTTCAGCTTCCGACCACTCTTCCCGCTGGCTTGGCATGTGGGGCAAGATCGGCAGTAGTTCAGGACGTCGTTCCTCATCTTCGGCCAGAAAAAGTGGGTCACTAGGTGGCTGTACGTTTTATCTTGGCCCAGGTATCCAGCCAGGGGGACATCGTGGGCCAGGTTGAGCAGAAAGTCTCTGAAGCGGAGAGGTACCACCAGTACTCGACCGGCCCCCAGCTCGGCGATTCTTTGCTCGCTGTATAGCAGGTCGTTATCCCAATAGACCCAGTGAGTTCCGGTGGAGTCCCCTGCGTTCTGGGCGCTGGCTTGTTGGCGGAGTCCCTCGAGGGAGGGACAGGTCTTTTGTTCCTGGCGGAACTGTGCTTGGGTGGGCCCCCCCTCTTGACGCCACTGAGCCAGGTCAGGAAGGTCCTGGGGTTGCGCGTCCCCTTCGGCCGTCGGGTCTGGGAGGCTGGCCTCGTCGTTGTCTTCTACTGGGGCGACTGGGGGCGGAGGTGCTGGCCATTCTGGTTCTTCTGATCGAGGGACGGCACGGGCGGCCATGGACCGGGTGGTTATGCAGGCCCAGTCCGGGAGGCCCAGCATCCCCAGGTGCTCTCTTCTCTCAACGGTGGCCCACGGGGAACTCTCGAGGTCATTCCCCAGGAGGCAGTCCACGGGGGCATTGTCCCGGACCGTCACCTTCAACAGGCCGGAGACCCCTCCCCATTCGAATGGAACGCAGGCCATTTGACACATACTTTCAGAGTTGTCTGCCGAGCGGACGGGGCAGAGAATGTTCGGCAGGATCTGCTCGGGCTTCACCAGGTGACAGCGGACGGCCGTCACACTGGCGCCTGTGTCACGCAAGGCCTCGGCTCGCTGTCCATTAATGGTCACCCACTGACCGTATTTCCTGGTGTTAGCGGGTAGGGGAGCCCGCGGGACCATGTCTCTTCCCCCTAAGCACGCCAGGACCATGGCGGCCGGTTCCCACTCTTGCTGGGCCGGCTCATACTCCTCTGGTTCCTCCAATGATCGCTCTTCCCCCAGGGCGGCGGCAGCTACCTGGCGGGGCTTGGGTGTTTGGTTCTGCGGGCAGCTCGGGTCATTGGCGTAGTGGCCGACTCGCTGGCATCGGTGGCACGTGACGTTGGCTCGGACCCCAGGACGCCACGGGGGGTTGCCCCGACCGACTGGAGCCGGGGTGCTGGCCACGGGTGTTGCGGGCAAGGCGTCTCTCCCTCGCCCCTGGCCCCCTCCTCCTCCCCGAGGACGGTGCTGGCCTTGGTTGTTTCTGTTCTGTTCGTGTGGCCCCCTCCGGCCCACTCGGGTGCTTTCCCATCGGTCAGCTTCGGCGGCGAGCTGCCGGGGGTCAGTCAGCTTACTGTCGAGGAGGTGCTGCCTGAGCTCGACGAAGCAGTTGTTCGACAGGTGCTCCCATACCATCAGGTTAAAGAGTTGTTCGTAGGTGGTGACCTGGCTCCCCTTTATCCAACCCTCGAAGGCACGGCTGAAATAGTTCACGTATTCTACCCAAGTTGTACCTGGGATCCGGGTGCAATCCCTGAACCTCTGGCGGTACATCTCGGGTGTGAGGCCGTAGCGGGTGAGGAGGGCAGCCTTCATGTGGTCGTAGGACGACATTTGGTGATCTGGGAGCTGCAGTAGGGCATCGCGCCCCTCGTTGATAAACCTCCCCCAGAGTCCGGCTCCCCAATCACTCCGGTCGATCCGGTGGGAGGTCATGGCGATCTCGTAGGCTTTAAACCACTGTTGTATGTCGTCTTCTCGGACATACTCGCGGACAACATCCTTGGGGATGTGGACTTTTTTCTCGATTGGCCCCGGGGTGTGTGGTCGCTCAGGCACCCCCAGTTCTTTATTCTGTTTCCGAAGTTCTATTTCCGCCAGTTTGCGCTCGTGCTCGAGCGTTATTTTTTTCTCCTCCAGCTCTCTCTGTCTCTGCTTCTCTTCTCGTTCATCTCGGAGCCGCATGTGCTCGAGGTTGAGTTTCTGTTCCGCTAACTTGAGTTCCCCATCCATCTTGAGTCGTGCCATTTCCAACTCGTGCAATCTGGTTCTTTCTCTTTCTCGGATCTCCTCCTGCGAGAGGCCCGTTCCCCGCTCCTCGGGAGCCGTGGCGTTCCCCTCTGGTGTGATGCTGCTTTGGTCGGAGGGTCCGGCGACCCCAGTTTCTGTCCACGACTCTAGGGCGTGCTTTAGATCATCTTTGGTACTCAGGCCGGTGGTAGCAATGCCAAGTTCTATGCAGAATTGTCTCAGTTCGCGGTGGTTGTATTCTTCTAATTTATCCATTTGGAATTTCTCGGTGGAGTTGCTATCTTTGGCTGACATCGTGTTGTTGTCGTGGGGTGAGCTACTCTCTGTACGATTACGCGTTGATTCGGATCGCGCCGCTGGCCACCAATGTTAGAAAGGATAGACGGACCGGGAGGGTCGGCCGGGGTCAGGAGGAGAGGTCTCCGGGGAGAGCCGTCTCCAGCGATCGTACAGACAAGTAACTTCCCCCCCACAGACAGATACCACACACGGATAAGGTTCAGTGTTCTTTATAAGCACTTCTTAAGGTACGGTTGAATGGTACAAGGAGGTCTGGACTCAGGGGTCCCCTCGATTCAAGTCTCTCAAAGCAGGGTAAGGGGTAGCGGGACAGTCTGTCTACCAGTCAGGTAGTTTGGATGATATGATGATTAGCTCACAATCCTCGAGCTTAGTTGGTGCGGGCCGCGGCAGCGCCAGCAGGTCCCGGAAAGATGGTCGATGGACGGTCCGCGGCAGCGCCAGCAGGTCCCGGTGAGGATGGTCGTTACAACGGGCCGCGGCAGCGCCAGCAGGTCCCGGAAAGATGGTCGATGTCCGGTCCGCGGCAGCGCCAGCAGGTCCCGGTGAGGATGGTCGTTACAACGGGCCGCGGCAGCGCCAGCAGGTCCCGACGAGGATGGATGTTGTAGAAGGCCGCGGCAGCGCCAGCAGGCAGGACGATGGTTCACAAGAGCGGGCTACGGCAGCGCCAGTAGTCCGTCAAGGCTGAGTTCTCTCGGTGTCTCTCGACTCCAGGATACAACTGCCTTCCTGCTCCGGAGTTGCCCCAGTTATAGGGCAGGCGCTCTTTGATGTCCGGACCCTCGCACTTGGAGGTCGGAGGGCCCGGGATGAAGGTGTCCAGACACCCAGCAGGGGGTGGAGCCCGCGCCTGGGGGAGCTGGAGGCGATCGGCACCTGGCGGGGGAAGAGCTCTTGACACTTCGTCCTCCCATTGACCTGCCAAGTGGTCCGCTCACCTCCCGGGTGGATGGTGGTGCCGGGATGTCGGGGCCGGTCAGGCCCGGGGTTAGGGTCGGGGCGAGGCCACGCGGCCTCGTGGTGCAGGGCCCAAGATGGCGGCTTGAACCGGCCGGGGGAGCCGGTGGGGCTGGGCCCCGTGATGAGTAGAGGTCCGAGGGCAGAAGATCCGTCGGGAGACGGGGTACGGATGCTTTTCGTGGGTTATGCCTGGTGGGCCGGAGCTCGGGCCCTGTCGTGCGGGGAGAGAGCAAGCCCTTCGTGTGGCCTGTCCAACAGTGGGTAGCCTGAGCCCAGGCATACCACCAATAAATATATGTATATATGGGCTATCAGTAAATGACTTCCCAATGAACATAGCGGGTTTTATAGCTTCATTTCTTACAATGACATGTAATCATAAATCACTGTGTATGTAAACAGATACTCTATCAATCATGAGGTTCAATTGGAATAAAGTGCATCAAGTACTAAGGTACAAAGTGTGCAAATGTGCCAGGGTATAGAAGATATCACGCATTCATTAGTTGTAACTCAATATATAAAACCAACAGTAGATCATAAAAAGTTCATTGCCTTAAAACTCAATATTGGTAAACATTATTATACCTAAAATAATAAATAATACATGAGAAGATAAAATATCAACCTCTGCGTGTTAAAACCCTTAAAATATTTTCTAAAATATTTAGTAAAATATCTTATAAAATATTTTATAAAATCCGTGGGCACAATAGGACCAGTAAGCCAAGAAGTTACTGTAATACAATGGCCTTTCCTAAGTGTGCATATTACAGCTAGATTTCTGTTTCTAGTGAAGGCCAGTGTACAAATCCTCAGTAACATTTAAACCAGCTGGCCATTTGGTATCAAGGCGGAGTATATATTTGGTTTCTAACCTACGAAGCAATGCTTCCCTATTGCCTCCTCGCCTGCTAGCTGGTATTGCATCAATAACAAAGAATGATAATTCTTTGTTGTTACTGCGGTGTGCCTCCTTGAAATGGCGGGCCACCGGATACGTATTATCTTGGTTCGTAATGGCCCTAAGATGTTGTAGAATGCGTTTGTGCACTTCTAACTTAGTGCTGCCCACACATCTAAGTGCACATGGGCACTGAAGCACATACACAGCGTACTCAGTTTTACAGGTTAATACCTTCTCAATTTTATTTTTCCTTTCACTGAATCCATCCTTATAGGTTTTGGAGTTAACCCCGTGTGTGCAAGCTTTGCATACCTTACATTTGTAAAATCCCCCATTGGTTTGCAACCATGTAGATTTTTCTATGGTCTCAGGGTTGGTATTGACAAGGCTATCCCTCATTGAGGGGGCCCGGCTGAATGTGAGAGTGGCCCTTCGAGGCAGAGTGGGACCTAGAACCGAATCACTTTTTAATGTTGGCCAATTCCTGTTTAAAATACGGTACAGTTCCTGATGTTGATTGTTGTACCCTGTAATGAATCTAAATTCCTTAAGTGGATTGGCTGTATTGGTAGGTTTTAAGTCACTAGTAACAGGTGGACTATATTTCACCAATAACCCCTGTCTCTCCCTTGCTTGAGCTTTAATTATAGCCTTATCAATCACTGACTTAGAGTAGCCGCGTTGTAAGAATCTGACCTTGCTTGATGCCTGAGCTTTATTCCATTCTTCCTCACTACTGCAAACTCTGCGCAGGCGCAGCATCTCCCCAAAGGGTATGCTTGCAATTATGTGTTGGGAATGGGTGCTGGCCGCATGCAAAATAGTGTTGCCGGCCGTTGCTTTCCTGAATAGTCTAGTTTCAATTGCTCCATTCTCAATGTAGACCTCTGTGTCTAAAAACGTAACATTGGTTTGGCTCATAGTTACAGTAAAATTAAGGTTCAATGTATTGATATTGATGGCATTGACAAATGATTCAGCTGATTCCCTGTCTCCCTGCCAGACTACAAATAAGTCATCAATAAATCGGTACCAAACAACAATGTTAGTTCTCATGATCTCTTCAAATTGTACCCGGAGGACCAGTTCCTCCCAAGCTCCCATGTGCAGACATGCGTAGCTTGGAGAGAAACTGGCCCCCATGGCTACGCCCTGCAGCTGACGGTACAACAAATTATTGTACATGAATACATTGTTGTTCAAACAAATATTGAGCATTTCCAATAGCATAGCAGTATGATCTTTAAACTGTTCCTCTCGTCTAGACAAGTAGTACACAACAGCTGCTATACCATCTTTGTGTACTATACTAGTGTAGAGCGATGAGACATCCAATGCTAACATCCAGTAGTCTTCCTTCCACTGAACCGCTTGTAGTTTATACAAAAAATCCCCCGTGTCCTGCACATAGGAGTCCAATGATTTCACAGCTCCTTGTAAAAAGTAGTCTATATAGACTGATGTCTTTTCAAGTAACCCTCCCCTGGCAGAGATAATAGGCCTGCCCGGGGTTTTTTTTATGTCTTTATGCACTTTGGGGATAAAATAGATAAATGGAGTTGTTGGATGCTCATTTCTTAAAAATTTGTATTCATCTTCTGTCAGCATTGTGTTGTTTCTCCATCTAGACAATTTCTTATGGTAATCGGATTGCAACTGTTTCATCTTGGATACATTACTCCGTTCGTTGTGTTCCCTGTTGTTGAGCTGGGAGTAAGCCTCACGATCATACATTGTCTTGGTCATTAGTACAATATTTCCTCCTTTGTCGCTTGACCGTACAACAATTTTCATATCCTTACTGAGTTTGTGAATTAAGGACTCATAATGCTTCTTTCTGACATCAAATTTGGGTTTCCTGTGACTATTCTTCTTGTGCATCTCTTTGATTTGGGAAACAACATTATCATTAAATATATCGATAGAGTCCCGTGCCATAATTGGGGGGAAAGTTGAGGTAGGTTTAAATGGAGTGACTGGTGCTATTTGTTTTATGGGGCCCCCACTGATTGGAACTTCCGTTCCCCCGGGTTGGGACACCATAGAATCCAATTCTTGACCCATCCACAAATCAAATATGCCACTGGGTATTGCCGACCCCGATGCTGTGATGCCACCAGGGGACAGAGGTGCTACTGTCTCAGCCATGGTCTTATTTTTCAACAAGTGAAATTTACGGAGTTTTAATTTGCGTACAGCTTTGTATATATCGAACCTTGTAGTGATATAGTTCATGTTAGTGGGTGGGGCATAGGAGAGGCCCAATTTTAAAATACTCTCTTCTTCCTCGGTGAGTACTGTCGTGGTCAGAGTGATTATCGAGGTTTCATCAATGATTACTTGTTGCCTCTCCATTGACCTCTGCCTCTTCTCTTGTATGATGTGCCCCCTCCTTGCCCTGTACCTCTGCCTGCGCCTGTAGTTTGCGTATTTCCTCCGAAATTCTTTTGGACGCGGGGCCGCAGAGTTTGCATCCGTTCCTGGCATAAAAAATGAATTTCATCCCCCGGTTGAGGTTTGGCCATGTCATTAGTTGCTGATTGCCTCAGGTCTGATTCAGACCCACTGCTAGTCACTGAACTCATATCAGACCTCGTTGACTCTCCTTGTTCCTTGTTCCTTACTCCAGATTTGGGTTGGCCCTGGGTTTTATTTTTGTTGCCCCGAAAAGCATCATATTTTTTAGAGAAGGTGAAGATCTGTCCCAGCTCATAATCATTACAATCTCTCTGAAATTTATATGCTTTCCTGTCCATTATTTTTGCTTGTTCTTTTTTAAGTCTGTCCTTCATTTCTGCTGTTAGTTTTCTCTTTTCCTCATTGTCTTCCATTACTTCTATTTCATCCTGAATCGTGGCTATTTCCTTCAATAGTTGCGCCCTATCGATATCAGCGTATTTAACTAAAATGTGTACCAGTCTTCGTGGGGCGGCGTTCCTACCTGGTGAGGAAGCGAGGGGCGATTCTGCCGGATTATTGTTTTCCTGACTGCTGCGGTCTGTCTTCCTCCTGCTCCCGCCACTACTAACGCGGATGCTGCACGGAGGGGGACTACCATCCCCAGGATCCTTAGCGGCGCCACGGGAAGCGGAACCCGAACACGCCCACTGCTCTTTCGCGCCGGGAGGCGCTTGAAAAACACTGCGAACCATCGTCAGAGCGGGCGGCGTTCCTACCTGGTGAGGAAGCGAGGGGCGATTCTGCAGGATTATTGATTTCCTGACTGCTGCGGTCTGTCTTCCTCCTGCTCCCGCCACTACTAACGCGGATGCTGCACGGAGGGGGACTACCATCCCCAGGATCCTTAGCAGCGCCACGGGAAGCGGAACCCGAACACGCCCACTGCTCTTTCGCGCCGGGAGGCGCTTGAAAAACACTGCGAATCACCGCGTCGCGGGACCGCGCGCGGGCGGCGCCGGGAGAAGCCCGGGACAAGGGCGGGACCGTCTGTGGCCGTCCGGGGCCGGAGGAGGCCGGGCTGGGCCGCCCCTCTAAGTATTGCTCCTCGGATTAGTAGTGATTTAACTCCCATTGGCTATTTCCATTTTAATTATTATAGTCAGTCATTTCCTTGGACTAGAGTGTGTTCCTTTTACCTAGTACCGTTGGTTTTTAGAGAGTTGTGCCATAAGTTTTTCATTGCTTATTGTTGGGGGCTCACTAGAAGCATGGGGAAGCACTCCAAATCTACAGCTAGTCGTCCGATGACTAGACAGCTAGCCAACTCTACTTCTCAGATCCCTAGTCTCACAGCGATAGATAAGATGCTGCAAAAGACTATCGGGGTGGTGGCTACAGCCATTGAAAATACAGAAAAACGGCTGTCGATCACACCGGCATTCAATATGGCCCCCCCTTTAGATGGTTTGTCTGATTTTTCTTCTTACCAGGTGGATCCTGAAGCTATGTCTTCCATGTTGCCCTCATTTACGCAACTACCGTGCGCCCAGGCTCAAATAGATGAGCCAGCTCTAGTGGAAGAGGGGTTATCATCATCCTCCTTTGTTTCTATTGTGGCCCCCATAAAGCAGGTTAAGCCAAGGAAAAAACAAAACAAACAGAAACAGAGAAAAAGGAGATTCTTACCAGCCCTTGCTGTTGATAGCTCTCCCCTCTTGGCCCCGATCCACCACCCCCCTACTTCTATCCCTCCGACCTGGGTGACTACCCTACTAACTGATCTCCAGTCCCACATAGACCAGTCTCTAAATCTTCTGGTTAAATCCCTGTCATCTAAAATCGACAGGTTGGTATCCTTAGTTAATTCCAAAGGATTTGGGAAGAAGCAGCCAACCCAGGACCCTAAGCCCATCTTGGGCAGTTCGGAGGTTGCTAGTTCTCAAGTAAATCTTACCAATTCCACCCCCCAATCACAGCCACCTTTACCCCCGATCCAGGTGGCCACGGATCTGGGCCAGCCTTCTATGGTGCATCCAACTGCCCCCTCCCTTAACGCTGGTCCTCATTTGTCCCTGACTATGCCCCGAGCCCCTACTGTCGTTTCATCAAATGAGCAGCTAACCCGCTGCAGGGATTCAGGTTCTCGGAATATAGACGGGGATGGATCCCGCCTTCATGTGGGGGGGAACCGACCCCCCCGGAGCGTGGATGATTCTCATCTTCTAGTCCAGCTTCCTCCGGAGGCAGCACCTTATGTGATCGTGCTTACAGGAGTTCCACCGGTAATGAATGGAAGGGGGGAATCCTATCTTGAACTAAAAAATAAAGTCATCCACTGGCTGTCCAAAAATAGACCACTGAAGGGAGTAGGGAGAGGGGAGATCCTTCATGTTCGGAGGGTTAGCTGGCTAGGGACCCGTTTAAAGGACATAGGGGGGGACTGTGTCCTGATTAATTTTAGGGACCCCAGAGTAGTGTGGTAAATAAAATAAATATTACCGGACTGAATTTCATGCGGAATCTTAAAATAAAGTAAAATAGCTCAAAATAACAAGAGGCAGAATCCGTGGTATAAGAGGTTTTCTAATGGGCTTTATTCCATTCAAAATGGCCGACTCGAGTCGCGGCCCTCAGGTTCCGTCACCACGAAGGTTCAGGAAGTGAAGTACAATAATTTATTAACAGACATGTATTTTTATAATAAGTACATTACAATGAAACGAATGTAGAAGGCGTAACATTTGATAAGAAAAATGACGTGACAGTGACATAATCGAAACTAGGCGTAATAAGGAATAAAAGAAACATGATTGGTTAGAATTATCAGACATAGGTGGATCTATAAGATAATACTTGGCATAGATGCGCGCGCGGCAGCATGACGTGTAATTGACGTGCAACTAGGGGGTGAAGGGGACTTGACATTTAGCTCTACATGTGGAGACGAGAAGTCTGGGGTCAAGTCAACCTAATCCCAAATCATATCTAACATCCTATGTTTAAAGAACTGTGTTATCCACAAGGGAAGAGACTCTCGGACAGAATCTATTCTATACTGACTGTGTGCGTGTACAAGCGTCTAAGTGTCTATATGAGATGCGAGGGGCAGAAAACTTTCCATGGCAACAGGGCTATGAATCACTTGCAGGAGGACGGAAAGGCTGAGTCCTTTGCTTGTGAGCTAAAGGAAATGTTTACCTAAATCACTGGACAGGAATGCATCGGCTGGAGAGCAAAATAGATAATTCGAAGGTGAAATACAACTTCTTGGCAGACAGGCGAAAACTGGCCGAGGCAGGCACCGTTAGCTGCACAGGGAGTAGGACAAAGTTCATGGATACAGATGCGAGCTCAAACTGAAGCTGTCAGAGGCAGAGAGCAGGGAAAGGCTTTGAGGACAGAATCGGGCCTACTTGCCTGAACTGTAAAAATGAAGTAACTTAGCCATATAAAGTCGGTGGCCTTTCATACTTAGGAATCGAATATCCAGCCCATTGATGGCGGATCTGACAGAGAACATGTTGACGGTAGACACACATATGTTTGCGTCTTAGAAACTGGAACTGGAGGGAACATACATGTACTTGTAACATGCATATAGAACCGTTGGGGTCCAAGATAGGGGACATAACTGATCAGGAAAATCCACATTTCCACATTCCCTCCTTGTCCCCTTCTTGCCCTTCACGAGACATCAATCTTCATCATTCCTTCGATTTGCTCATGGAGCATCATTTCTTCTTCTTTCTTCTTCCGGGATCTTGAACGAAAACCTTGATGTGGAATACACGATGTGGCACACAGACCACAAATCGCTGGTCCACATTGCAGGCATAGACAACAACTGAAGAGCATAAGAAGGCCAATACCTAGGAAGGATAGAACTCTCCATCCCCAGGCTGATATCACACTCCAAAACCACCCGGACCACGTCCAAGTGCCTGGATTCTCGTGTATCTGGCTTACAATCTTATGAAGGCGTGTTATAGCTTTATATACAGATGGCGAATTTTCTGGTATGAATATGCAGCAGCTGGATCCGATGACCCTGCAAGCTCCGCCCCTATCGGCCAGGATGACGTCAAGGACAAGACGATTCTGGAGAACAACAATTCTCATCACTGATTGTTCCTCTGTCAGATTGCCTAGGGCGGCTATAGTCTCGTTTACTACAGCTTCAAGAGTCTTGGTGAGTCTGCGTATCAGCTTGCTATTTGATATTGTACCTATATAGGGAAAGATACCTTTATTGAAATCTACATACTTGTCCCATGCTGTCTCAGTATAATCGACAACTGGGAGATCTCTTTTCTCTCTATTGTGTACTAAATGAACATTTCGATAATAATCAGGGGGAGCTAGGAAAACAGGTGGCAAAAGGAATGCTATGTAACAGGTACCATCCCAATCTAGAGGCAGACGCATATATGCCGTCTGACCACATATGAAGTAAGAATGGCGAGAAGCTCTAAATGAAGATTTACCTTGATCACTATATTCTACTGTAGTAACGCATTGGCTATGGCCCATGTGTATGGAACCAACTTTTCTTACACATAATTCACCCTTAACTGGAAATACTGACATAGTGGGCAGAATTAGTTCAACTTCGGATTTGACATTCAAAATCATAAGATTAGGCGTAAAATTACCTAATTTATACACTTCATTTTCTAAATCAGTTCCTGTTCTACTGGGGTGACCCTCCTTATTAGGGTGACAGACTTTGAATAAAACTAGATTCAGATTTCCCCATATCCAATGTTGTTGATAAACTGCTGTGTCTGGGTCTATGGAATTTAATAAACTAAACCATGCTCCACAGGAGCCATTGTGTGTGAATGGATGTGGAAAGAAAGGCAGAACTCCTTTGTTATTCTGATAGGGAGGAAGTCGGCCACACACCCAACAATTGGTCGCATTACTAGTCTGATGGGAATGATGTAACATACTAATGAATGTGTTATTGCGCAGCGCAAGTCTATAAGATAATTCATGTGGCGGTAGGTCACTAAAAGAATGTTCATCAGTTATATTGAAAACACGTTTAGAAACAGGATAATACATATGCAACAATATACTTGCAGTAACTATTAAAAAACTCAAGGAAGACAAAATTAATAAAGTCACAATACAGTGGTTACGCAGTAATTTACAATAAGCATGTCGTTTCATTATGATTCTGGACTCTACATGATTCAGACCTAAGGGATACATGTCGGGACAGATTCAACCGCTTCACCTTGGAGAGGACTTAAACAATCAAATCGTCCGACAGTTTAGATCTGGACCTGAGTTTCTGTTTATAGCACTGAGAGTCATTCTGTTCAACAAAAGGAAGTTTTGAATCAGTCTGTGAGGGAGTGCAGGGCACAGTGTCTATATCTGAAGGTAGTCCATGAAATTTTTTGACGTGACTGGAATGAATCCACCCTTTTCGTCCCTCGATCTTCACGGCTGTTCTTGTGGTCAACAGGACCAACTTGGGTGCTTTCCACCTGGGCTCCAATTGACTTTTCCTGTCGAAGTTTCTCACAAAGACAAGATTACCCGGAACAACGTCATGGGGTTTCGCCTCAGTGTTGTCGGGAAAGGCTGCAGCTACCTGTGAACGAGAAGATTGTAGTGCAGACATCAAGGAAGCCAAGTAATCTGTCAGCATATTACAGTCAATATCAGTTATTTTACGTGGTATAGGCGTCCCCCACATATTCGGTGGTCTACCAAAGATCACCTCATACGGGGATAGCCCTGTTCTAGAGTGTGCTACCATTCTCATGTAAAAGAGTGCAACTGGTAATGCTACTATCCAGTCGACACCTTTCTCTCTACATATTTTGGACAGTCTGATTTTCAGTGTCTGGTTATGTCTTTCTACGAGACCTGCTGCCTCGGGATGTCGGACACAGTGGAATTTCCACTGATATCCCAACAAGAGTGAGACATGTTTCATTAATTCGGATGAGAAAGGCTGACCGTTATCTGAATATACAACACGTGGTAAACCGTACCGTGGGAAGAATTCTCGAACTAGCTGCTTGGCAGTAGTCGGGGCAGTGTAATCTGATACGGGATACGCCTCTGTCCAACGGGAGAGAGCGCAGACAACTACGAGGACATATTTGAATCCTCGACAACGTTCCATCTGAATATAATCCATCTGGAGGACTTCAAAAGGATGGTCAGGAGGCTGAAATCCACCCTGCTCTACGGGAACACTCTTTCCTGGATTAAACTGACAACATATCATACAGGTACGAACTTTTTGTTTAGCTGCTGCTCGTAAATGTTTGTTGAACCAAATGTGCTGAATGCTGTCTAGCATAGCCTTCTCTCCTAAATGTGCTGGACTGTGAACTGTAGCTATAATGGCTTGAACCATGGAATCAGGGAGAAACCATACAGATTTCTCCTTCGTCATCCATCCTTGATCTGTCTGGATCCCTCCTAGTTCAGTCCACTTCTTTATTTCTTCTGCTGTGGCATGTGTCTGTATGTCAATTACGTCAAGTGTGGGATCCTTAATCGTCATACACTGTGTTGGTGTCTGAACTATTGGCTTTGTCATGTCTAATGTGCGATTCTGAGCAGTCTGTTTAGCTGTTCTGTCAGCTAAATCATTGCCTTGAGAAATGGTATCAGTAACCTTCGTGTGTGCTTTACATTTCATAATCGATATAGCAGTGGGTAGATGTATTGCGTCTAACAAAGCATGAATGAGGGGCCCGTGCTGAATGTGGGCACCATGGGACGTTAGATAACCTCTCTCTCGCCACAGCACGCCGAAGTCGTGTACAACTCCGAATGCATAACGTGAGTCAGTGTATATATTAACTTTCTTATTTGTGGCTTGAATACAGGCTTGCGTTAGAGCAATAAGTTCTGCTGCTTGGGCTGACAGAGTATCTATACAATGTGTCTCAATAACTTCAGTGTCTGTTGTGACTGCATACGCGGCCACTAAATCTCCTTTACTTGTTCTCATGCATGATCCGTCTACATACAACGTCAGGTCTGGATCTAACAATGGAACGTCTGTCAAGTCTTGTCTAGGTTTCGTCTTTATTTCAATGATTTCAATACAATCGTGAGCTAGTGGGTCTGTTCCAATTACAGGTAATAGTGTAGCAGGATTCAATGTATTACACCGTCGGATCTCTATGTGTGGTTGAAACAATGTCAGTTCATAACCGGTAAGTCTTGCTATGGTCAAGTGTTGCGTTTGTGTTCGGTTCACAAGAACCTCTACTGCATGTGGTACTTGAACTGTCAATGGGTGTCCTAATACTATGGCATCGCTTTGTCTGATTGCTAAAGCTGTCGCTGCCACTGATTTCAGGCATGCAGGCAAAGCCTGAGCTACGGGATCTAATGTACTGGAAAAATAAGCACATGGCTTGCGTGATCCTGCTTGATCCTGAGTGAGTACTGACAAGGCAGTACCTTCGCGTTCTGTAACAAAGAGTGTAAAAGGTTTGCTATAACATGGTGTTGCTAAAACAGGTGCTTGACATAAAGCTTCCTTTAGGCTTTCAAAAGCTTGTGTATGTTCCTGAGTCCAAGGGAGAACAGTCGATGTGGCTGCCTCCTGTGTGGTTAACTGAATGAGTGGTTTTGCTAGAAATGCGTACTGAGGGATCCACTGCCTACAATATGAAGTGAGGCCTATGAAAGCCCGCACTTCCTTTTGTGTCTGGGGTATTGACATGTTAGCAATTAACTGGATGCGATCTGGTGTAAGCTGCCTTCCCTCCTTGGACAGCGAGTGACCAAGATAAATAACTCGCTGAACACAGAATTGCAGCTTAGAAGGGGACACCTTGTGCCCCTTGTCGGCTAGGAAATGTAAAACTGTCAGAGAAGCTTTTTCACATTCTGGCTCGCTTCTCGCGGTGATCAGCAGATCATCGACATATTGAAGCAGTGCAGTATTGACTGGCATGTGGATACTGTCAAGTTCTCGTTTCAGTGCTTGGCTGTAGATGCTGGGGCTTTCTGTAAATCCTTGGGGAGCGCGTGAGAATTTAAAACTGCGCCCATTTAAACTGAATCCGAACAAGTATTGGCTTTCCGGATCTATTGGGACGCTGAAAAAGGCATTCTTGAGATCAATTACAGTAAAAAATGTTGCTTCGGAATCAATTGCTGTCAACAATGATGATATATCAGGGACCACAGGGAATTGTGGTACGATACACTTGTTTAGTTCACGCAAATCAATAACCAATCGGTACACTGGTGGAGCAGTAGGATCAGTTCGTTTAAGAATCGGAATTATCGGTGAATTACATACATTGGAGTCTGTTTCTACAACTACTCCCTGGGCAATTAGCTCATCAATGATTTTCAACAAAGCCACTACAGCATCATGCGGTAACTTGTATTGTCGCATTCGTGGTAGTACCACTCCTGCTTTCAATGTAACTCGATAGGGTGTGATGTTCATGCAGCCAACATCCGTAGGGCCTTGTGCCCATAGATGTACTGGTAAAATCTGTAGTCGGGGATCCATGTCTCTAGACACATAGTGACCTTTAAAATCACGCAAAAACAACCTTACTCCTTCCGGAGAACAACATATTATGGCTCCTAGTGCTTTCAGAGTTTTAATTCCTAACAAATTTTCTGGGCATGATTTAGTAAGCAATAAATCTGTAGTTCGTGTCAAAGGTCCTATCGTAAGTGGTAGAGGCTGTGATACTTCATTAACAATAGGTTTTCCTGAAAAACCAAGGGAAACATTTTGAGAGCCTGAGAGGGGTGCCCCTGGAACTTCACTACGTTTTATGGTTGTTCGACTTGCCCCTGTATCGAGTAAGAATTTTCTATCTTGACCTAATAATTCACTATGTACATAAGGTCCTTCTTGATCTACCGGAATCTCGATAAGCGGTAAGTCAACTTCCCTCTCTAGGCTGGTTCATGTGTAACGCTGATACTCAGGGTATTCATACTGTGCAGTCTGATACATTTGTTGTGTTGTGGTTTGTGTGGCAGTAGCAGGCAACGGTGGTGCAGCTGGCACAAACTGTATGGGTTGCTGTGAGGCTGGCATAGACTGTTGCTGAACTGGCACGGACTGTCCATGCTGCATAGCTCCTTTTTCATTCTGATCTTGTCTAACTAATCGTGGTCTCTCTTTTGCAATACCTGTAGCTATATTTCGTTTCAGGACTTGACAATCATGTACATAATGGCCTAGTTGTTTACAGTAATTGCAGGTTCCTTTTACAGGAACTGCAGAATCACCAGAATGTGTCACACCCTTTTTGTGACCATCTGCTGGTACTGTCTGAGAAACTAGCATTTTCATTTTTGTATCCTTCATGCGTCTATGCTCGTGTTCTTGTTCATCCCTAATTCTATTGTGATGATACTGTAACATTTGTAGCATTTGCGACGGAGTGTTACTTTGCCAGGTACTCTCGAATTTCAATATTCTATTCTTCACTGGAGGCAATGCATTTTCCACTAATTTTGTCACAAATAGATGTGGATATGAGTCACTACTTGCTTTTATACCACTATTTATACCAAAACATTTTTCAAATCGAGCATAATAATCGCTTGTGTCTTCATCTTGCTTTTGTTTACAGGCTGTGATTGCACCCCAATCTTCCTTCTTTGTAGTTAATAAACGTGGCAGTACCTGTACTAGTAAACCTGGCAATAGTTTAACTTTATCCCCGAGCCCTGAACCTGCGGCTCGGCCCCTTTCTTCCTCTGCTAATGCTGTCCAGTCTATCTTTTGGTCTCCCACTTCCCACTCTTTTTCTTTCAGTTTTTCATATATGCCAGCAGGCAAAAGCACTTTTAATATCGTCATAATATCAGGAAAGGTGTACTCTCCCATCAGTAACATGTCTTTAATTTCTCGGTGGAAACCCGCTGGGTCTTTGTCATGACTAGGTACTACTTTCTTCATTTCTAATAATTCCATTTTTGATATGGGTGTGTAAACAAATACACGGTGAAACTCATTGTCTTCGCCTTTTATTGGGTGCACTTCTCGTAGGGGATTTTGTCTATCCATATAGTACGGCGCTCTCTCTCTGTGGGGCAGCGAGAGAGAATCCGGACTTACAAAAAGGACATACTGCTTACGTGACACTAATATCTCTTTAATTAGCTTGTTACTAGAACCTCTCCATCTGTTCGTGAGTAGTTCCGTTAATATATCAGGTAAAGGACCAGGGTCAGCATGTTGGCTCTTATATAATATGAGGAGTTGCTGAATCATATATATTCCAGCTAAACGTTGTTCATCTGTACTGAGGTTGAGAAACGTGTGTGCTACGGTCTCATCACCGTATTTTTCAGGACTAACAATCCAGTGAACGGCTGATCTGGCTAATTCTTGCTCATCCATGGAATCGAGGAGGTGGTAACCTCTTCGTTCTCGTAGTATTTTATCTGCGGCTTGAAACGAATGTTCAGGAGATTTCAGATTTATTACAGGCGTCGGATACGTTCTGCTATTATTTGGACATACAGAGTGTATGGGATCAGAAAAACATCTAGTATTTTCACAAGATCTTCCTCTGCCTACATAGGCTATTGTCTCTGACTGTCTTGCAGAGTTCCCTGATTCGGACACTTCATCTTGCTCAAACTCGTCTGTTCCCAATCTCTCTTCATGAATACGCTCTATTTCTTTACGTATTTTTCGGCACATGGCTATTATACAATTTTGCTTATCGTGTCTCCCTTCTGATATATTCTGACTCCATCTTGTAAGAATAAGCATTGCATTCCGGTCTACCCCCGGACGATCTTGATTTCTGATTACACAGTTTATGAGGAAACGTAACAGTTCCCCCTGTATCTCTACTTTCTGGAATTCCATAGCTCTGTTAATACATCCTGGATCTCGTCCTGTTTGAACAAAATGATATATGTTATCTAGATGCGTAGTCATCCCTGGTAACCTTGCTAAATACTCTGCGGCTCGTCTGATACGTAATGATGCCAGGACCATTTCGTCCTCTTTACCAACCACTGGGTCATATCTACAATTTACAAGGAGTTCCTTAAGCGTACGTTCATTTACGAACTTAGGTGTACGTGAATGTGCTGACTCTTGAAAAACAAGTTTATTTATTCTAGGTGGTGTGAAAGTACTGCTAGCACCTCCCGTGGCCCCATCTGGGGCGTCGGGTGTGAATGGATTCGTTGAACGTGACACAGCAACTATGGGTGTCGATACCCCTGTAGAGTCGACTGCGGAGACAGATGCGGAAACAGATGTGCTTGCCGAAGCTTGTATCGGGACTTGCTGTTGCACGGGGACAGATACCTGATCCTGACGTTGAACCCCTCCGCCAGACGGTCTATGTGGTGTGGCGTTAGCATACTCGGGGGCTGCATCGTCTAGATATGAGGAAAGAAAAACATCTTCTGCGGTTCTGGGATGCCCCTTTGGATGTACCTTAATTGGAAATAATGGGGGTGGCAAGTCTTTTGGCACCTCCGTAACAGCCTTAGGTAGTCCTTCGGCTAGAAGGGGATACATACCATTCATAAGAGCATTTCTTTGTCTATTTACTTGTTCTGATTTCACTCGGATACCTTCCTCAATTAATAGATTTTCTTGAACTTTATTTGAACTCTCTTTACTCCTCTCTTCTTGTCTACGTGCTTTTTCTGTTCGTCTATGAGATTCTTTACGCCATAACTCAACAGCGTCTTTCTGTGACTGTCTGACCTTTCTTTTCCATAACTCTTCCTCCACTTTCATGATGCACTCTGCATCCCAGGTTCCCGCTATGGGCCACCTTTGACTTTCCGGTAATCCTTTGGTATAATCTACCCATAGATCAAGAAACAATATGGCATCTAAGCCATGTTTATGGTACATGAAATGTCCTGGAGTGTCTCTAGGAGGAATAGGAACTGCTTCTTCAAGCACCCCTTTTCTGGTAGTAATCTGTCTTAACTTCGAGAAGAGCGGCATATTGACAACTGACCTGATACTTACTCTTGAACTTACTTAATACGAGAAACACAATAATGAACAGTGAACAATAAACAGTCATTCATACCACAATATGCAAGACATTTCTGAATACTTTAAACATTAAACATTAAACATTATAACAATGATCGACAATGATGACAGTCTGCTTAACTAATCACCACGCTGAATTCTTGACAATAACTGAATACTTCGGAATACTTGATATACTGCTAAACAGTACATATACACTGCTAAACAGTGCAGACCGGATTTGTGTACCCAAATCCGTCTTGACCGGCACAACCTATGTGCGCGTCAACACGCCTCCCCGGCGATGGTACTCACCGAGTAGCTCCTTGAAACGGAAGGCCTCAGAGAATGGACAGGACTCGATAACTGCGGACATCGGACCCTCTGGACGTCGGGATTTCGGAAAACCTGGTGGGCCTCTGTATACCTCGGATCTTGCTCTCTCAGCTAGGCTCTGGTCGGGATACTTCGCACTTCTCACCGCCTCGTCTGGGTTGATCGCAGCCTCAGTCGCCCCCGCTTGACCGGAGGGAGCTTACAGGAAATCCTGCTGGTACGCGTTTTATGGTCCGTCCAGCTGTGGCAGGAGACCGGGCCTGCAACGCACCGCCGGCGCGTGAGATGAGAAAGTGTCCCTATTCGGGCGCCATTATGTGGTAAATAAAATAAATATTACCGGACTGAATTTCATGCGGAATCTTAAAATAAAGTAAAATAGCTCAAAATAACAAGAGGCAGAATCCGTGGTATAAGAGGTTTTCTAATGGGCTTTATTCCATTCAAAATGGCCGACTCGAGTCGCGGCCCTCAGGTTCCGTCACCACGAAGGTTCAGGAAGTGAAGTACAATAATTTATTAACAGACATGTATTTTTATAATAAGTACATTACAATGAAACGAATGTAGAAGGCGTAACATTTGATAAGAAAAATGACGTGACAGTGACATAATCGAAACTAGGCGTAATAAGGAATAAAAGAAACATGATTGGTTAGAATTATCAGACATAGGTGGATCTATAAGATAATACTTGGCATAGATGCGCGCGCGGCAGCATGACGTGTAATTGACGTGCAACTAGGGGGTGAAGGGGACTTGACATTTAGCTCTACATGTGGAGACGAGAAGTCTGGGGTCAAGTCAACCTAATCCCAAATCATATCTAACATCCTATGTTTAAAGAACTGTGTTATCCACAAGGGAAGAGACTCTCGGACAGAATCTATTCTATACTGACTGTGTGCGTGTACAAGCGTCTAAGTGTCTATATGAGATGCGAGGGGCAGAAAACTTTCCATGGCAACAGGGCTATGAATCACTTGCAGGAGGACGGAAAGGCTGAGTCCTTTGCTTGTGAGCTAAAGGAAATGTTTACCTAAATGACTGGACAGGAATGCATCGGCTGGAGAGCAAAATAGATAATTCGAAGGTGAAATACAACTTCTTGGCAGACAGGCGAAAACTGGCCGAGGCAGGCACCGTTAGCTGCACAGGGAGTAGGACAAAGTTCATGGATACAGATGCGAGCTCAAACTGAAGCTGTCAGAGGCAGAGAGCAGGGAAAGGCTTTGAGGACAGAATCGGGCCTACTTGCCTGAACTGTAAAAATGAAGTAACTTAGCCATATAAAGTCGGTGGCCTTTCATACTTAGGAATCGAATATCCAGCCCATTGATGGCGGATCTGACAGAGAACATGTTGACGGTAGACACACATATGTTTGCGTCTTAGAAACTGGAACTGGAGGGAACATACATGTACTTGTAACATGCATATAGAACCGTTGGGGTCCAAGATAGGGGACATAACTGATCAGGAAAATCCACATTTCCACAGTAGTAGATCACATTCTGGCGCAGGGAGGGCACCACAGAAGGGGTGCTATTGAGGCATCGCATTTGGGGTACTTCTATTCCATCTCCAATACTCTGGACCCAGCTGATTTACCTTACTTCCACCAGGCCCCACTCAATTCTTACTTTAACATCCCGGTTGAAAACCGTTTTGGTGTGCTTAATGCGGTGGACTGACCATCACATCTGAGTCCTCGCAAGGGTGAGTTCTTGCCCGTGGGGGGGATCCAGGATGAGGATGTCTATGATATAATGACGATGGTGCCCTCGGTAGCTCCGGGTACGGAGAGTGGCCCTGGGCCCTCTTCCCCATCGTCCTTGTCCCCCAGCGCATCAGTGGGTTGTCTAGGGTCGATCCCCCTTGTGCATTTTGCTTCCCACAGCCCCCCCTCTCCCATCCCTTCGGTTGACAGCTCACCCCGTATACCTTCCCGGAAACCATTAGTTGGGTCCTGGAATGTGGCCGGTTTAGAGTCCAAACTCTCTGATCCCGAGTGGGGAGAGTTAATGGACAAATATGACATCTGTATATTCCAAGAAACCTGGCTACGGTCTATACCACGGAGGGTGGGTTACGCATCATTTGCAGTCCCAGCAGTCCAGGGGACGCGAGGGAGACCTTCAGGGGGGCTAGTTGTATGGGTTGCAACACACTTGGGGTGTTCAGTAAAGCCACTGGATCCAAAGTCCCCTGATATTCTATGCCTGCTACTAACCTTTCCTGCTAGTTATTCACTAGTAGTTATAAATGTATACTTGCGCCCCCAGCCGGTTCAGTTAGGTCTGTCTATCCTGGGCGCCCTGGAAAATGTTCTACATTCTCTTCCACCGGCGTCCCATAAACTAATTGGAGCAGATCTTAATTGCCACTTTGAACCCCTCCCAGGGATCCCTTCCCCCTCCTGCGAGGAGGATGAAATCTATCTAATCCCAGATCTTCTATCCCATCCGGCCAAACGTCTTTCCCCTCTTGCCCTTGAGATTAATAGGCTTACCATTGCACACTCCTTGCGGGCCTGCAATGGTAGACTCTGCCCGGACGTGCCGGGGTCTTTCACCTTCAACAGAGCTGGGAGCTGTTCGACTATCGACTATGTTTTGGTGAACGTGGAATTCTGGGGCCATTTGGCCTCTTTTTCTATTATTCCACGGGTCGATAGCGATCACAACCTATTGTCTCTGGAATTGATTACCAATCTAGGTGGTAGTGAATCTTTTAGGCCCCAATCTCCAGTACATAGTGAGAATTTGGTTCTAGCGGCAGGTGGCAGACGGATCAGGTGGGAAAGGGTAGCGTCTGACGACTTAAAGCTGGCCGATATATATAGTACTGTGACCCGCTCCTTGGAAGCAGTCTTCCATCTTTTGAGTCCTGCTGGGGATATCCCGCAGTCCCGCTTTTTCGAACTCCAGACTATCCACAAGGATTTTCTTGGCAGTTTGGCTAGCTTTTTCTTTTATAACCCTACGGCCTCAAAACCAAGGCCCTTTAGGCCCGAGCACTGGTTCAATGGTACCTGTAGGCGGGCTAAGTCTGCCCTGCTAATAGAAGTGAAAGAGGGTACCTTGTCCAGTATCCGGGCGGCTAGGGCCACCTACAAAGACCTGATCAAGGAAGCAAAAGCCGAGTGGGAGGATCTAAGGTGGCAAAATTTACTCCAAGCTCTAGCAGACCGTGATTCGAGGGCGTTTTGGAACATTGTTCGATCGGGCACGGTAGCTAGTACCCCAGCAATTATTCCTAATCTCAGTGAGGAGGTTTGGCTCGCCCATTTCCAACCCCTCTTCTCGGCCAGTAACCCTCCGGGTAGCAACGATGCAGGCCTCTCACAGATTGATATTGCAATGGACTTGCTGAGCCAGGAAGAAATTGAGTCTAGCCTCTTTTCTCTCCCAGAAATCGAATTGGCCCTCAATTCCCTTTCAGTAGGGAAAGCTCCGGGGCTCGACAAGATCCCCGGTGATCTCTACCGAAGTGATGTAAAAATTTGGGCACCTTATATACGTGTATATTTTAATGCCATTTTGCAGGGCCTTAGAATCCCGGACACCTGGTTGGGTGCAGAAATCATACCCATCCACAAAAAATCTTCCCCACTGGACCCAGCCAATTACCGCCCCATAAGCCTGATTGATGTTCTTCAGAAGCTGTTCGCCCGAGTCCTCTTATCCAGACTGCAGCTCTGGATGGAGGATCAACACATCCTAACCTCCCTACAGGCGGGGTTCCGAGCTAAGGTTTCTACTATTGATCAACTATTTAGATTACTCTTGATCTATTGGAAGACAGTCAGCATGGGTGCTGGTAATTTGTATCTGATCTTTGTGGACCTTCGGTCCGCTTTTGATATGGTGCAAAGGGAAAAACTCTGGGCCATTTTGCTAGAGATGGGGGCCCCCCCTACCTTTGCCACTTATTCAAACGACTCCACCTAGGCACCTATGCAAGGGTGAGATATGGGAGAGGCGGGGAAATCTCCAGGCCATTCCCGGTAGAGAAGGGTGTGAGGCAGGGCTGTGTCCTGGCCCCCACCCTTTTCTCCCTTTTCATCAATGGGCTGATTGAGTATCTTTTGCGCTCCGCTAACCTGGATTCCCCTGTTTTGGCGGGGCGTAAGGTCCCGGCCCTGATGTTCGCTGATGATACGCTCTTGTTATCTCAATCTTACATGGGCATACAGCGTACACTAGAGGCCTTTTGCTCCTTTTGTAAAATCAGGGATCTGGAACTGAACCTCTCTAAGACCAAATTTATGGTTTTTGGTTCTAATTCACTTAATTGCCCCCACCCTAAACTGGGAGAGGTTGAGTTGGATAGGGTTGCCACGTTTGATTATTTGGGGGTGACCCTTAATGATAAAATGAATTGGGGATCCCATTTGGCAAAGGCAAATCTGAGACTAGCCCAATCAGTGGGGGGTATCCTGAAGGTGTTTAATAACTCTTCGTGTAAACCTCTGGGCCCCCCAATGGAAATTTACAAATCCCAAGCCAGAGGAGGAGCACTTTATGGTGCTGAATTATGGGGATATTCTACCCCCGCTTCCCTCTCATCTATTGAGAATTCCTTTATCAGGAGATTGCTGAAACTACCTGTCAGCACCCCACTAATCCCTCTGAGATGGGATCTGGGTTTGATTCCCATAGAAGAGATTGCCCTGAACCGTCCTCTTCAGTTCTGGAGGCGTCTTTGGTCAACGCCCGAGTTGGAAAGCTATAGGTTTGATCTTGGCGACGTTATGGCAAGGGGAAAATCGGATAAGATCCCCTGGCTTGCCTACATAAAGAACCTTTGCAACCTAATTGGGATGAGGAATTTATGGTCTGCCCCGGAAGTGACCTGCCGTACACTTTCGAAGAACTCATTGAGGGAGGTTTTGAAATCTTTTAGGAAGGGTATCTTACTCCATTCCTCCCTGGGCAGGCTTACTGACACTTTTCTGGATATTAAGTGCAGTCCCCAATATGAAGTCTTCCTAGACGTGATCCAACCTCCTCTGGCTAAGAAACTTTACATACAGTTTAGACACGGTTCGCTTCCACTGAGAGATCTTACCCATAGATGGTCTAATGTTGCAAACCCCGTTAGCTCGTGCCCCCTATGCTCTGCTACTTGCGAAACAGAGCTGCATGTTGTTCTCTTTTGCCCCTCATATACTATTGCACGGAAAAAGTGGATCATCCAGCTATGCAAGTCTAGGGGTCTTAGGGACTATAAGGAGGTGTTCAGAATTCTGAAATATGACACCACCCCTTTGGTGGTGTTTGCAATGGCTAAATTCCTTCTCTCAATGTGGTTTGCTAGGTCCAAATTTTTGTCTTCTGCTACTCACCCCCCTGATTCAGTACTACCTATATCATCATCTTAGTACTTTGAGGTATTATGTGTATATCTCTGGCCTTGGATTAATTTTAACTTTTTTCCCGTTTCGTGGAAAAGATCTTCTTTTTACTGTGTAAGTTCCATAGAACTGTCTTAATGTTTTAATGGATTCCACTCTATACAATGTTATTTAATCATGTTTTAAATGTATTTATGTATTTATGTCTTTTTATGGTATTTTACCGAAATAAAAGCTTTGACTGACTGGCTATACCATCTTTGTGTACTATACTAGTGTAGAGCGATGAGACATCCAATGCTAACATCCAGTAGTCTTCCTTCCACTGAACCGCTTGTAGTTTATACAAAAAATCCCCCGTGTCCTGCACATAGGAGTCCAATGATTTCACAGCTCCTTGTAAAAAGTAGTCTATATAGACTGATGTCTTTTCAAGTAACCCTCCCCTGGCAGAGATAATAGGCCTGCCCGGGGTTTTTTTTTATGTCTTTATGCACTTTGGGGATAAAATAGATAAATGGAGTTGTTGGATGCTCATTTCTTAAAAATTTGTATTCATCTTCTGTCAGCATTGTGTTGTTTCTCCATCTAGACAATTTCTTATGGTAATCGGATTGCAACTGTTTCATCTTGGATACATTACTCCGTTCGTAGTGTTCCCTGTTGTTGAGCTGGGAGTAAGCCTCACGATCATACATTGTCTTGGTCATTAGTACAATATTTCCTCCTTTGTCGCTTGACCGTACAACAATTTTCATATCCTTACTGAGTTTGTGAATTAAGGACTCATAATGCTTCTTTCTGACATCAAATTTGGGTTTCCTGTGACTATTCTTCTTGTGCATCTCTTTGATTTGCGAAACAACATTATCATTAAATATATCGATAGAGTCCCGTGCCATAATTGGGGTGAAAGTTGAGGTAGGTTTAAATGGAGTGACTGGTGCTATTTGTTTTATGGGGCCCCCACTGATTGGAACTTCCGTTCCCCCGGGTTGGGACACCATAGAATCCAATTCTTGACCCATCCACAAATCAAATATGCCACTGGGTATTGCCGACCCCGATGCTGTGATGCCACCAGGGGACAGAGGTGCTACTGTCTCAGCCATGGTCTTATTTTTCAACAAGTGAAATTTACGGAGTTTTAATTTGCGTACAGCTTTGTATATATCGAACCTTGTAGTGATATAGTTCATGTTAGTGGGTGGGGCATAGGAGAGGCCCAATTTTAAAATACTCTCTTCTTCCTCGGTGAGTACTGTCGTGGTCAGAGTGATTATCGAGGTTTCATCAATGATTACTTGTTGCCTCTCCATTGACCTCTGCCTCTTCTCTTGTATGATGTGCCCCCTCCTTGCCCTGTACCTCTGCCTGCGCCTGTAGTTTGCGTATTTCCTCCGAAATTCTTTTGGACGCGGGGCCGCAGAGTTTGCATCCGTTCCTGGCATAAAAAATGAATTTCATCCCCCGGTTGAGGTTTGGCCATGTCATTAGTTGCTGATTGCCTCAGGTCTGATTCAGACCCACTGCTAGTCACTGAACTCATATCAGACCTCGTTGACTCTCCTTGTTCCTTGTTCCTTACTCCAGATTTGGGTTGGCCCTGGGTTTTATTTTTGTTGCCCCGAAAAGCATCATATTTTTTAGAGAAGGTGAAGATCTGTCCCAGCTCATAATCATTACGATCTCTCTGAAATTTATATGCTTTCCTGTCCATTATTTTTGCTTGTTCTTTTTTAAGTCTGTCCTTCATTTCTGCTGTTAGTTTTCTCTTTTCCTCATTGTCTTCCATTACTCTATTTCATCCTGAATCGTGGCTATTTCCTTCAATAGTTGCGCCCTATCGATATCACCGTATTTAACTAAAATTTGTACCAGTCTTCGTGAAGCTTCTAGATTGCTCTCGGCCCACTCTTTCATTAACTCTGGGTTTGGGTTTTCATAGCTTGGCGCCATTAAGATACGAAGGCCTCTTGGTATCCTGTTTACATCGAGATAGCTTTGTAAAGACTTAGCTTCCCACCATTTACTCTGTTCATTGCGAAGTTTTTTCTCCAAATTCTTAAATTTATCTTTCATAGTACTGTGACTCGTTATAGGTTCATTGCCGCCTTTTTCCCGTGTTACCATTGCTGTGGGGAGACTGTCAGAAAACATCTTCAATGCCGCTGCCTCCCGTTCATCCACGTTGTCGGTCGACATTCTCCTTGTTGCACTTAATGCGAGTATTGAAATTTATCGTCTGGGGGTTAACTCTGATGCTCATACAGGTCAACGTTCAAACTTCCCCGACTGCACTCAAACTCTCCACCCCCGTAAATCGGAATGTTCCGGCCAGAAACAAATCTGTTCGAGCAATTACCTTTGGTGTGGCGTGTCCTCCGACGCGGCACTCCCCAAGGAATCCTTCTCCTTGATTTACGTTCAGGCCAACAGTTCCGTCACTCCGGGGGGGTCAAACGCCGTTCCTCTTCCAAGGATTTGAATTACCCGGACACCGGGAATTGGCTCCGTTTCAGGCGTTGTCCATTGTGGAGAGGGTCTCGTGAAATGGCCGTACGTCGCCACCCAGCCAATAATATCCGCTACTTTCCGCAGTTTTGTTGAGCACGCCCGCTTCTGGTACCAATCCACAACACTACAGACACGGACCTCGGTCTTCAGTGCAATTTTTTATTTATGAATCTCGCGTGCTAGTCGCCATAACGTTTCGGCTCCACCTGAGCCTTGTTCACATGACAACGTGTAATACAAAGAACCACCCTTATGTAGACGTAACTCACTCTGCACGTGATGCTGGTAAATGTGCATAGACATGGTAGAAAGATTGCGGATAGCACATCAATCACTTGAGCAATGCTCTTACAATAGGTGGGTGTTAAGAATTAACAACACGCAAGCATAAAATATGGCAATTCTTGAGCAGTCCGTAAAATAGTTAAATCTATCTATCTATCTATCTATCTATCTATCTATCTATCTATCTATCTATCTATCTATCTATCTATCTATCTATCTATCTATCTATCTATCTATCTATCTATCTATCTATCTATCTATCTATCTATCTATCTATCTATATATATATATATATATCTATATATATTATCTACTGGCGGTCGCCAGTAGATAGTTATAGTTAGGACCCTGTTTCCATAGGAAATCCGCAACATTCTATTTGGAATAACTTTGGCGCCGGTCGATGAATCCTCGCGAAATTTTCAAAATAGGTGGGGCGCTACGCTCCGCTCCTACCCTGAAAGGCTCGGGGGGATTCGTCAAGCGGGGGCTGAGAAAAAAGGGGGGTCCCAAAACGCGTTTTTCCCATGCATTTTTCCATAGGACCTTTAGACACAGCTACAGCCCGAACGGCTGAACAGAGTTACTTGAAATTTGGCAGAGAGGTAGTCCTCAGGTCAAGGAAGTGCCTTTTGTAGGTCTGGTGTAAATCTGTTCAGTAGTTCCTGAGAAAATAGCATTTAAATCAATATATATATGTGGGCGGAGCCTAACCACACATCTCATCCTGAGATCTGATTGGCTGTCAGCACTTCATCCAAGAAGTGTTGGCAGCCATCTTGGGACCAATATACATGATAGCACCTCATTAAAAAGCATTGCAGTTAATAGAAGATTTTAAGACTTTAGTTACATTATAAATCATTTGTTGATGGTACCATACTCATTTTAGGAATTGTGGTATGTTCTAAGGTGATTTCACCATGTGAAAAAGCCTTCTGCTGGGATATCATGATTGAGAGAAAAATATTTTCTCATGCTTTTACCACAGAGGTTTGGAAGGTGATCTATAAGCTAAACTGAGAGCTTATTTTCTGTAAATTCACATTATCTTTCTCAGTCATGTGAGAATGAAGTCTGACATTCTCAGTAAAACATGTACATCCAACAAGGGCAGAGACTGTCAGTTGATTCCTTTGTGTTCTACTGCAGCTTTCCAGAGTGTTCCAAAGAACTACTAGAGCGCTAACCGTCCTACTTATGATAAATGTATGGCACACCTGAAGCCATCTTGCTTGGATTAAAGTGGTAACTCTTAAAACATTTAATTTAAAAAGGAACAAAATGAGGGGGTTCATTTTTCCATAAAAAGTATGATTAGTGCTGCAGAAAGAAAAATTAGGGCACATTTTGAGTGACTTCTCAAATCCTGGCATGCAGACTGAAACATGCACTTTCAATACCAGCAGCAGTTTTCCCTGGTGAGCAGTAGCTTTACTACAGTGATCTAATGAGCAAAAAGAGTGCTAACATTCTGATTTTATGGCAAATGTGTGACACATTTGAATGCCTTCTTGATGGAATCAAAGTAAAAAACTGAAAGTATTTCCTACTGAGGAGACTGCAGTAAATGAGGAAATTAGGAAACTTCATAACAAATAAGTCTCCCAAGATGGCCACCAGAGACAAAAGAGCCCAAATGTAGCCCAAATATCACCCAGATGTAGCCCAAGTATAGCCCAATGACAGAATGTCCAAGAATGTTCTTAAAAACAACTAGAGCACTTACTGTCTTCATTATGACAAAAGTATGGCACACCTGAAGCCATCTTGATTGGAATAAACTGGTAACACTTAAAACATTTAATTTAAAAAGGAACACAATGAGGGGGTTCATTTTGCCATAGAAATTATGATTAATGCTGAAGAAAGAAAATGAGGGCACATTTTGAGTGACTTCTCAAATCCTCTTCTATTTCATTAAAAAATTCTGACATGCAGACTGAAACATGCACTTTTAATACCAGGAGCAGACTTCCATGGTGAACAGTAGTTTTACTACAGTGATCTAATGAGCAACTAGAGTGCTAACATTCAGAATTCATGGCAAATGTGTGACATATCTGAATACCTTCATGATGGAATCAAAGTAAAAAACTGAAAGCATTTCCGACTGAGGAGACTGCAGTACATGAGGAAATTAGGAAACTTCATAACAAATAAATCTCCCAAGATGGCCACCGGAGACAAAAGAGCCCAAATGTAGCCCAAAATCACCCAGATATAGCCCAAATATAGCCCAATGACAGAAGTGTGCAAAACACTTATTATTTTGTGTTTTTGCAGTGTTATATAGTGCAGACTTGTCAGGTATTGGAGTGCTTTACATGAGCATTGGTTACATCACACAAGAACAAATTCATTTTGGTTGTAGACATGGGGAGACTAAGTGATTTGACCAGAATCACAGAATGTCGAGCTGAAGCAGAAACTTCAACCTGGTTCCCCAGTTGCAAAGTCTGCAGTTCTGGAAGTAACACCACATCCTCTCCCCTAAGTGCAACATTTAATCAAGTTGTCAACTAGATAAAAAAACATAAAGATAACAAATAATTTAAAAGTGCTTTGTCGCTATTAGAAAACTCAGAAAATATGTCCTTATTTTAGTCTTTTAGAGCACTAACCATAATTTTGATGCCAATAAGACCCTCTCATATATGTAATTGCTAAAGGAATGCTCTAGGTATTACAGTTTTGATTACATCAAGATGATGTCAGGCGTTCCACACTTTTGTAATAAATATAGAATGTTAGCAATCTAGTTGTTCATTAGGATACTGTTGAGAGGCAGAGGCCAGGGGCACGGACTCTGAAAATTGAAGGCAGGTAGGAGGGTGCAAAGGCAACAATTTAACCACACTGAGCAGGCAGGAAGGGCCGTGGAAGCACAACAGACTATGGAGGGCAGTGGAAAGGGGGGCAGGGGCAACAAACCAACAATACAGGACTTGCAAGAGAGGCTGTTGGAGGGAAGATCTATTACGGGTCAAGGAAGCTAGGGGCGGTCCCCAGAGCCCCGGGAGCCACCACAGAACTGAGCAGGAGAGTGAGTCAGGGACAAAAGGGGCACCTTAATTTGAGCCGGGGTGCCTAGGAACGCTTGCTCCAAAAATGAAGAAAACAGACATATGAGACATGGAATTGGAGGCAGAATACAATGGCAGTTTAATGAGAAGATGCAACTTCAAAGAAACCGCAGAATAGAGACATAAAGTACAAAATACAGAATCCAGATAATCATGCAGCTGTCATGATATTCTCTGTATCTCAATTAATGGACTGACAGAGAGAGAGAAAAAACACATCTATAAATGCATCATGAGAAACAAGTTACACCAAGGAAAATGTTACCTAGGGACACTCACATTTACTCTTAGAGCAAGCATTCCTGCAATTACAATACAACATCTTTTAAATGCAAAAGTAAAGAGAACAATGGTTAAACATAACATGACATTTCATATAGGTAAAATAGAAGAAGATACTTCAAGCAAAGCAGAGCAAGACATTTTAAGCAAAGGAAGACAAGAGCTCCCAGTTCTTGGGGAAAACCTGCACAGCCTGTTAACCTACATACAGACGGCGAGGTTGTCCGTCGATATCTGTGGGTGCTCCCTTTTTATATCATTTTGTGGGCTCCTTTGCACGCTACATCTACCTACGTATGCTACCCAAAAGCTTCGTCTGCAGATTTTACCAGACATTTCGTCATTTACCCACTTAATGCTGACAATGGACTGGGTGAAAAGGTCAGTCTCTCAGGCCAATCGCTTATCGTAAGTTCCATAGAGCAAGCAGAAAATAATGGGTATTGTACAGGAATTCAATATATTCATGTATAAAATCTCCTCAGTTCTCCTAACTTGACGCTCTGCGGTTGCCACTTCCTTAAAAGCGGGAAACCTGCCCAGGAAGCAAGTACCAGTCCAGGATGCAGCCTACTGTATGTCGACAGCTTCAGGGGGATGTTGAACTTTGATACCGAGCACGGAGCACTCGGGTAGGGTGGGGGCTACTAGTTTGGAGCAGAAGGCCTCGCAGACCTGCCTTCAGACTGCTATACACTAAAATTGCAGAGCTATGGTCAATTTAACAAAGAGGCCTACATATTGAACAGAAGGGCCTACACAGGGGTTTTATGCTGGCTGAGTGGTAAGGATGTCTCAGGATAATTATATAGCAACACAGGACCCGCTGGTCAATTTAATACGGCCTACAAGTGCGGCTGGCAGGGCAAGGGCAAGGGTCTCATACTTCAGGTGTGGACAGAACGGGCCAGGGGCCCCCTGTGATACAAAATCTACCCTCCTTCAAGGCTGTGGCAATGTAATAGACCATTGTGGGCAGAAGGAAGAGGCAATGGTAGTACAACCATACATGCCAACAGACCCGATTCAGCCAGGAAACGTCCAATGTTTTTAAGCTCAAATGGGCTTTATTTGATCTGTCTCCTGTCTACAATATCCTCTTTTTCAATGTAACTCAAAGGGGAAAATCAATACCCCAGTTTTTTTTCAAAATCTCCCTCTTACCAAGTTCAAAATGTTCGCAAGTATGGTACATTGGATCATGGAAGGAAATGGGATAGGGACATGGACTTGGATAACAGAGGACAGGAGAGACATGGAGAGGTGCACCAAACTGACCCTGCAGGGCAGGCATCAGGGTTTGCAGCAGCACAATACACCACACAGGGCATGCAGGACGGGAGTGCAGAACAACAATCCATAGAAAGCAAGAGGGAGGGGACAGGACCATGCACATGGACAACAGAGAACAGAGGGGCAAGAGGCAATGGTAGCTAGCTGACCATAATGGACAGACAGGAGAGAAGGCTGCAGCATAACAGACCATAAAGGGCAGGAGGGACGTATCAGGGGCATTACAATGGAACAGACAAGCCAGGAGGGAGGGAGTAGGGGTCTGCACATGTAAACAGAGGGCTGGGGGCAAGGGGGCAGGGCAGGAGCAGCAAGATGGCCATGGAGGTCAGGCAGGATGGGCACTAGAAGCAAGACACAACATGAAGAGCAACAGTGAGACTGTGATGGCATACACACAGACCATGGAGGGAAGGTGGGAGGGGGTCAGGGGCAGCTAACTGACCACACAGGGAAGGTGGGAGGGGCCATGGCAGCACAGAAGACCATGCATGGCAAGTGGGAGGGTTAGTGGCAGCACAATGGCTATGATGGGCAAGAAGGAGGGTGCAGGGGCATGCACAAAGGACGATGGAGGATAGAAGGGAGGGTCAGGACCTGTGCACAGACAAGAAAGTTCAGGGGAAGGGGCCTCACAACAGACCACACGGGGCAGGCAGGAGGAGCAGTTGCAGCACAACAGACCAGGGAGGGCAGAAGGGTGTGGCAGTACAATGGACCATGTAGGACAGGAGGAAGAGGATAGAGGCATGGCATGTGGACAGGCAGGGTGGAGGTGGCAGGGACAGGTTACAGTCATCTGACAATGCTAGGCAGGTGGGAGGGGAGTGGCAGCTCAACAGAACACTCAGAGTAGATAGGAGTGGCAGGTCCATGGGACATGGTGGGCAAAAAGGATGGAGCAGGGGCATGCACAAAGACATCGGAGGGCAGGGGGAAGGAGAATAGGGGCAGCAAGCTAAGCACAGAGTTTAAGCAGGAGGTCAATGATGGGGCATAGAATTGGGCAATGGAGGGCAGGAGGAGTGGACTGGTACATCATACTAAATTGAGGGCAGTGGCAGCACATCAGACCATGCATGGCAGGAGGGAGGAGGCTAGTCCATGGATTCACACAACAGAGGATAGGGAGGAGGGGGATGGGGCAGCAAGCTAACTGTTCAGAGAAGGCGGGTATTAGAAACTTTATTGTTTTTAAAACATTTTGTCTGTGCAAACTACTTAAAATATGAACAAGTATGCAGCATAATCTCACTTTTATTCAGGAAGAAGAAGACGTTAGTGACTGTGACTCCGGGCTCACTTGGCAAAAACACCCCCTGACCCTCCACCCCCTATCGCAAAATGTAATGCCCGTGAAAAGGGTAGGTGAACACAGTGTTATATAGAACATAGTCCTGAGAGCACGATTGAAAATGAAAACTAGATATAGTGTATGGTATAAACTATGCACCAAAAAGTGTGATATAAGATGAACCAGGCGTGAAATATAAAATGCAATACATTGTGCGCAATGACAGATTCATTGGAGAGCGCGAGATAGCACAGGCACTAGCGCGTGCTATGCGATATGCGCCTTGGAGTGTAATATGCACAGGGCAGTGTTGTGTAACCTAACTAGTCTCTAAAGTTGTAATATAAAATATGTGCTGGGGAGTGTAACGTTGCATATGCACTGTGACAAAGATATGGATCCCAAATTGTAATATGTATGGCATAGCACTGTGCGTTATAACATAGGCATCGAGGAAGGCACGTTAGATGGGGCAATATAACCCGTGCGAAGACAAGTGTGGCATGACATTTTCACGGGGTGGTGTTACAGTGCACATGGGCTAGAGAGTGTCATAGCATATGCACTAGCTAGTGGAATACAATACAGAGGTGTGTGGCACTCGGCAGGCAATGGTGGGTGTAACACAGCATTGGGCTCTGTCAGGAGCGCGCTGTGACTCGCAAGTGATGTTCGTCCCCTTTCCAGAGAGTAAAATAAAAAGTATTACACATCCGGCAGTGGATGTGTGTTTTATTAACTGTGAGGGGGGTTTCTTGCATAGTTTTGGTCGAATTTTTGTCGAATCCCCTTTGAATGGCTTGGTGTGCATGTGTATTAAATGTGCCCGTCAATAGCTACCCATGTTTGTATAAATAAACGACAAGGGTGTCTACCGGGATTAGGCACGGTAGAGCATCAGACATGTCAGAGCTTCACTAGTGGTGTAAATACATTCCACGTGGATTAATTGCATGCATAGTCGCCTTTTAATGAATATCACGCAAATCGTCATGGTGATAGGTACGTACGGTTTGTCCAGCATGTCCTAGGTGTGTCTATAAATATATATTTTTTAAAAATAATAAAAAACAGTGGCCGGCCCTGGGGATTGGGGTCAAAAAAATATAATTAGGAGACAGGCCCTGGGGGATGGGGTCATCAGGGCCAATAAATTAGAATAAGAAGGGGAACCACACAGCCCCCCTTCTTAAAAAAATAAAATAAAGAAAAGACTGGCATCGTGCCGGAGGCCATGCCCCCTCCATGCAGCACTCTGCAAACGCGCCCCCAACAGGCATCTCCAGTATGCGCCAGGGAGCTGCGCTGCAGACAGGTGTTCTGAGGCCAAGCCCCTTTTTACACCTCTCTGCAACGCAGCTCTGTGGCGCTTACTGGAGGTACCTAGTGGTCTAGTGTGACCCTAGGGACCCTTAGGATTCAAGGGGACTTAATCTCTCAATTTAGAACAGCCACAGGGCGCTTTTACACAGTGGTGAAGGGAGGGGACGGGGCCTGAGGTGACGTGTGCAAACACGCACCATGGCACGTTTTAAATTGGGGATATAATTTCCCTTCAATACTGAGGGCCCCTGGGGGCTAACTAGCCCACCAAGTGCTTCCAGTAAGCGCCACTGAGCTGCATTGCAGAGAGGTGGTCCAGGCCGTGCCACTTTTTACACCTCTCTGCAACGCAGCTCTGTGGCACTTACTGGAGGTACCTAGTGGGCTAGTTGGACCCTAGGGACCCTCAGGACTCAAATGAACTTAATCTCCCAACTAAAAACGGACACAGGGCGTGTTTACACAATGGTGAAAGGAGGGGACGGGGCCTGAGTTAAAGTGTGCAAAAACGCCCTGTGGCCTGTTTTAAGAGGTAGTTTTAATCCCCATGCCCTATTATATACTAGGGGCTTATAGCGGAGGTAAGGCTAATCACAGGGGGACCCCAACGCATAATGTTCCCTAGTGTATGTAGGTGTTTTCACTGTATTCTAAGTGTCTTTTAACATAGCACTGGCTCTAGGACTGGTTAGTCAGACTCAGTTACCACCAGTATCCGTCTGAAAAAGTTGAGGGTACAGGATGATTTTGCAACAAGGCTTCTTTCTGCTCTTCTTTTTGTTCTTTCTGCACGTTATCCTTCTTCCTGCACTTATCTTCGTATTTGAGGACTTCTGTTGCTTCTTTCTGCACTTCTTTTGTTTCTTTCTGTGCATTTTTTCTTCTTTCTTCACATGTCCTATCTCTGTAGGCATAGTTAGAAATTAGCATTTAAAAAACCTTTGAAATTAACAGAAAAAACCATAGGTTTCAGGCACGTTATAGTTAGGAATTAGCATTTAAAAAACCTCAGAAATTCACTGAAAAAACCATAGGTTTCAGGGGTGTTATAGTTAGCTGGACTTTTCACTTGTACAAAACCATTGAAATTCCCCCGTTATAGTTAGTTCAGCTAACTATAACTCGCGCGCCCGCAATGCACTGCTGATGACGTCACATATTACATCACTCATGACATGGTCAGTGACATCACTCATGACATCACTGATGACATCTCAAATGACATCACTGATGACATCACTGATGACATCATCCTTGTGATAGAGTGGCAGACCTCCTCTCACCCTAATATAACCTTTGATACACACATTCAAAAATAGAGACTAAAATTTTCAAAACAATGGACATACCAATACCAGTTACAACAACCTCTTCAGTAATTCTAAGATCCACATACACATCCACTCATTCACCAACAGTCCAATACAGTCACTCATACATGTACTCACTCATCATATGTACTCATACACCTATACATCCTGTTACACAATGCCACTCATCCATAGAGTTACTCACACACATAGTCACTCATGCTAATAAAGAATCAAACATACATTTACTTGCATATACAGTTATACACACACCACCACACTTACTTCTACGGAAACTTACACATACTTAGTCTTTTAAACAATCACTTATAGAAACACATACTTATTCATACAGGAACTCTTTCAATCTCTCACTCTCACATATACTCACATATATACACCAATAGTCACATATACTAGTTTAAAACATATGTAGTTACTCATAAAGACACTATTGAGACAGTCATTCACTCACTAACACACCCATACACACACTCATCCACCCATACAGTCCTGCACACATACTGTGTTCAACACATACAAACAGTGAGTCACTCATTCATGCACCTATGCACTACATAATACCCCCACCGAACCATGCAGACACTCAGACTGATACTCAAAAAACCAACTAATAACCTATATAGACACCCATGTAGCTACTCACCAACCCATGCAGCCACTTATACACAAAGTGAGAGACTGATACAGATATTTACATATTTAAACATTACTCACTAAGCCATGTATTCACTATGATACACTTAATCAGTCAGTTACACAATCAATTTTTCAAAAACAAATCATCCATTTAGACACTTATATACCCATTTATTCTTCCATCGACCTTGAGATATACATATATAAAACATATTTAATTTTCAGAATAACACACATTCACTGGATGATGTCGTCAGTAATGTCATTTGAGATGTCATCAGTGATGTTATGAGTGATGTCACTGACCATGTCATGAGTGATGTAATATGTGACGTCATCAGCAGTGCATTGCGGGCGCGCGTGTTATAGTTAGCTGAACTAACTATAACGGGGGAATTTCAATGGTTTTGTACAAGTGAAAAGTCCAGCTAACTATAACACCCCTGAAACCTATGGTTTTTTCAGTGAATTTATATATATGTGTATATATATATGTATATGTATAAATATTCACTTAAAAAACCATAGGTTTCACACACGTTATAGTTAGGAATTAGCATTTAAAAAACCTTGCAAATTCACTTAAAAAACCATAGGTTTCACACATGTTATAGTTAGGTGGACATTTCACTCGTAAAAAACCAATGAAATTCCCCCGTTATAGTTAGGTCAGATAACTATAACTTGCGCGCCCGCAATCCAGTGCTCGTGACGTCACATATTACATCACTCATGACATGGTCAGTGGCATCACTCATGACATAACTGATGACATCATCCTTGTGATAGAGTGGCGGTCGCGCGAGTTATAGTTATCTGACCTAACTATAACGGGGGAATTTCATTGGTTTTTTACGAGTGAAATGTCCACCTAACTATAACATGTGTGAAACCTATGGTTTTTTAAGTGAATATATATATATATATATATATATATATATATGCGAAAACGTCGATCAGAAGAAAGACCAGAGGACACAGCGGGGTACTCAGTGGCAGACCTTTATTCACCGTGGCTTGCTGGCATAATGCATTTCGGCTACATGCCTTCCTCAGATGCCTTTTTCCACAGGGAATCACTTAGTCCCACCTTTATAATTCGTGCTGCGTTCCTATTGGCTGGAACGACGCAGGCTCCGCTTCGCAGCTGTTGTCCGATTTTGAGGACTTCGAATCCCAGCATGCACTTGTCAGGTAAGTGTCCTGGGCGGAGCTGCGTTGAAGATATGCCAATTAAGGGAGGGAAGGGGCAAATACGTGCCAAGTTGATCCCCCAATTCATGTGCTGAAGGCTGCCTCGGGTCCCCAACGCCACCACCACCAGAGCGAGAATCAAGCCGGGTCGTGACATGCAGGTGCAATGATCCTGCGTCTCCATCAATGACGGACTGCTACTTGCAGCGGCCCCTGGCTCGGTCAAGTTCTGGGGCGGGCCCTTGAATATCCAATACCTTGGAGCATCTGTGAGTTTTGCCAATATTATCATGGGCCACTTGTATGGCGGGTCCTCTGTGAACGCGCTACTGGCCAGCACGTGAAGAAATGCGAAAACGTCGATCAGAAGAAAGACCAGAGGACACAGCGGGGTACTCAGTGGCAGACCTTTATTCACCGTGGCTTGCTGGCATAATGCATTTCGGCTACATGCCTTCCTCAGATGCCTTTTTCCACAGGGAATCACTTAGTCCCACCTTTATAATTCGTGCTGCGTTCCTATTGGCTGGAACCACGCAGGCTCCGCTTCGCAGCTGTTGTCCGATTTTGAGGACTTCGAATCCCAGCATGCACTTGTCAGGTAAGTGTCCTGGGCGGAGCTGCGTTGAAGATATGCCAATTAAGGGAGGGAAGGGGCAAATACGTGCCAAGTTGATCCCCCAATTCATGTGCTGAAGGCTGCCTCGGGTCCCCAACGCCACCACCACCAGAGCGAGAATCAAGCCGGGTCGTGACATGCAGGTGCAATGATCCTGCGTCTCCATCAATGACGGACTGCTACTTGCAGCGGCCCCTGGCTCGGTCAAGTTCTGGGGCGGGCCCTTGAATATCCAATACCTTGGAGCATCTGTGAGTTTTGCCAATATTATCATGGGCCACTTGTATGGCGGGTCCTCTGTGAACGGGCTACTGGCCAGCACGTGAAGAAATGCGAAAACGTCGATCAGAAGAAAGACCAGAGGACACAGCGGGGTACTCAGTGGCAGACCTTTATTCACCGTGGCTTGCTGGCATAATGCATTTCGGCTACATGCCTTCCTCAGATGCCTTTTTCCACAGGGAATCACTTAGTCCCCCCTTTATAATTCGTGCTGCGTTCCTATTGGCTGGAACGACGCAGGCTCCGCTTCGCAGCTGTTGTTCGATTTTGAGGACTTTGAATCCCAGCATGCACTTGTCAGGTAAGTGTCCTGGGCGGAGCTGCGTTGAAGATATGCCAATTAAGGGAGGGAAGGGGCAAATACGTGCCAAGTTGATCCCCCAATTCATGTGCTGAAGGCTGCCTCGGGTCCCCAACGCCACCACCACCAGAGTGAGAATCAAGCCGGGTCGTGACATGCAGGTGCATATATATACATATATATATATATCATCTACTGGTGGTCGCCAGTAGATAGTTATAGATAGGACCTATTTTCCATAGGAAATCCGCAACATTCTATTCCCAATAAGTCTGGCGCCGGTGGATGAATCCTCGCGAAATTTTCGAAACTTTTGGCCAGCTTCACTCCGCTCCTACCCTTAAAAGTTTCGTGGTGATTCGTAAAGTGGGGGCCGAGAAAAAAGGGGGGTCCCAAAACGCATTTTCCCCATGCAATTTCCCATAGGATTTGTTGTCGCAGCTACAGCCTGAACCGCTGAACGGAATGACACCAAATTTGGCAAAGAGGTAGTCCTCAGTTCAGACTCGTGCCTTTTGCATAAATGGTGTGAATCTGTTCATTAGTTCCTGAGAAAATTAGGGTAAAAAAGTTAGTGATATCTATGGCCGGGGAGGATCCGCGGACCCTACCCGCACCGTAAGCGCACCCTCCCCGAATCGAGCGCGCACCCTCCCAATCGTGCGCTGAATGCCAATTGGCTGTCGAGTGTCTGTCTACATTCGAAACCAGGAACTGTTGGCGGCCATTTTCTACCTCGGTAGAAGCGAGGCTGAAGAAGCAAGGGGAATAAGTGTGTAAGACATATAAAGGGGGCAGAGTGGAAACACTCTGACCCTCTAGAGGTGCTTAGGGGGTCCCAGAAGGACCCCCTGGGGCCCCCTTTAAAAAAAAAACAGACTAAATGCGCTCAGGGTGCGCGCATCCTATCGCATTTGGTGCACGGATCCTCTCACGTTGGGTGCGCGGATCCAAGGAATTTTTTTGGGAAAAAAGACAAGAAATCATTGGTTGTATGACAACTTTCTACACTGAAAGGTAGGGTGTATATTTCTGTTTTTTAAACGCATGATTCTTACTGGTTAACAAAAACTGATGGTAAGGTACATTATATATGATAAATTGATATGTTGAAAAGTCAAGCACACTTGCTGTCTTGTTTATCAACATTGTGTGCTGAACTTGTGACCTGTGTGCTCAGTACAGTGTTCCATGACCTGTTTCTATGGTAACAGGCAGAAGGCAGATTGGGGGAAGGGTTGAAATGTATTTCATTTGGAAAGGGTTGAAATGTTTAACCAATAGAAATGTGTGTTTGCTTTTGAATTTATGTGTGAAGGATTGTGATTTGATGTTTACATGTATATGTGTGGAAAATGAAAGGGAAACTTTGCCATTCTTTGTTTTTTGCTGAGAGGTGCACAGTTAGAGATTCTGTATAAGAAAATCTGGTGTGTGACTGATATCTGGTGTGTGACTGATATACTTCTTAATCTACAAAACAACTTGAAAGGTGAGTTATTTAATTGTGAGTGGATGTATGTAGACTATTTTGATTTTAATCAGACTAATGTATTTCTCCTGCTAAAGTGTAGGGAGTACTTTTTTCTCTACAATCTTATTGACAGTGTGTGTGCATGTAGAAACCATTCTGTGATAAGCATTTATGCTTTTCATGTGTTTGCAGACAGATAACTGTGCTGTTTTTATATTTTGGTAGAATTGGAAACCAGTCATTGTTTATGAATTTGTGAAATGAGTTATGTTTCTATACTAAAATGTAGTACTCCTTCTAGATGAAGAAATGTGTTTTGGTATAGTGCAAGGGATAGTGTTGTTTGTCTAGAATCACACAGTGAGTATGTGTGCATTTGGGAATCCTTACCCCTTGCACAGTAGTGAATGAGTTTTTGTAAGCTGCTAGGTATAGTGGTTGTTGTCTAGAATCACACTGTGAGTCTGTGTGCATTTGGGAACCACTGTGAGAGAAGCATTTGGTAATATTGTGTATTTTCCGGCAGATAACTCTTTTAAAACCTGTCATGTTGTTAAGTTTTAGTAGCATTAGAAGCCAGTCTTTGCTTATGCGTTGATTAAATGAGTCATGATTTGACACTAATGTGCTGTACTTAAATATGTAGATTGTGTGCAGTACCCTTACCTCTTCTAGACTAGTGAATGAGTTTTGGTAAACTCCTAGGATAGTGTTGCTTGTCTAAAATCACACTGTGAGTCTGTGTGCATTTGGGTAAGGATTGTGATAAAAGCATTTGGTAACATCGTGTATTTGCTGACAGATAACTGTTTTAAAACCGGCCATGTTGTCAAGTTTTAGTAGCTTTATAAGCTATTCTTTGCTTATGCATTGATAAAATGAGTCAGGGTTTGACACTAAAGTGCAGTACCATGTGATATTCTCTTCACTGTGCCAGAACTGAAAATTTCAAAGTTTTACCCAGGCACTGTCCTAGCAGTAGTCTGATGATTTAGTCAGTTTCCAAGTATTCATGTTGTGAACCATACATTACCACATAGACTGCTTCAAATGTCTATGCAGTATGCATGCAGTCTTCTAACATACTATACACTTGTCTTTCACACCTTTAATTCCCTAGTCAGTATCCATACAGTCCAGCAAACATCCTGTCACTCCCTTTGCACTCCTCTAGTGACCCATTCAGTACCAAGTACTAATCCATTCACTGTGTCAAAAGCCAACCACTTATAAATTCACCCAGGCACTCTCCTTGCTGTACTCTAATCATTCCGCCACTGCCCAAGTACTCATGCAGTAAGCCAGGCCTTAGCACATAGACTGCTTCAAATGCCTATTCACTATGGATGCAGTCCTCTAATCACCTACACAGTTGTCTTTCACACCTTCAATTCCCCAATCAGTATTCATACACTTCTAGCAAACACCCTGTCACTCACCCAGTGTGTCTCCTTATAGTACTGTAATCATTCAGTCAGTTAGCATGTAGTCTTTTAGTGAGGTAGGCTTTAGGGCATGAACTGCTTCAAAGCAGTATGCACTATGCATGTAGTGTTTTAACCATCGTCACACATGTGGTTCAGGGCTATAGTTTCTTAGTCAGTTTTTATATAAAATGTGTTTGTACAGTAATTGAATAGTATAAATTTGAAAGTTATCAATATACATTTATTTGTGATTCTTTTTTACAGATACTGTTTTTCAACGTAAAAATAGAGAAATCATGCCAGAAAAAGAAAAGAAACTCAGAAAGGCGCAGGAGCAGGAGTGTTACTCATCTGTTTGCAGTCTTCTCATGCATGATTGTTCGGATGAAGGGTCCTTAGGTGTTTCATCATACTTGCCGTGCCGTACGAGTATTTCTTGTTAGGATCCCCTTGCGACAGAACTCTTTTGCAAATCTTGCACGTGACCAAGGTGGCATTGGTCTTTGTTTGCCCCTCGGGAAAAGTAAAAAATTTCCACACCACTGAAGAAAAACGTTGTGGGCGTGGTGTCTTCTCTAGGCCTGGGCAGTAAATTCCGTTCCGTTCACGGAATTTGCGGAATTTGGGTAATTTCGCGTTCCGCGGAGAACGCGAAATTGCCCAAAAATCTGCGTTCCGCGACTTCGCGAAATTCTTTGCTTGTTCGCGTTCTCAATATGCGTGTTCGCGAGATATTTCACCCCGAGCACGCAAACAGCGATCGCGAACAGGAAAAAAGTATCGCGAACAAGCAATTTCGCGTGTTCGCGGAATTTCTGCATGTTTGCGGAGATTTTTTACCGTTTCGCGGAGATTTGCGTAACGCGATTACGCTAATTCCGCCCACCCCTAGTCTTCTCCAAAAATGTATCCTCAGATTTGGTGAATATTTTAAAGCGGCAACATTTATAGTTTTTGTAAGTTAAACTTATAAAATTTAGTTAGCCGTAAGCATTTTATATATCTGTGATTTGTATCTTGTGGTATTTTGCTGAGAATAGCATGTTGTTTTTTTTTTAACAATCTTTCTGATTGTTATTTTTTTGACGGCTGGTAAGTGATGAGTACGATTGAAATCACTATTTTTAGTGAAATTCAATATATTCTGAGAACAGCAAAAAAGGCAAACAAATTATTTTGTGGAAATTATGCTGTGTTGTAAAAAATGTATTATTACATGTTATAATTTTTTTTTCCTTTTCTTTCACAGATCCAAATTTTAAAATAAGCAATTTATATGAATTTAGATTGCAATGAAAATCTGAAAAGAAAGTATACCATTTTTTATTCCTATTACTGTGAAGGTAAGTTTAACTAAGTCTCGATATGCAGAATGAGGAGGTCTGCAAGAAGCTACAAAGTTGAAACACGTTTCTAAAAACACTCTGTTTATACCTATGTAGTTTTAAAATCTGACCATAATCAGATATCATGTGACCTGCAAAAAAAGAGATTTGAGGGGTTTATAATATTTCCCATTGTACCTATTGAAGGACCACAATCATTTCAATCAATCTTCTTTGAACATCTTTGCAGACAAAACTCTGTGCTTACCTTCTATCATTCGCAAGGAATTTTAAAACCGGAAATATTTCACTTTTTGTAACATAGTTATTGTGCAAGAGACTCTTTCATATTTACAAAGAGAGGAAAAGGCACTCTGTGCACTTTTTATACTCCATGTAAATACAATCTCTTTATGCACACCACTTTGCGTTGAAAGGGTGTTCTATAAGTATTGTTGTGCATGATTGCACTGAATACTCATAGAACAAGACACATGTCTAGATTGATCAGAAATCTTAAATCTCGATATGTGTGTGAATGCTGCACCATTCTAAAGTTGGTGTAGGAAAGCACAACAAGGAGAATTGTTTTCATTTCTCCACATTTTTATATCTTCAATGCATGCTACAATGCTCAGCATACATTGAAAGAGAAAAATGCCTTTACTGATTGTTTTTGAGCAGGAAGGTGTGTCTTCCTGCACAAAAACAAACAGCACATGACACAGATATCTTTGCACTATGGTGCAAGGGTGCCTGTGTCACCACATGGCTGCAGTTTAAGCAGCCGTGCAGAGTGAAGCATGGATTTGCAAGGATATTTATGTACATATGTTGCATCCATGTGCTTTGGCAGTACTACAGCACACTGCAGTTAAAGAGGTAACTGTGTGATGCTGCAGCACTTCCTTATAGTTCTGCACTTATACATTCACCATACGCTACTAATTCATTCATTCAGTCAATTACATACTCCACATACATTCATCTAAACTTTCACACACTAACAAAGAAATGTAGCTCTTTTTTTAAACCAGGAAAGTTAGGTTTTTTTTCTTCATTTTTTAAATTTTTTGGGGGGGTTTTTCAACAATTCAAAAACAGGAGGAACCATACAATGAACTCCAGGGAACAATAAAAAGAAAAAAAAAAACACTAGCAAATGTGACTTTCTTGCCGGCGGCAGATCAGATCGATCGACTGCTCACCGTAGCACAAAGTCGCATTGCACTTAGTGTGGAGCACTTTTAAAAATTGAAATTGAGGACGGATGTCCAAGTTTTGGGCTGATGGATGCACTCTTGAAGTGCTCGGCTGCGATGAGGTTGAAGGTGCAGGAGCAGGAGTGTTTCTCATCCGTTTACAGTGATGTCATCAGTGATGTCATTTGAGATGTCATCAGTGATGTCATCAGTGATGTCACTGACCATGTCATGAGTGATGTAATATGTGACGTCATCCACTGTGAATTGCGGGGGCGATAGTTGTAGTTAGCTGAACTAACTATAACAGGGGAATTTCTAGGTTTTTGTACGAGGGAAATGTCCAGCTAACTATAACGGCCCTGAAACCTATGTTTTTTTTAGTGAATTTCTAAGGTTTTTTAAATGCCAATTCCTAACTATAACGTCCCCGAAACCTTTGGTTTTTTCAGTGAATATATATATATATATATATACATATACATAGTTTTCAGTACCGCTGGACTCGGTTTGATGCGGTATGGTGTATGGTGGGGACCCAGGAGAGGAGTTGTTTTTAACAGTGGTACCAGGACAATTTCACTTTGCACGCATTTACGTTTTTTTAGACATGCAGCACTCAGTACGAGATTTCAGGAGTCCTTTTTGAAAATGTTTCTTTCTTTCTGCCGAGATGTTGCAGTGTGGGATTTGCAGTCTCCCGATGAGGCAGCAGTGACATTTCAAGAAATGAGACTCAGCTGGGCTCCCACGATTGGGAGCAGAATTACCGCCTAAAGAACGGACTGATGCAAAGCACTGGTGCAGTAAGGCATATGATTAAGGCAGTTAGCCGAAACGCGTAATGCCATCAGTGTTGAATAAACCTCTTTTTCTGGAATCCTCACTGTGTTCCTCTGGTTTCTCTGTTGCGGAGGAACTTCTTGGTGGATATTTTGCACGTTTTCCCCTGACATGCTTGGGGGACCCGCCTGTAAAGTTGGCCAGAGCAACATGGGGAGGAACTGCCGCTAAGTTTCGCTTACCTCCAAGGGATTGGATCTGTTTTGGCCCCTGCATCCAAGACCAGCATCGCACTGTCGTCTGTGACTTCACTGCAAGACCAGCTGATTGCAGTGAGGTTTTCAGTACCACTAGACTCGGTTTGATGCGGTATGGTGTATGGTGGGGACCCAGGAGAGGAGTTGTTTTTAACAGTGGTACCAGGATAATTTCACTTTGCATGCATTTACTTTTTTTCGACATCCAGCACTCACTACGAGATTTCAGGAGTCCTTTTTGAAAACGTTTCTTTCATTCTGCCGAGATGGTGCAGTGTGGGATTTGCAATCTCCCGATGAGGCAGCAGTGACGTTTCAAGAAATGAGACTCAGCTGGGCTCCCACGATTGGGAGCAGAATTACCACCTAAAGAACGGACTGATGCAAAGCACTGGAGCAATAAGGCATATGATTAAGGCAGTTAGCCGAAACGCGTAATGCCATCAGTGTTGAATAAACCTCTTTTTCTGGAATCCTCACTGTGTTCCTCTGGTTTCTCTGTTGCGGAGGAACCTCTTGGTGGATATTTTGCATGTTTTCCCCTGACGTGCTTGGGGGACCCGCCTGTAAAGTTGGCCAGAGCAACATGGGAAGAGCTGCCGCTCAGTTTCGCTTACCTCCAAGGGATTGGATCTGTTTTGGCCCCTGCATCCGAGACCAGCATCGCACTGTCGTCTGTGACTTCACAGCAAGACCAGCTGATTGCAGCGAGGTTTTCAGTACCGCTGGACTCGGTTTGATGCGGTATGATGTATAGTGGGGACCCAGGAGAGGAGTTGTTTTTAACAGTGGTACCAGGACAATTTCACTTTGCACGCATTTACGTTTTAATAGACATCCAGCATTCACTACGAGATTTCAGGAGTCCTTTTTGAAAACGTTTCTTTCATTCTGCCGAGATGGTGCAGTATGGGATTTGCAGTCTCCCGATGAGGCAGCAGTGACATTTCAAGAAATGAGACTCAGCTGGGCTCCCACGATTGGGAGCAGAATTACCGCCTAAAGAACGGACTGATGCAAAGCACTGGAGCAACAAGGCATATGATTAAGGCAGTTAGCCGAAATGCTTAATGCCGTCAGTGTTGAATAAACCTCTTTTCCTGGAATCCTCACTGTGTCCCTCTGGTTTCTCTGTTGCGGAGGAACCTCTTGGTGGATATTTTGGACGTTTTCCCCTGACGTGCTTGGGGGACCCGCCTGTAAAGTTGGCCAGAGCAACATGGGGAAGAGCTGCCGCTCAGTTTCACTTACCTCCAAGGGATTGGATCTGTTTTGGCCCCTGCTTCAGAGACCAGCATCGCACTGTCGTCTGTGACTTCACAGCAAGACCAGGTGATTGCAGCGAGGTTTTCAGTACCGCTGGACTCGGTTTGATGCGGTATGGTGTATGGTGGGGACCCAGGAGAGGAGTTGTTTTTAACAGTGGTACCAGGACAATTTCAGTTTGCACGCATTTACGTTTTTTTAGACATGCAGCACTCACTACAAGATTTCAGGAGTCCTTTTTTAATACGTTTCTTTCATTCTGCCGAGATGGTGCAGTGTGGGATTTGCAGTCTCCCGATGAGGCAACAGTGACGTTTCAAGAAATGAGACTCAGCTGGGCTCCCTCGATTGGGAGCAGAATTACCGCCTAAAGAATGGACTGATGCAAAGCACAGGTGCAATAAGGCATATGATTAAGGCAGTTAGTCGAAACGCGTAATGCCGTCAGTGTTGAATAAACCTCTTTTCCTGGAATCCTCACTGTGTCCCTCTGGTTTCTCTGTTGCGGAGAAACCTCTTGGTGGAGATATATATATATGTCGTTTCCATAGGAAAAGTGTTTTTTCATTTGTCAATTACTTTGGCCTCGTTTGACAAATCCTCACGCAATTTTCAAAACTTGATTGCCAGTCACTTCAGCTGCTGTCTTGAAAATGTCGGGGTGATCCATCAAATGGGGGCTGAGAAAAAGGAGGGTGCCAAAATGCTTTTTCTTTATGTTATCTTCCATAGAAAACTTTAGACACGGCTACAGCCCAAACTACTGAATGGAATTTCACCAAATTTGGCAGAACCGTAGCTGTTGGTCCAGAAAGTGCGCTTCTTGTTAAATGGTGAAAATCCGTTCAGAAGTTGGAGAGAAATGTAAAGATTTTTAATACATAGTCCCTATCTGAGATCTCGTGCTGAGATCAGATCTTGTGACCTTGTTGAACCAAGTCACATAAAAAAACCTTATCGGAAAAGAAAAGGGGGCAGGGGGCAGGGTAGAAATACCCTGACCCCCAAGGCCACTGGGGGGAGTCCCACAGGCACCCAACAGGGCCAAAAAAGTGTTATTTAAATAAAAATGGTGGAGTCATGCTGGATCTGTGACTCTTGGTAAAAATGTAAAAAAAAGTGAAGGCCTGGCTCTCACGCTTCATTCCAAATCAGCACCCGGGTGGGCCATGATCTGGAGGCATGTCTATAATTATAGGAGGGGGAGCATGGGCTTTCCTCCTAGCCTCCTTAAAGCCCTGGGGACCGCCTCCTCCCCGGGGCATTTTTCATAATTTATGCAGGGGTTGCCTTCACGGCAAACCCATGCCCTGGGGACTGCCACCTCCCAAGAGCAAATGCTTAATAATTCGGGGGCCTGTGTGGCACCCCGCAGCCCCAGGGACCGCCACCTCCCTGAGGCTAAATATAATATTAATGCTGGGGGGGCTCTGGCCCGCCCCACAGTCCAGGGGATTGCCATCTCACTGGGGCACGATTAAAAGTTTTAGTGGGGAGGCTCGTGGCCCACACAGCCTGGGGACCACCACCTACCTGGGGTTGTATCCTGTAATGAAGGGGGCAACGCGACTCCCCCTGCTGTAGCCATGGCCCTGGGGACCGCCACCCCCCACTGCTAGCAACAGCAATGTACCGGGATGGCCACCTAATAAAAGCCGGAGGCACAGGAGTCCAAATGAGGCTTTATTCAAATGCAACCACCGACAGAGATGTTCACAGCAGCGCATCCAGAGGCAGAATGCCCCACAACAATCCAATGAAGTAAAGATATTCTAGCATTCCACAGCTCAGCTTGAGCTGATTAATTACAACACATCCCCCTTACACAATCAATGAGAATTAAACAGCAAGAAATCACAATACAATGACACAAGACAGAAAAAATTATAAGAACTAGATATTAACACAGAACACGTTATTATGCTATTAGCTTAAACCATGCAGGAATAAAAAGAGAAAATGAAACATTTGCAAAGAATAAGAAAACATCTCAGTACAAAACGTAATTCTTAAATTTCACAGGGAGGTGCCTGTGTCTGCTAGAACACTCAGTGTTCATACCTCCCTCTACATAACCAGGATCAGAGGTAACAGTAGTGTGGTGAGACGTCTCAGAGAATTTAACAAGCCTGGACATACTCCAAGTACAACCATTGTCCAGGACAACAACATTTTTCATAATGGCAATGATGGTAAAAGGGCCAAGGAAATTTGAAGAACCTTTGTGACCATGCTTGGCTCTTTTTACTAAGACACGGTCACCCAGATTCCACTTTTTCACTCTGACAGACATTTTATCATCATACCGCAGTTTATACCTTTGCTGATAATCTTCCAACCTGATCTTCCTCCAATCATCAGACACAACTCTCTCCCTCTGAATGGGAAGCCATACTGGATTAAGCTTACAGTTGGCTACCCTGCCCCTCAGGACTTCAAAAGGAGATTTTTGAGAAATGGCATTGCGCCCACCAAGTTTCCCTCAACACACTGCTGAGAGAAATCCTGGAATCTAGTGCCCGCTGGGCACAGCTTTTAATAACCCCATTCATCCTTTCTGTGAGACCATTGGCTTGTGGGGAATATAGGGCTATTTTTTGGTGGACTATTCCAAGATCTTTAAGGAAGACATACATCTCATGGGAGACGAACTGCACCCCATTGTCCGTAACTAAGTATTTAGGAATTCCCTCCGATACAAACACATCCTTCAAAAACTCAATCACAGACCTAGAGGTAACAGCACTCATACATTTGGAGATCACCCATTTAGAGGTGTAGTCGACAAGGAGGACAACATATCTCTCATGAGAAGGCATCAAATCAAATGGACCAATTATGTCTAACCCCAACTTGGTCCATACTACATCAGGGACCTCATCGGGGACAGGGGAGTATGACTGGTGGTATGAGACTTGTCATTAATGGCACACAGATAGCAATCCTTGACCACATTCTCTATCATTCAGTCCATTTCAGGACACCAATATCTTTCTCTGACACGTGCTTTAGTAAGACTCCTACCTAAATGCCCATCATGAGCCAGATTCACCACTTTCTCTTTCAGTTCATTAGGTGGAACCACTCTGTCGCCCCTCATAAGACATACTTGACAAAAAGTAAGATCATCTTTCACAGCCAAGAAAGGCTTTAAATCAGAGTCAAGATCTTTGTACTCGGGCCATCCCTTAGAGATGACAACTTTAAGGGAAGAAAACACTCTGTCATTACTAGTACATGATAACCAGTCTTCTCTGGATAGCGAGGATTTGGACAGCCAATTCACACACTCTAACTCCTCAACAACTTGTTCACTGTTCAAAGGCAAACGCGATAAGCAGTTAGCAGACTTATTAGTTTGACCTAAGATATATTGCACACGGAAATTAAACTCTTGTAGACCTTCGCTCCATCTTTTTAGCCTCGGGGTCATGTGATCACTGTGATGACACGAAAAAATTTGGAGAAGGGGGCGATGATCAGATTTAACAGTAAACGGAATGCACCAAAGATAAAACTTGAAGTGTTGTACTGCCCATATTACACTTAATGCCTCTCTTTCAAAACAAGAGTAGTTGACCCCAGCTTCTCTAAGGGCCCTAGAGGCAAAAGCTACAGCCTTCTCCTCTCCATCAACCACTTGGGAAAGTACAGCCCCAAGTCCCTTCAAACTGGCATCGGTAGTTAAAACAGTTCTCAGCTTGGTGTCGAAATGCCCTAAAGTTGGCATTTTTCCAATCTCTGATTTAACCAACTCAAAGGCAACATCACACTCAGAGGACCAATTAAAATGCACCCCTTTCTTTAATAAGGCCCTAATAGGCTCAACAACACTAGCAAAATGTTTTACAAATTTTGAATAGAACTCGGCCATTCCCAAAAAGGACCTGACCTGTTCTTTGTCTTCAGGTGCTGGAGCTTTAATGATACTCTTAGCAAGCTCTAACTTGGGCTGTATACCCTCTCCTGAAATAACGTGTCCAAGATAGGTAACAGCCTTTAGTCCAATCTGACATTTCTCTCTCTTGACTGTGAGTCCACTTCCTTTCAACCTCTCCAAAACTGACCTCAAGTCAACTCCATGTTCACACTCATCCTTACCATGGATCAAAATGTTGTCTTGAAAAACAAGACATTTGCTAGGTCCCCCAAAACCATTTTCATAATCCTCTGGAAGCATGCCGCCGCCGAGGTCAATCCGAAGGGCATCCTCAGGAAACGGTAAGCTCCCAGAGGAGTTGCAAATGAAGTTAAATGCCTAGAACCCTTATGGAGCACAATCTGATGGTATGTGGAAGAGAGATCTAAGATGCTAAAAATCTTGGCACCCTTCAACACACTGATAGACTCGGAGATGTTAGGTAAAGGTTGGCGGTCCACCCAGATCCACTCATTTAGTCCGCGTAAGTCCACACACATTCTCACAGCAGTGCCACCATCTTTAGGAGCCAAAACTACTGGGGCCAACCACTCTGAGGCCTCAATCTCTTCAATCACCCCCAATTTTAGTAACCTATCAAGCTCAAAGTTCAACGGCTCAATCATCAAATTCGGCACTTTTCGCACTTTGTGCACACAAGGCTTAGCTGCATCCTTCAAGATGATTCGATGCTTGAAATCTTTGAGGCAATCAAGAATGTCAGTAAACACCTCAGGAAACTCTTCAAAACACTCATTTGCATTATCCACATTATCAATCAACATTACTTGGTCTTGCAGACTTTTGGCACTCGGGTTCAAAATTATACCTAGGTCACATTGGTGCCTCCATCCAAGCAGATTGTCTCCCCTCTTAGCCACATATATCTTCCCAACAGTCTCTTTCCCTTTGAACACAATCTTCGCAACTACATACCCAATGATGTCTATGGGGGATCCACCATAACTAATTGGGGAGATATCAGGAGATAGTAATGTTACATACTCAAGGCCTACTTTCTCATCCCATGGCTTGTTACTTATTAAGGTAAAAGGGGAACCTGAGTCAGCCATGACGCTAAACTCATACCCATACACAGATATGTTACAGAACGGCATATTAATTCTTTCATAATCAACGTCCCCTTTCCATTCAGAAATACTAGAGACAATTACACTACGAACTGTCTCAGGAACTCTTTCAGTAGTACAATTCTTCTTGGAGGACTTGCAAACTCGGGTATAGTGCCCCTTAATCCCACAGTTGTTGCACACAGAATCTATGGCAAAACAATTGGGATAAGCAGAGGAATGGGAATAATTGCCACACCTATAACATCGTCCCCTTTGAATATCATTGGGATTCCTGTCACGAGTAGGGAAACACTTTTGTTGTAAATGATCACGTTCAGTGTGTGGTTGATTATCCCTATGTGTTGAGTCTGAGACTGAGTATTTCTTGAAACATTCTTGTTCTTGGATTCATGTGACACTCTAGCAACAATATCAATGAGTGCATCACCATTGTCACAATCAGACAGGGCGCGTACACCATCTTGGCTCTTCTTTGTGCTTTCCCTGTGGCTTCGGCTACTATCTTCACGATTCTTCCTTATCTCCTTTACCCAAGAAGAAGTATTCTCAACACCTTCCACAATTGCAATGGCTACGGTTAACGTGGGATTTTTGAACAGAAGGTTTTCTTGTACCCTAGAGCTGTTTGTGCACCTTACCAGTTGATCCCTTACAAGGGAATCGGAAAGTTCACCAAATTCACAAGTGCGAGCTAGGGTTATGAGGCAAGCAACATAGCTCCCTACACGCTCAGCAGGTCCCTGGACTCTCGTGAAAAACCTGTGGCTCTCTAGGACCACATTGATGCGAGGACCAAAGTAACGTTCAAGCATAGTCATGGACATTTCGTAAACGTCAGAAGGCTCGCCATCACCATTGCCTATTGTAATGAGATCAATACTGTCATATATGTTTCTGCCTTCGATGCCTAAATTATGTAGCAAGATGGCTTGTTTCCTGAAAGTCGAGAATTTCTCTTCTCCAATTGCCACTATATAGGAATCAAATAAGTTCCTCCATCTCTTCCAAGGAAGAACTGGCTCTCCCTTTTCAGATAGAAATATGGTTGACTGGGACATGCTGGTAGATGTGGCCATGACTTTTCACAAGTTGAAGAGAAGAAAAAAAAGAAATACAAAATCGTAACACTAAAAATGCAAAAAAATGAAATTCTCACCGTAAATACTTTCATTTTGACAAGACACAGTCACATGTATAAGTTGTGGGTGAGAATCGCTCCTTACAGGTCAAGTCACGCTGCCATCAGTTTCACTGTTCGAGTCGTAATGCATTGCTCATTGGGAAACAGTATTACCAAGATGGCCGCCACGTTGCACATTGCGTGACCCAATGCATACGTCTAAGCGTCAGTGTCAGTACAACGTGATGATTCAAGGATGCAGGGAATGCCGGATGTGTAAGGGATATGTCTAGCTTGGAATGCGGTGGAGCTGGCTGCAAGAACGCGATGGCAGGGATTCAAAAGTAAGCATATAACTGTCACTTACTTTTGGGTTGTAACTCCGGGTGGGAAACCAACAAATTTTTGTAGATGCATACGCTCTGGCGGGCGTTCCAATGTCCAAAAACATCGATCGAGGTTTGTTGTCTCAGCAGAGTACTTTCATCCAATGTCCCCCAGAGAATCTTCAAATCGACATCAGTGGGTTCGCAGGGGATTCGGTGGTTGCTTACACTTGTCCCCAATCAAGAGCAACTCGTTGCCAGCAATAAAAGCCGGAGGCACAGGAGTCCAAATGAGGCTTTATTCAAATGCAACCACCGACAGATTAGGGATGTTCACAGCAGCACATCCAGAGTCAGAATGCTCCACAACAATCCAATGGAGTAAAGACATTCTAGCATTTCACAGCTCAGCTCAAACTGATTAATTACACCACCACCCCAGGACATTATTGTTTGCTATGGCTTGGCGGAAGCATTATCACTCCCGCCAATCCATAGCAAACTCTCCTCTGCTTCGAGTAAGCAAGAGCATGTAAAATGCTCTTGCTTACTCGTAGCAGAGCAGAATTGCTTTTGGACAGTGGGAGATGCATGTTCAGGAGCTCCCTCTGTCCAACAGCAATGCCGGCTCCCCCAGGAGGCGGGGAGCCAGAACGGACCATGGGGGCCTTCAGGCTCCCCCCGAAGTCCCCAACGAAAATGACTGGGTGCCTTAGGTGGCACCTGGGCACCCAGTATTGTGGCCAGGTCCCGGGAATGGGGTCCCTCAAGCCAAATAGGCCTGGGAGGGGGGCCATGAGGCCCCCCTCCCTTGTTTTTAAAAAAAATTAAATAAAGTGCAGGCCCTGGGAGATTGGGCCCATGGGACTGTAATCAGCCCGGGGAGGGGGGGCCTCACAGCCCCCCTCCCTTAGAATAAATAAAAAGTAAAAGTTACCTGCACAACTACAAAGGCCCACCCAATTTCTGCACCACTCTGCAGTCGAGCCTCCTGGCATGCTGCTGGTGGGGAGATGAAGTCTCTTTGGCTGCTGAAGGTACTTGAGGGCCAGCAACCCCATCTGTTATCTCCAGTAAGTCCCACACAGTGGGATTGCTGAGTGGTGTTTGGAGGCCACACCCCGTTCTCCACCACTCTGCAAACATGCCTCTCGGTGCACTGCTGGTGGGTGGATGAAGTCCCCTTGGAAGCTGAGGGTCCTTGGGCACCAACAAGCTCTTTTATTACCTCCAGTAAGTCCTACAAAGCGAGATTGCTGAGAGGACTTCAGAGGCCATACCCCCTTTCTCTACCACTCTACAAATGCACCTCCTGGTACACTGCTGGTTGGGGGATGAAGTCCATTTGAATGGGGAGGGTTCTTGGGGGCCCAGAAGCCCTCCTGTTACCTCCACTAAGACTGACACAGCAGGATTCCTGAGCGCTGGTTGGAGGCCCAACCCCATTTGTCCATCACTCTGCAAATGTGATTACTAGTTAAAAAAACATAGAAACTCACTTAAAAACCAAACGTTACAGGGCCGTTATAGTGAAATAGAATTTAAAAAACCTTCGAAATTCACTGAAAGAAACAAAGGTTATAGGGACGTTACAGTTATACTCAGATTTCACTCGATCAAAACCAGTGAAATTCGGCAGTTATAGTTACCTGAGCTAACTATAACTTACGCCACCACAATGCACTGTTTATGACTTCACATATTACATCACTCATGACATGGTAAGTGACATCACTGAGGACATTGATTGTTAAACATATCTACTAAGGTAATGCAAAAATTAAAATAGCATATTCGGTGTACTTCTAATGAGTGATACTACTTTAAATATATATCATGTGAGTGGCTGTGTGACTATGTATCCTTGTGTGTATCAGTGTGTGAGTGGCTGTAGCGGTGTATCAGTAGGAGTGTGAGTAGCTGTGTGGGTGAGTGAGATGGCCATGTGAGGGGCTGCATTGGTGAGTGAGTGGGTGTGTCATTGGCTGTATGGGTGGGTGAGTAGTGGTGTAAGTGGCTCTATGGGTGGGTAAGTGGGTGTGTAGTGACTGTATGGATGAGTGTGTGAGTGTCTGAATGGCTGTATGAGTGAGTGACTGGGTGTGTAACTGGCTGTATGGGTGAGTGAGTGGCTGAGTGGGTGTTTCTTAAGTGAGTGTGTGTGTGAGTGGCTATATTGGAGAGTGAGTGTCTGTGTGAATGGATGTATGGGTGAGTATGGGGATGTGTGAGTGCTTGTATGGATGTGTGAATGGGTATGTAAGTGGTTGTCTGTATGTGGGCTTGTATGGGTGAGTGAGAGTCTGATTGGGTGAGTGAGTGGGTGTGTGAGTGACATTGTAGGTAAATAAGTGGGTGTGTGAGTTGCTGTATGGGTGAGTGTGTGGTTATGTGATTGGCTGTATGGGCATGTAACTGGTTGTATGAGTGGCTGTATGGGTGAGTGAATGGTTGTGGTATAGGTCTGTGAATGGGTATGTGAGTGGTTGTGCGGGTTTGTGAGTTGGTGTATGAGAGGTTGTATCAGGGTATGAGTAGGTATGTAAGTGGTTCTGTGGATAATGCCATCAGTGATGTCATTTGAGATGTCATCAGCGATGTCACTGACCATGTCATGAGTGATATAATATGTGAGGTCATAAACAGTGCATGGGGGGGCGTAAGTTATAGTTATAGTTAGCTCAGGTAACTATAACTGCCGAATTTCACTGGTTTTGTACCTGTGAAATCTGAGCCTAACTTTAATGTCTGTGTAACCGTTGTTTTCAGTGAATTTCTACATTTTTTAAAATTCTTTTTGCTACCTATAATGACCCTGTAACCTTTGATTTTTTAAGTGAATATATATATATACATATATAATTTATATTTCAAAAATACTATTTTAAAACTGAGTGGAGAAAACAAGATATTTAACCATTTACTGTATCATTGATAGCAACATTTAATATAAAATGATAGAGAATCATCATTTTTATAAGAGAATCAAAAGTTTCAGACATCAGACATAGCATATGGGATGTTAATTCAAGAAAAAAGAGTACCTAACCATGTGTATGTATGTAAATAAGAACTGAATATTTTCCTTTTCTATATTATATTGTTTGCCATAATGGATTTTGATGGGGTATTTTTATTAAAATTCTATATTTGTTCTGCTCAGGACCTTCCTTATTTTCTGATGTAATGTTAATCAGTATATAATATGGAAATATAACTGTCTGATTTTAGGGTGTTTATTATGTTTTAGGATTTCTTATCAGCCTTGAAAAATCTGAGGTTCCACAAAACACATATTGGCTGAGAAGACTACAAGACTATGACCAGAATGGATTTTTCTGTGGATGGCATAGTGAAACATGTTGTAAATGTCATAATTCTGGAGAGCATTAATGTAATGATATTGCTGAATATATGATGTGTGAAACTTTTGATTATCTCATTAAACTGATGATGGCCTATCATTCTATAATAACTGTTGCTATCAATGACACAGTTTATGGTTAAGTATCTTGCCTGTTTCACTCTGTTTCCACACAGGGGGGTGGTGTTTTAGGGTTCAGTGCAGTGATGTTTGGCAATGGAGGGGGTCATGCTGGGGGTGGTGTTTTAGGGTTCAGGGCAGTGCAGTGGTGTTCGGGCAGTGTAGGGGGTCGTGCAGGGGGTGGTGTTTTAGGGTTCAGGGCAGTGCAGTGGTGTTCGGGCAGTGTAGGGGGTCGTGCAGGGGTGGAGTTTTAGGCTTTAGGGCAGTGCAGTGGTGATTGGGTAGTGTAGGGGGTCGAACTGGGGGTAGATTTTTAGGGTTTAGGGTAGTGCAGTGGTGTTTGTGTAGTGTAGGGGGCAGTGTTTTAGGGTTTAGTGCAGTGCAGTGGTCTTTGGGTAGTGTAGGGGTCGTGCTGGGGGTCGTGTTTTAGGGTTTAGGGTAGTGCAGTGGTCATGGGGTAGTGTAGGGGTCGTGCTGGGTTAGTGTTTTAGGGTTTAGGGCAGTGCAGTGGTGTTTGGGTAGTGTAGGGGGTCATGTTGGGGGTGGTGTTTTAGGGTTTAGGGCAGTGCAGTGGTGTTCGGGTAGTGTAGGGGGTCGTGCTGGGGTGGTGTTTTAGGGTTTAGGGGCAGTGCAATGGTGTTCGGGTAGTGTAGCGGGTCGAGCTGGGGGTGGTGTTTTAGGGTTTAGGGCAGTGCAGTGGTGTTCGGGTAGTGTAGGGGGTCGTGCTGGGGGTGTTGTTTTAGGGTTTAGAGCAGTGCAGTGGTGTTTGGGTAGTGTAGGGGGTCATGATGAGGGTGGTGTTTTAGATTTAGGGCAGAGCATTGGTGTTCGGGCAGTGTAGGGGGTCATGCAGGTGGGTGGTTTTTTAGGGTTTAGGGCAGTGCATTGGTGTTCGGGCAGTGTAGGGGGTCATGCAGGTGGGTGTTTTTTAGGGTTTAGGGCAGTGCAGTGGTGTTCAGGCAGTGTAGGGGGTCATGCTGGAGGTGGTGTTTTAGGGTTCAGGGCAGTGCAGTGGTGTATGGGAAGTTTACGGGGTCGTGCTGGCTGTGGTGTTTTAGGGTTCAAGGCAGTGCAGTGGTGTGAGAAAGTGCCATCTTTCTTACATGGTATGCCCCCACTTTTTGCTAAATTGCTGAATGTACTTCGATTGAGTGTACCCTGGGTTCCTGCCAATCAGGTGCCCAGGGCCTATGTTCCTTCCTTAAACCACACAAACTCCAAATTGGCAAACCCTAGCCACATGTCAGCCCCTAGTAAATGGTACCCTAGGTACCCAGGGCCTTGTGGCCAGGGAAGGCCTCTAAGGGATGCAGCACTCATTGTGCCACCCTCAGAGGCCCTGTACCCTTACACACACACTGCCCTTGCAGGCTGAGTGTCTGGGTGCAGGACAAAACAAAGAGTCGACATGGCACACATCACTGTGTACCATGCCCATCACCTACACTGCCAAGGCATTTGTCAGCCACCCCTCTAGCTGGGTGCATTACGCCTATGGTGTGGGCACAGGAGCAGGAGCCCTGTGCCCCTACAGTACCCGGGTCCATTCCTGGGCACTGTAAGTGCAGTGCTGTCATTTAAGAGTGCATGGTGCTGAGAGCTTGTCAAACACGAGCTCCACAGCACCATATTGGCAACACTGAAGCCTGGGAAGTTTGGTATGTATCAAACTTCCCAGCACATTGAACCCACACTGATGCCAGTGTAGGATTTAATGTACTAAGCACCCAAGAGGGCATCTTAGAGATGCCCCCTTACAGCTAACTTACAATCCACGTCTGCTCTGAGGCTGCCCAGGCTGCCACACAGCAGACACATTGCTGGACCCCTGGGTGGGAGAGCCCCTGCTCTCCCGGGCCTGCAACAATGCACATCCTGGGTGAGGTGAGAAATCTCCTCCCCCAGGATGAGCAAAGGGAAGCTTCAAAGGCAGGCCGCCATTTGGAGTTTCCCCAGGCCACTGCAACCCCACACTCTGGCGGGAAGCTTGGCCGGAAACCCCATACAAGGACAGGGGATGTGCCAGCCTGCCCACCCCACCCCTCAGGTGGGGGAGGCGAGGTGAAGCACATCTCCGGGCTCTCGCCATCTTGAAGATGGGAGGCCCTACCCTATCAGGATTAGGCTACTGCCCCCCTTCCACAGGAGAGAGGCAGGATAGGGGGTGTACCCACCCCAGGACAGGGACCCATTGGTCCCTGGCCTTCACCTACCTGTAACGCCCCTAAATCTAGTATTTAGGGGCCCCCTGAACCTTCCTTCCTTAGATTCCAGATAGAAAACTACAAGAAGAGCAAGAAGAACAAGGACCTGCCCTGCAGCTGCTAAAAAGAGAAGAAGACACCAACTGCTTTGGCCCCAGCCCTACCGGCCTGTCGACTCTCGAACCTGCACCAGCGCGGTATCTCTCATGGCCAGCAACCTCACCAACCCCGGAGGACCTGGCTACCTTTTAGCTCTAAGCCCCTGGGACTCCCACGAGTAGAGGCTCTACTCAAGAAACCTATTTGCTATCCCTGGCACCAGCCCGGGACCGCGGACCCAACACACTCTGCACCAGCCAAGCCTGGCCAGTGCCGGAGTGGACAAAGACCCTGAGGACGACCCCACGGCGACTGTGACCCAGAGTCCGGCACCCAAGGACCCCCCTCGACATCCCGGAAGAAGCCTGCAGCCTCAGAACCAAGTGCCACCCCAGCCGCGATCAACCAGAGGGTAAGATTCCCGACGTCAAAAGGCACACCTGCACCCGGCGCCCTGTGGCCCCCTGTGCCCAATCCCGGGGTACCCACCTAACCTACAACTACCCAACTTACCTCTCGAAGTGGTGGTGGCACCTGAAACATCCTCGTCCCCGAGCCTGCAGCCTTTTTCCAAACCGGAACATTCCCATTGATTTCCATTGAGTGCCCGAAGGCTCAAAAGCACCCTGCACCCAGCCGCCCGAGTGGCCCTGGCAGTGCCCTCTCTACACTAACCTACTTCCCCACTTGCCCTGAGTAAGTGACCAGGAGCCCAGCTCCCACAGCCGCGTTGCTTGCCAGACAGCAGCCACCAACCAAGGCCCCCCCATCCCTCATAGGATAACATTGGGCCTAACTCTCTCTGCACCCGGCCGTTCTGAAACCGCTGAGGGTGAACCAACTGTACCCACCTGACACTGGGGACCCCTGAGTCCATGCCCGGAATTTCAACTCTGCCAGTCGAGTACTTACCCTTAAACCGCTAACTTCATTTTCCTCATAGGTTAACATTGACTGGCTTTTTCTTCAAAAATCTTCTAAGTGTGAACTTTTCAAAACTGCAAAAATTGACCAAAAATCAGCCAAGTGACAAAAACGAATTTACTCACCTGCTCCCAGGTGAGCTCCCAGTGCTGGATCTTGGTGCCCAGCCCTGACCCTGAAAAGTGTTCACAACTATACTTACCTCTAACTCATTTTTTCTCCCATAGGAAACCATTGTCTGCTTTTCTGTGAAATTTCTTCTAAGTGTCTATTTTTGTAAATTTGAAATATTCTTTTAAAATCGTACCATTTCTGCAAACGAAATTACTTACCTGCTTTTGATAAGGACCCCAGTCCTGGGTCTAGGCACCCATTCCTGGATTACTAAAGTAACGATAAAGTACTCTACCTGCAATGTGAATTTCTTGCCATAGAGACCCATTGAATGTTTTCTTTGAAATATTTTCTAAGTGCTAACTTTTGAAATAGCTAAATATTATTTAAAAATCATTACAGTTATTAAGTCGACTTTCATCACTTGATTCTGAATACTGACCCAAGGCTGGTTCTAGGAGCCAGACCTGGAATTCCAAAAGTAATCTGAAAAGTAATTTATTACAAATAACCTGAATTTACCATTGAGCTCAATGCATTGTTATGTTTAGGAAATAGGATTGTTTATTGCAACCAACTGTGACTGTTTACACAAATTTATTGCTCAAGACAAAAGTATTTATATTCAACCTCTCATTCTGAGAAAGTATATTTTTACCCCCTTTGTGGTTCTAAAAATAAAACAAGCATATATTTTATATATACAAACCATTGGCCTGGAGTTCAGTTATTGAGTGTGTGAAACCATTTGCTGACTGAGTGTGTACAATAAATGCTTTACACTGTCCTCTGGTACTGCCTTACTGCTCGACCAAGCTACCACTTTTGAGAGTAAGGTCATACCTAACTTTGACCTCTATCAGCCTCTGGGGGACTGTGGACTCTGTACACCCTGTACCTATTAGGGAACAGTATATACAGAGCCACTTTCTCACATTGGTGGCAGCGGTGGGATACAAACTTGCATTTGTTGGACTACTTGGTTACCATCTGATCACATGACAGAACTCTTAAAAATTGCCTTTAGAATTCTGATTGGTTTTTCCAAAATTACTAAAAGTCTTGCTAGGGCCTTGCTTAAGTCCCATTAGAATTTTAGAAAAATAAAAGTCACTATAGTCAGGGTAGAGGGTTAGAACTGTCAGGTTAGAATGTCTCAAATAAACCCAGCTATTAGTGATAATAATAACATGGACCTGGTGGAGGAGCTTGACCTCACACCTTACTTACACTTGTCTTTCAAGGAATTGAGGTCCTTATGTAAACTCAAAAATTTACAAATGGGTCTGCATCCAACCAAACAAGGGCTCCAGGAGCTCCTGGCTGAGTATGCTAAAGACCACCCATCTGAACATGGTGATGGCCAGTCAGATGAGGAAAGGGAAACAGGGGAGGTGGACAGCAACCTCCCCATACTATTCCCTAGGGAGGAGATGGCACCCATACCCTCCAACTCAAGACATAGCATCTGGGCACCTAGAGACCACACAGGTGGCTCTGGTCCCAGAGACAACACTGGGGGACCCCCCAGTGAAGAGGACAGCCTTGTGAGGCTGGCCAAAAGAATAGATCTAGAGTCCAGACTCCTGGCCCTAGAAAAGGAAAGGAGAGAGATGGGTTTAGCATCCATCAATGGTGGCAGCAATAATAAAAATAAGGATAGGGAGGAAACTTCTGACCCTAAAATCCCCAAAGGGATTGTCCCTAAATTTGAGGAAGGTGATGATATCACCAAATGGTTCACAGCCTTTGAGAGGGCTTGTGATATCAGGAAAGTAAAGAAACCTCTCTGGAGGGCACTCCTGTGGGAACTGTTCTCTGGTAACTGCAGGGACAGGCTTCTGACTCTCTCTGGGCCAGAAGCAGGATCCTATGACCTCATGAAGAAAGCTCTGATTGAGGGATTTGGATTCACCACTGAGGAGTATAGAATTAGATTCAGGGGGGCTCACAAAACCCAGACCCAGTCCTGGATTGATTTAGTAGATTACTCAGTGAAGACACTGGATCGTTGGTTAGCTGGACATGGTGTGCAGGATTTTACTGGATTGTACAATTTATTCATGAAGGAACATATTTTGAGTAACTGCACAAATGAAAAGTTGCATCAGCATTTGGTAGACCTAGGTCTAATTTCTCCCCAAGAATTGGGAAAGAAGGCGGACCACTGGGTCAAGACTAGGGTGACCAAGACAACCACTGGGGGTGACCAAAAGAAGGTAGTCACAAAACCTCCCCAGGGGAAAGGTGGTGAGAATCCCCAAGATAAAAAGTCTGAGTCTTCCAAAGGGCCCCAAAAACCTGTTCAGGTGGGTGGGACCCAAACTACTCCCTATGTGCCCCAACCATATAGGGGGAAGAACTTTGATCCCTTAAAGGCCTGGTGTAATACCTGTAAGAATCAGGGACACCTAACTGTATCTTGCCCCCAAAACAAAGCCCCTAAGGCACCCAGTACAGCCACTCCTGGGGCAGCAAGTATACAAATGGGATCAGAGGTGTACCCTGAGCAAATCTGGGAACACACTGAAGCAAGTTTAGTCTCCTTGGGAGAAGAGGAGTTTGCCACTGTGGCTGTGTGGCCCCCCAACTTAAAGAAATACTTACAGTACCCCTGGGTAAATGGAACTAGGGTAGAAGCTCTGAGGGATACAGGTGCCAGTGTCACTATGGTGAAAGACACACTGGTTTCCCCTGAGCAATACTTGATTGGGAAGTCTTATCCAGTCACCAACGCTGACAGTGTCACCACTAGTCATCCCATGGCCATGGTAACATTAGGCTGGGGGGGGTTACTGGCCTGAAACAGGTAGTGGTCTCTCCAAAGTTGCCAGCTGCATGCCTGCTTGGAAATGATCTGGAAACCTCAGCCTGGGCTGAGGTTGAGTTAAAGGCCCATGCAGCCATGCTGGGCATCCCTGAATTGGTGTGTGTGCAAACCAGAGCACAGAGCAAGAGGAAGGGTGAAAAAGTAGGTTTGGAGCCTGGAATAATGGCCCAACCAACCAAGAGGAAGGACAAGAAGACTGGGGGACCAGCTTCTGTACAGCCAAACACTCAGAACCCCTCTCCCCCTGGAGAGGATGTAGATACCCCTGAGGGAACTGAGTCCATGGAGCTTGACCCTTACCAGGTTGAACTCTTGGGCCCAGGGGGACCCTCTAGGGAAGAGCTGTGCCAGGGTCAGCGAGACTGTCCCACTCTTGAAAGCCTGAGACAACAAGCTGCTTCAGAAGCCAGGGGAGATGTCAGTGGTACCCACAGAGCTTATTGGGAAGAGGGATTACTGTATGCTGAGGCAAGAGACCCCACTCCTGGAGCCACCAGGAGGGTGGTAGTGCCACAGAAGTACAGGGAGTTCCTCCTAACTTTGGCTCATGACATCCCCCTAGCTGGACATCTGGGGCAATCCAAAACTTGGGAAAGGTTAGTGAGTCACTTTTACTGGCCCCAGATGCACCAAAAGGTGAAGGAGTTTGTCAGCTCCTGTGTTACCTGTCAGGCCAGTGGCAAGACAGGTGGCCACCCAAAGGCCCCCCTCATTCCACTACCAGTGGTGGGGGTCCCCTTTGAAAGGGTAGGTGTGGACATTGTGGGTCCACTTGAACCTCCCACAGCCTCAGGGAACAAATTCATTCTAGTAGTAGTGGATCATGCTACTAGGTACCCTGAAGCAATTCCACTTAGGACTACTACAGCTCCTGCAGTAGCCAAGGCCCTCCTGGGTGTCTTCACCAGGGTGGGTTTTCCTAAGGAGGTGGTTTCAGACAGAGGTTCCAACTTCATGTCTGCTTACCTAACACACATGTGGAAAGAGTGTGGAGTGCAGTACAAGTTTACTACACCCTACCACCCACAAACCAATGGCCTTGTTGAGAGGTTCAACAAGACATTGAAAGGTATGATCATGGGACTCCCTGAGAAACTCAAAAGGAGGTGGGATGTCCTGTTACCATGCTTGCTTTTCGCTTACAGGGAAGTGCCACAGAAGGGAGTAGGTTTCTCACCCTTTGAACTTCTGTTTGGTCATCCTGTAAGGGGACCACTGTGTCTTGTAAAAGAGGGCTGGGAGAGGCCTCTTCAAGAACCCAAACAAGACATAGTGGACTATGTGCTTGGCCTAAGGTCCAGAATGGCTGAGTATATGGAAAAGGCATCCAAGAACCTTGAGGCCAGCCAGGAGCTCCAGAAGCACTGGTATGACCAAAAAGCTGCACTGGTTGAATTTCAACCAGGGCAACAGGTGTGGGTTTTGGAGCCAGTGGCACCAAGGGCTCTCCAAGACAAATGGAGTGGCCCTTACCCTATCCTAGAGAGAAAGAGTGAGGTCACCTATCTAGTTGACCTGGGCACTAGCAGGAAACCCAAAAGGGTCATCCATGTGAACCGCCTTAAACTCTACCATGATAGGGCTGACATCACCATGCTGATGGTGGCTGATGAAGAACAGGAAGCAGAGAGTGAGCCACTCCCTGACCTCCTATCCTACAGCCCAAAAGATGGGTCAGTAGATGGTGTGATTTTTTCAGACACCCTCTCTGCCCAACAGCAGACTGACTGCAAGCAAGTCTTGCAACAATATGCCAGCTTCTTTTCCCTGACCCCTGGTCTGACAAGCTGGTGTACCCATGATGTGGACACTGGTGACAGTGCACCTGTCAAGAACAAAATCTATCGACAGTCAGATCAAGTCAAGGAAAGCATCAAAGCTGAGGTCAGCAAGATGCTGGAGTTAGGGGTCATTGAGCCTTCAGAGAGCCTCTGGGCTAGCCCAGTGGTTCTGGTCCCCAAACCTCATCAACAGGGTGAAAAGAGAGAGATGAGGTTCTGTGTGGACTATAGAGGGCTCAACTCTGTCACCAAGACAGATGCTCACCCTATCCCAAGAGCAGATGAACTGATAGACAAATTGGGGCCTGCCAAATTTCTCAGTACCTTTGACTTAACTGCAGGGTACTGGCAGATTGGCATGGCCCCAGGAGCAAAAGAAAAGACAGCATTCTCCACCCCTGATGGGTATTACCAGTTTACTGTGATGCCCTTTGGGTTAAAGAATGCCCCTGCCACCTTCCAGAGGTTGGTGAACCATGTCCTGGCTGGGTTGGAGTCCTTTAGTGCAGCTTATCTTGATGATATTGCTGTCTTTAGCTCCACCTGGCAGGATCACCTGATCCACCTTGGGAAGGTTTTAGAGGCTCTGCAGAGTGCAGGTCTCACTATCAAGGCGTCCAAATGTCAGATAGGGCAGGGCACTGTGGTGTACTTGGGCCACCTTGTAGGTGGAGGCCAGGTACAACCCTTACAACCCAAAATCCAGGCCATCATGGACTGGATAGCTCCAACAACCCAGACCCAAGTCAGGGCATTCCTTGGCTTGACTGGGTACTACAGGAGGTTTGTGAAGGGGTATGGGTCCATTGTGACCCCCCTCACAGAACTCACCTCCAAGAAAATGCCCAAGAAAGTTAACTGGACAGTTAGTTGTCAAAAGGCTTTTGACACCCTAAAAGAAGCAATGTGCTCAGCACCAATTCTAAAAGCTCCAGATTATGCCAAGCAGTTCATAGTGCAGACTGATGCCTCTGAACTAGGGATAGGAGCGGTCCTATCCCAGACCAATGATGAAGGCCAAGACCAACCTGTTGCTTTTATAAGCAGAAGACTACTCCCTAGAGAGCAGCGTTGGAGTGCCATTGAGAGGGAGGCCTTTGCTGTGGTTTGGTCCCTGAAGAAGCTGAGGCCATACTTGTTTGGCACTCACTTCCTAGTTCAAACTGACCACAGACCTCTCAGATGGCTAATGCAGATGAAAGGGGAAAATCCAAAACTACTGAGGTGGTCCATCTCCCTACAGGGAATGGACTTTGAAGTGGAACACAGACCAGGGACTGCCCATGCCAATGCAGATGGACTTTCCAGGTTCTTCCACTTAGACAATGGAGACTCCATAGGACAAGGTTAGTCTCATCACCTTTCGTTTGGGGGGGGGTTGTGTGAGAAAGTGCCATCTTTCTTGCATGGTATGCCCCCACTTTTTGCTAAATTGCTGAATGTACTTCGATTGAGTGTACCCTGGGTTCCTGCCAATCAGGTGCCCAGGGCCTATGTTCCTTCCTTAAACCACACAAACTCCAAATTGGCAAACCCTAGCCACATGTCAGCCCCTAGTAAATGGTACCCTAGGTACCCAGGGCCTTGTGGCCAGGGAAGGCCTCTAAGGGCTGCAGCACTCATTGTGCCACCCTCAGAGGCCCTGTACTCTTACACACACACTGCCCTTGCAGGCTGAGTGTCTGGGTGCAGGACAAAACAAAGAGTCGACATGGCACACATCACTGTGTACCATGCCCATCACCTACACTGCCAAGGCATTTGTCATCCACCCCTCTAGCTGGGTGCATTACGCCTATGGTGTGGGCACAGGAGCAGGAGCCCTGTGCCCCTACAGTACCCGGGTCCATTCCTGGGCACTGTAAGTGCAGTGCTGTCATTTAAGAGTGCATGGTGCTGAGAGCTTGTCAAACACGAGCTCCACAGCACCATATTGGCAACACTGAAGCCTGGGAAGTTTGGTATCAAACTTCTCAGCACATTGAACCCACACTGATGCCAGTGTAGGATTTAATGTACTAAGCACCCCAGAGGGCATCTTAGAGATGCCCCCTTACAGCTAACTTACAATCCACGTCTGCTCTGAGGCTGCCCAGGCTGCCACACAGCAGACACGTTGCTGGACCCCTGGGTGGGAGAGCCCCTGCTCTCCCGGGCCTGCAACAATGCACATCCTGGGTGAGGTGAGAAATCTCCTCCCCCAGGATGAGCAAAGGGAAGCTTCAAAGGCAGGCCGCCATTTGGAGTTTCCCCAGGCCACTGCAACCCCCCACTCTGGCGAGAAGCTTGGCCGGAAACCCCATACAAGGACAGGGGATGTGCCAGCCTGCCCACCCCACCCCTCAGGTGGGGGAGGCGAGGTGAAGCACATCTCCGGGCTCTCGCCATCTTGAAGATGGGAGGCCCTACCCTATCAGGATTAGGCTACTGCCCCCCTCCCACAGGAGAGAGGCAGGATAGGGGGTGTACCCACCCCAGGACAGGGACCCATTGGTCCCTGGCCTTCACCTACCTGTAACGCCCCTAAATCTAGTATTTAGGGGCCCCCTGAACCTTCCTTCCTTAGATTCCAGATAGAAAACTACAAGAAGAGCAAGAAGAACAAGGACCTGCCCTGCAGCTGCTAAAAAGAGAAGAAGACACCAACTGCTTTGGCCCCAGCCCTACCGGCCTGTCGACTCTCGAACCTGCACCAGCGCGGCATCTCTCGTGGCCAGCAACCTCACCAACCCCGGAGGACCTGGCTACCTTTTAGCTCTAAGCCCCTGGAACTCCCACGAGTAGAGGCTCTACTCAAGAAACCTATTTGCTATCCCTGGCACCAGCCCGGGACCGCAGACCCAACACACTCTGCACCAGCCAAGCCTGGCCAGTGCCGGAGTGGACAAAGACCCTGAGGACGACCCCACGGTGACTGTGACCCAGAGTCTGGCACCCAAGGACCCCCCTCGACATCCCGGAAGAAGCCTGCAGCCTCAGAACCAAGTGCCACCCCAGCCGCGATCAACCAGAGGGTAAGATTCCCGACGTCAAAAGGCACCCCTGCACCCGGCGCCCTGCGGCCCCCTGTGCCCAATCCCGGGGTACCCACCTAACCGACAACTACCCAACTTACCTCTCGAAGTGGTGGTGGCACCTGAAACATCCTCGTCCCCGAGCCTGCAGCCTTTTTCCAAACCGGAACATTCCCATTGATTTCCATTGAGCGCCCGAAGGCTCAAAAGCACCCTGCACCCAGCCGCCCGAGTGGCCCTGGCAGTGCCCTCTCTACACTAACCTACTTCCCCACTTGCCCTGAGTAAGTGACCAGGAGCCCAGCTCCCACAGCCGCGTGGCTTGCCAGACAGCAGCCACCAACCAAGGCCCCCCCATCCCTCATAGGATAACATTGGGCCTAACTCTCTCTGCACCCGGCCGTTCTGAAACCGCTGAGGGTGAACCAACTGTACCTACCTGACACTGGGGGACCCCTGAGTCCATGCCCGGAATTTCAACTCTGCCAGTCGAGTACTTACCCTTAAACCGCTAACTTCATTTTCCTCATAGGTTAACATTGACTGGCTTTTTCTTCAAAAATCTTCTAAGTGTGAACTTTTCAAAACTGCAAAAATTCACCAAAAATCAGCCAAGTGACAAAAACGAATTTACTCATCTGCTCCCAGGTGAGCTCCCAGTGCTGGATCTTGGTGCCCAGCCCTGACCCTGAAAAGTGTTCACAACTATACTTACCTCTAACTCATTTTTTCTCCCATAGGAAACCATTGTCTGCTTTTCTGTGAAATTTCTTCTAAGTGTCTATTTTTGCAAATTTGAAATATTCTTTTAAAATCGTACCATTTCTGCAAACAAAATTACTTACCTGCTTTTGATAAGGACCCCAGTCCTGGGTCTAGGCACCCAGTCCTGGATTACTAAAGTAACGATAAAGTACTCTACCTGCAATGTGAATTTCTTGCCATAGAGACCCATTGAATGTTTTCTTTGAAATATTTTCTAAGTGCTAACTTTTGAAATAGCTAAATATTATTTAAAAATCATTACAGTTATTAAGTCGACTTTCATCACTTGATTCTGAATACTGACCCAAGGCTGGTTCTAGGAGCCAGACCTGGAATTCCAAAAGTAATCTGAAAAGTAATTTATTACAAATAACCTGAATTTACCATTGAGCTCAATGCATTGTTATGTTTAGGAAATAGGATTGCTTATTGCAACCAACTGTGACTGTTTACACAAATTTATTGCTCAAGACAAAAGTATTTATATTCAACCTCTCATTCTGAGAAAGTATATTTTTACCCCCTTTGTGGTTCTAAAAATAAAACAAGCATATATTTTATATATACAAACCATTGGCCTGGAGTTCAGTTATTGAGTGTGTGAAACCATTTGCTGACTGAGTGTGTACAATAAATGCTTTACACTGTCCTCTGGTACTGCCTTACTGCTCGACCAAGCTACCACTTTTGAGAGTAAGGTCATACCTAACTTTGACCTCTATCAGCCTCTGGGGGACTGTGGACTCTGTACACCCTGTACCTATTAGGGAACAGTATATACAGAGCCACTTTCTCACAAGTGGTGTTCGGGCAGTGTAGGAGGTCGTGCAGGGGGTGGTGTTTTAGGGTTCAGGGCAGTGCAGTGGTGTTCGGGCAGTGTAGGGGGTCGTGCAGGGGTGGAGTTTTAGGCTTTAGGGCAGTGCAGTGGTGTTCTGGCAATGTAGGGGGTCGTGCAGGGGGTGGTGTTTTAGGGTTTAGGGCAGTGCAGTGGTGTTCGGGCAGTGTAGGGGGCGGTGCAGGGGGTGGAGTTTTAGGGTTTAGGGCAGTGCAGTGGTGTTCGGGCAGTGTAGGGGGTCATGCAGGGGATGGTGTTTTAGGGTTTAGGGCAGTGCAGTCGTGTTTGGGCAGTGTAGGGGGTCGTGCTGGGGGTGGTGTTTTAAGGTTTAGGGCAGTGCAGTGGTGTTCTGGCAGTGTAGGGGGTCGTGCAGGTGGTGGTGTTTTAGGGATTAGGGCAGTGCAGTGTTGTTTGGGCAGTGTAGGGGGTCATGCAGGGTGTGGTGTTTTAGGGTTTAGGGCAGTGCAGTGGTGTTCAGGAAGTATAGGGGGTCGTGCTGGGGGTGATGTTTTAGGGTTTAGGGCAGTGCAGTGGTGTTCGGGCAGTGTAGGGGTTGTGCAGGGAGTGGTGTTTTTGGGTTTAGGGCAGTGGACAGGGCCGGACTGCCTATCGGGTGTTTTGGCATGCTGCCGAGCTGGGGGCTAATTTCGTTGATGGGGAACGAAATTTGTTTTGCTTTGTTTATTTCAAAGCACACGCAGGTCTCCATCAACGAAATTAGCCCCCACCGCAGTGACATCAGCCCTTAGCTCGGCAGCATGCCAAAACGCTCTATTGGCAGTCCGGCCCTGGCAGTGCAGTGGTGTTCGGGCAGTGTAGGGGGTCGTGAAGGGGGTGGTGTTTTATGTTTTAGGGTAGTGCAGTGGTGTTCGGGCAGTGTAGGGGATCGTAAAGGGGGTGGTGTTTTAGGTTTTAGGGCAGTGCAGTGGTGTTCGGGCAGTGTCGGGGTTGTGCAGGGGGTGGTTTTTTAGGGTTTAGGGCAGTGCATTGATGTTCGGGCAGTGTAGGGGGTCATGCAGGTGGTTTTTTTTTTTAGGGTTTAGGGCAGTGCAGTGGTGTTTGGGCAGTGTAGGGGGTCATGCTGGGGGTGGTGTTTTAGGGTTCAGGCCAGTGCAGTGGTGTGTGGTAAATAAATTTCATTACCTGGACTTAATTTGATACGGAAACATAATAAAACAGCTCAGTAAAATGAGAGGCAGAATCCGTGGTATCAGAGGTTCGGAATGGGCTTTATTCCAATGAACGATTATAATCGGTTGCTCCAAGTTCCATCACCACGGAGGTTCAGGAAGTGAAGTACATACATTATTGACAAGAAATGACTTTTATAGTACATACATTACAATGAAGCGAATGCAGTAGGCGTAACAATTGATAAGGAAAATGACGATTCATATGCGTAACCGAAAATGGGTGTAATAAGGAGTAAAAAGGAACATAATTGGTTATGATGTCATATATAGGTGGATCTATAAGATAATACTTGGCATAGATGCGCGCGCAGCAGTATGACGTGTGATTGACGTGCAACTAGGGGGTGAGGGGGACTTGACATTTAGCTCTACATGTGGCGACAGAAGTCTGGAGGGTCAAGTCAACCTAATCCCAAATCATATCTAACATCCTATGTTTAAAGAACTAAGTTATCCAAAAGAGAGGTTTCTTCGAGTAGAATCTTATTCTATACTGACTATACTGACTGTTAGTGCGTGTACAAGCGTCTAAGTGTCTACACTAGATGCGAGGGCAGGAATTTTCCATAGTAACAGGGCTATGAATTACTTGTATGAAGACAGAGAAGCCGGGCCTTTTGCTCGGTAGCTGGCAGAATGTTTACTTAAGCTACTAGACAGGAATGCATTGGGCAGGGATGAGGCAGATAACTCGAAGGTGAAATACAGTTCTTGGCAGAGAATAGGCTGATGTCAGGCTTCATGAGCCGCGCAGAGAATGAGACAAAGTTCATGGTCACAGATGCAGGCTCAGACTGGAGTTTTCAGAGGCAAAAGGCAAGAAGAGTTCGATGACAGAATCAGGGCCTACTTGCCTGGACGGTAAAAATGGCATAAGTGAACCATATAAAGGCGGTGGCCTTTCGTACTTAGGAAGGGAATATCCGGCCTATTCATGGCGGATCTGACAGAGGACATGTTGACGGTGGACGCACATGTGTTTGCGTCTTCATAACTGGAACTGGAGGGAACATACATGTACTTGTAACATGCACATAGAACCGTTGGGGTCCAAGATAGGGGACATAACTGACCAGAAAAATCCATATTTCCACATTCCCTCCTTGTCCCCTACTTGCCCGTTAAGAGATATCAATCTTCATTAATCCATTGATCTGTTCATATAGCATCATTTGTTCTTCTTTCTTCTTCCGGGATCTTGAATGAAAATCTTGATGTGGAATGCACGATGTGGCACACAGACCACAAATCGCTGGTCCACACTGCAGACATAGACAGCAACTGAATAATATGAGAAGGCCAATACCTAGGAAGGATAGGACTCTCCATCCCCAGGCTGATATCACGCTCCAAAACCAACCGGACCAAGTCCAAGTGCCTGGATTCTGGTGTATCTGGCTTACAATCTTATGAAGGCGGGTTATGGCCTTATATACAGATGGCGAATTTTCTGGTATGAATATGCAACAGCTTGATCCGATGACCCTACAAGCTCCGCCCCTATCGGCCAGGATGACGTCAAGGACAAGACGATTTTGAAGCACAACAATCCGCATAGCAGACTGCTCTTCTGTTAAATTGCCTAAGGCGGAAATAGTTTCATTCACTACTGCTTCAAGGGTTCTAGTTAATCTACGTATCAGCTTACTATTAGTAACAGTACCTATATAGGGAAAGATGCCTTTATTGAAATCTGTGTATTTTTCCCATGCTGTTTCAGTGTAATCGACAATCGGGAGATCTCTCCGCTCTCTGTTGTGTACTAAATGAATATTTCTATAATAATCAGGAGGAGCTAGGAAAACAGGTGGCAAAAGGAATGCAATGTAGCAGGTACCATCCCAATCTAGAGGTAGACGCATATATGCAGTCTGACCACATATAAAGTAGGAGTGGCGATAAGCTCTAAATGAAGATTTACCTTGGTCACTGAATTCTACTGTAGTAGTGCATTTACTATGGCCCATATGTATGGAACCAACTTTTCTTACACACAATTCACCTTTCGCTGGGAATACTGACATGGTTGGTAAAACTAGTTCAACTTCGGATTCGACATTTAGAACCATGAGATTAGGAGTAAAGTTACCTAATCCATACACTTCATTTTCTAGATCAGTTCCTGTTCCTTTGGGGCGACCCTCCTTGTCAGGGTAACAGACTTTGAATAAAACTAGGTTCAGATTTCCCCATACCCACTGGTCTTGGTAAACGGCTGTATCTGAGTCTATGGAATTGATTAAACTAAACCATGCTCCACAGGAGCCATTATGTGTAAACGGATGTGGAAAGAAAGGCAGGACTCCTTCATAATTCTGATAGGGAGGGAGCCGGCCACACACCCAACAATTAGTAGCATTACTAGTCTGGTGGGAATGATGTAACATACTAATGAAAGTGTTATTGCGCAGAGCAAGTCTATAAGACAATTCATGCGGGGGTAAGTCACTAAAAGAATGTTCAGCAGTAACATTGTAAACATTTCTGGCAATAGGGTAATATATGTGCAACAATATACTTGCAGTAATTATTAAAAGACTTAAGAAAAACAAGATTAATAATGTCACTATGCAATGGCTACGCAGTGATTTACAATACGCCTGTCGTTTCATTATTTTTCGCGACTGTCCATGATTCAGGTCTAGGCGATACATGTCGGAGACAGATTCAACCGCTTCACCTAGGAGAGGACTTAAACAATCAAATCGTCCGACGGCCTAGGCCTTAATTTTAGATTATAGCGTTCTTTACTATCCTCAGCCAGAGGTAGTTTTGAGTCAATTGGTGAGGACACACGAGGTGGGCTGTTTACATCTGAAGGAAGTCCATGAAATTTCTTGATATGACTTGAATGCACCCATCCTTTCCTGCCCTCGATCTTCACGGCTGTCCTTGTGGTCAGCAGGACCAATTTGGGTGCCTTCCACCTGGGCTCCAGCTGGGTCTTTCGGTCGAAATTTCTCACGAACACAAGGTCACCCGGAACTACGTCATGGGGTTTCACCTCAGTGTTGTCGGGAAAGGCTGCAGCTACCTGTGAACGACAAGATTGTAGTGCAGACATCAAGGAAGCCAAGTAATCTGTCAGCATATTACAGTCAATATCAGTTATTTTGCGTGGTATAGGCGTCCCCCACATATTTGGTGGTCTGCCGAAGATCACCTCATACGGGGATAGCCCTGTTCGAGAGTGTGCTACCATTCTTGTGAAAAAGAGTGCAACTGGTAGTGCTACTACCCAGTCGACACCTTTCTCCCTGCATATTTTGGACAATCTAATTTTCAGAGTCTGATTATGTCTTTCTACGAGACCTGCTGCTTCGGGGTGTCGGACACAGTGGAATTTCCACTGATAACCTAACAAAAGTGAAACGTGTTTCATTAATTCGGATGAGAACGGCTGGCCGTTATCTGAGTGAACAACACGTGGTAAACCGTATCGTGGGAAGAATTCTCGAACCAACTGTTTGGCAGTAGTCGGGGCAGTGTAATCTGAAACCGGGTATGCCTCCGTCCAGCGGGACAGAGCGCAGACAACTACGAGAACATATTTGAATCCTCGACATCGTTCCATCTGGATAAAATCCATCTGGAGGACTTCAAAAGGGTGCTTAGGAGGATGAAATCCACCCTGTTCTACGGGAACACTTTTTCCTGGGTTGAACTGGCAACAGATCATGCAGGTACGAACTTTTTGTTTCGCTGCTGCTCGTAAATGCTTGTTGAACCAAATATGTTGAATGCTGTCTAGCATTGCTTTCTCACCTAGATGTGCTGGACTATGTATAGTGTTAATTATAACTTGGACCATTGAATCAGGAAGGAACCACACGGACTTTTCTTTCATCATCCATCCTTGATCCGTTTGGATCCCTCCTAATTCAGTCCATTTCTTTATTTCTTCTGATGTAGCATGTGTCTGGATGTCAATTACGTCAAAAGTAGGATTTTTAACTGTCATACAATGTGTCTGGACTATTGTCTTTGTCATGTCGGATGTTTGTGTTTGAGCAGTCTGTTTAGCTGTTCTGTCAGCTAAATCATTGCCTTGAGAAATGACATCAGTAACTTTCGTATGTGCTTTGCATTTCATAATCGATATTGCAATCGGTAGATGTATCGCATCTAATAAGGCATGAATGAGGGGTCCGTGCTGAATGTGGGCACCGTGGGAAGTTAAATAACCTCTCTCTCGCCACAGCACGCCGAAGTCATGTACAACTCCGAATGCATAACGTGAATCAGTGTATATGTTGACTTTTTTATTTGTAGCTTGAATACAGGCTTGTGTTAGAGCGACGAGCTCTGCTGCTTGAGCGGACAAAGTATTTATATGATTTGTTTCAATGACTTCAGTGTCTGTTGTGACTGCGTAAGCGGCCACTAACTCTCCTGTACTTGTTCTCATACATGAACCATCTACATACAACGTCAGGTCTGGATCTGACAATGGAACATCTGTCAAGTCTTGTCTGGGTTTCGTCGTGATAGTAATAACTTCAATACAATCATGGGCTAGTGGGTCTGTTCCATTTACCGGTAAAAGTGTGGCAGGATTCAATGTGTTACAACGTCTGATTTCTATATCTGGCTGAAACAGTGTAAGTTCGTACCCTGTAAGTCTTGCTATAGTCAAGTGTTGTGTTTGCGTTCGATTCACAAGAACCTCTACGGCGTGTGGTACTTGTACTGTCAATGGATGTCCTAACACTATGGCATCGCTTTGTCTGATTGCTAAAGCTGTCGCTGCCACTGATTTCAGGCACGCAGGCAGAGCCTGAGCTACAGGATCTAATGTACTAGAAAAATAAGCACATGGTTTGTGTGCTCCTGCTTGTTCCTGTGTGAGTACTGACAAGGCAGTACCTTCTCGTTCTGTAACAAAGAGTGTGAAATGTTTTCTGTAACATGGCGTTGCTAAAACAGGTGCTTGACATAAAGCTTTCTTTAAGCTTTCAAAAGCTTGTGTATGTTCCTGAGTCCAAGGGAGGACAGTCGATGTGGCTGCCTCCTGTGTTGTCAACTGAATGAGTGATTTTGCTAGAAATGCATACTGAGGGATCCACTGTCTACAATATGAAGTGAGGCCTATGAAAGCCCGCACCTCCTTTTGCGTCTTGGGTATTGGCATGTTAGCTATTAACTGAATGCGGTCGGGTGTAAGCTGCCTTCCCTCCTTGGACAGCGAGTGACCAAGGTAAATAACTCGCTGGACACAGAATTGCAGCTTAGAAGGGGACACCTTGTGCCCCTTTTCGGCTAGAAATTGTAAAACTGTCAGTGATGCTTTTTCACATTCAGGTTCGCTTCGGGCGGTGATCAGCAGATCATCGACATATTGAAGCAAAGCAGTGTTAACTGGCATGTGGATACTGTCAAGTTCTCGTTTCAGTGCTTGGCTATAGATGCTGGGGCTTTCTGTAAATCCTTGAGGTGCGCGTGAGAATTTAAAGCTACGTCCATTTAAACTAAATCCGAACAAATATTGGCTTTCCGGATCTATTGGGACGCTGAAAAAGGCATTTTTGAGATCAATTACAGTAAAGAATGTTGCTTCGGAATCAATAGCTGTCAGTAATGATGAAATATCGGGGACCACAGGGAATTGTGGCACAATGCACTTGTTTAATTCACGCAGATCAATAATTAATCGATATACTGGCGGGGCCTTCGGATCTGTTCGTTTAAGAATCGGAATTATCCGTGAATTACATACATTGGAGTCTGTTTCTACAACCACTCCTTGGGCAATGAGTTCGTCAATGATTTGCAGTAAAGCCATTACAGCATCTGGTGGTAACTTGTATTGTCGCATTCGTGGTAGTACCACTCCTGCCTTTAGTGTAACTCGATATGGTGTAATATTCATGCAACCAACATCAGTAGGGCCTTGTGCCCATAGATGTGTAGGTAAAGTCTGCAATCGGGGATCCATGTCTCTAGATACATAGTGACCTTTAAAATCACGTAAAAACAATCTTACTCCTTCCGGAGAACAACATATTATAGCTCCTAGAGCCTTCAATGTTTTTATTCCTAACAGGTTTTCTGGACATGATTTAGTAAGCAATAAATCTGTAGTTCGGGTCAAAGGTCCTATCGTAAGTGGAAGAGGTTGTGACACTTCATTAACAATAGGTTTTCCTGAAAAACCAAGGGAAATATTCTGTGAGCCTGAGAGGGGTGCCCCTGGAACTTCACTACGTTTTATAGTTGTTCGACTTGCCCCTGTATCGAGTAAAAATTTTCTGTCTTGGCCTAATAATTCACTATGTACATAAGGTCCTTCTTGATCTACAGGGATCTCGATAAGGGGTAAGTCAACTTCCCTCTCTAGGCTGGTTCATGTATATCGTTGATAATCAGGATAGTCATACTGTGCGGTCTGGTACAGTTGTCGTGTCGTGGTTTGTGTGGCAGCAGCTGGCAGCGCTGGTGCAGCTGGCACAAACTGTACAGACTGGGGTGGAGCTGGCATGGACTGTGCATGCTGCGGAGCTCCTTGTTCATTCTGATCCTGTCTAGGTGGCCGTGGTCTTTCTTTTGTATTACCTATGGCGATATTATGTTTCAAAACTGGACAATCGTGTACGTAATGACCTGGCTTTTTACAATAATTGCATGTCCCTTTTACAGGTCCTGCTGAATCACCGGAATGTGTCATACCCTTTTTATGTCCCTCAGCTGGAACTGTCTGAGAAACTAGCATTTTCATTTTCGTGTCTTTCATGCGTCTTTGTTCATGATCTTGTTCCTCTCTAATTCTATTGTGATGATACTGTAACATTTGTAACATTTGTGATGGAGTGTTACCTTGCCAGGTGCTCTCGAATTTTAATACTCTATTCTTTACTTGGGGCAGGGCATTTTCCACTAATTTTGTTACAAACAGATGTGGGTATGATTCGCTACTTGCTTTTATGCCACTATTTATACCAAAACATTTTTCAAATCGGGCATAGTAATCACTAGTGTCTTCATCTTGCTTCTGTTTACAGGCTGAAATTGTACCCCAATCTTCCTTTTTTGTAGTTAATAAACGTGGCAGTACCTGTACTAGTAAACCTGGTAGTGCTTTAGTTTTGTCCCCAAGCCCCGAACCTGGACCTCGGGCCTTTTCTTCTGCTTCTAGTGCTGTCCAATCTATCTTTTGATCTCCTACCTCCCACTCTTTTTCCTTGAGTTTTTCATAAATGCCAGCAGGCATCAATACCTTTAATATTGTCATAATGTCGGGATAGGTATACTCTCCCATGAGTAGCATGTCTTTAATTTCTCGGTGAAAACCCGCTGGATCTTTGTCATGACTGGGTACCACTTTCTTCATTTCTAACAATTCTATTTTTGATATGGGCGTATATACAAATACGCGCTTAAACTCGTTGTCCTCGCCCTTTATTGGGTGCACTTCTCGTAAGGGATTCTGTCTATCCATGTAATACGTGGTTCTTTCCTTGATGGGCAATGAGGCACGGTCTGAACATGCAAAAAGAATATACTGCTTTCTTGATTCCAGAATTTCTTTAATTAATTTAGTACCTGAACCTCTCCATCTATTCGTGAGTAATTCGGTCAATATATCAGGTAGGGGACCAGGGTCTGAATGTTGGCTTTTATATAGTATAAGAAGTTGTTGAATCATATAAATCCCAGCTAAACGCTGTTCATCTGGGGTGAGATTCAAAAATGTGTGCGCTACTGTGTCATCACTATACTTCCCGGGACTGTCAACCCAATGAACGGCTGACCTGGCTAATTCTTGTTCATCCATAGAATCGAGAAAATGATAACCCCTTCGTTCTCGGAGCAATTTGTCAGCTGTTTGGAACGAATGCTCGTTAGACCTTATATGGACTATGGGTGTTTGAAATTTTCTGTTATTTTCTAGACACATCGGACGTATCGGATCAGTAAGACATCTAGTACTATTACAATATTCTCTTCTACCTACATAGGCTATAGTTTCTGACTGTCCTGTGGGCAGTCCTGATGCTTCTTCCTCGCTTTGTTCGAACTGGTCTACCGCTAATCTTTCCTCGTGTAGGCGTTCTATTTCTTTACGGATCTTTCGGCACATGGCTATTATACAGTTTTGCTTATCATGTCTCCCTTCTGATATATTCTGGCTCCATCTGGTAAGAATCTGCATTGCTTCCGGGTCTACCCCTGGTCGGTCTTGGTTTCTGATCACACAATTTATGAGGAAACGTAACAGTTCCCCCTGTATTTCCACTTTCTGGTATTCCATAGCTCTGTTAATACATTCAGAATCTCGTCCGGTTTGGACAAAATGATATATATTATCTAGATGTGCAGTCATTCCTGGTAATTTCCCTAAATACACTGCGGCTCGTCTGATACGTAATGATGCTAGGGTCATTTCGTCCTCTTTGCCGGGCACAGGGTCATATCTACAATCTATAAGGAGTTCCTTAAGCGTACGGGCATTTATGAGTTTGGGGGTACGTGAGTGTGCTGACTCTTGAAAAGTAAGTTTATTTATTCTAGGTGGCGTAGAAAAGATATTGGTAGCACCTCCGGTAGCCCCATCTGGGGTATCGGGTGTGAAAGGATTCGTTGAACGTGATACAGCAACTATAGGTGTGGATACAGCTATAGAAGTAGTTGTAGGGGCAGATGCAGAAACAGATGTGCTTGCCGGAACTTGTGTCAGAACTTGATGCTGTGAGGGTACAGGTACTGGGTCTTGGCGTTGAACCTCCCTGATAGGCGGTCTATGTGGGGCGGAATTAGCATACTCGGGAGCTGCGTCATCTAAATATGAGGAAAGAAAAACATCTTCTGCGGTTCTAGGATGCCCCTTAGGATGTACCTTTATTGGAAATAATGGGGTTGGCAAGTCTTTTGGTATTTCTGGAGTAGCCTTAGGTAATCCTTCAGCCAGAAGGGGATACATACCATTCATAAGGGCATTTCTTTGTCTGTCTACTTGTTCTGATTTTACTCGTGCACCTTCTTCAATTAATAGATTTTCTCGGACTTCATTTGATTTTTCTTTACTCTTCTCTTCCTGTCTACGTGCTTTTTCTGTTCGTCTATGTGATTCTTTACGCCATAATTCAATGGCGTCTTTCTGTGATTGTCTAGCTTTCTTTTTCCATAATTCTTCCTCTACTTTCACGATGCACTCTGCATCCCAGGTCCCCGCTGCGGGCCACCTCTGACTTTCTGGTAATTCCTTAGTGTAGTCTACCCATAGATCGAGAAATAATATGGCGTCTAGGCCATGTTTATGATACATGAAGTACCCTGGAGTGTCCCTAGGAGGAATGGGAACAGCTTCTTCGAGTACCCCTTTTCTAGTTGTGATCTGTCTTAGTTTCGAAAAGAGCGGCATATTGAGAACTGATCTGATACTTAATCTTGAACACACTTAGTACAAAAGCACCATAATGAACAACCATTCATACCACAATATGCAGGACGTTTAACACATTAAACATTAAACATTAAACATTTTTTTAACCTTTAAAATAACCAACAATGATGATCGTCTGCATAACTAATCACCAAGCATAATTCTTTGACAATAACTAGATACTTCGGAATACTTGATATACTGCTAAACAGTACAGATACACTGCTGAAACAGTGCAGACCGGATTTGTGTACCCAAACCCGTCTTGACCGGCACAAACTATGTGCACGTCAGAAAGCCTCCCCAGTAATGGTACTCACCGGGTAGCTCGGAAACGGAAGGCCTCGGAAACTCGACTGAACTTGAACCGGACTGGACTCGACTCGAACACTTCGGACACTGGACTCGACTTGGGACTTCGGAAACTGGTGGGCCTCTGTATACCTCGGATCTTGCTCTCTCAGCTAGGCTCTGGTCGGGATACTTCGCACTTCTCACCGCCTCGTCTGGGTGTTGATCGCAGCCTCAGTCGCCCCCGCTTGACCGGAGGGAGATACAGGAAATCCTGCTGGTACGCGTTGTTGTCCGTCCAGCTGTGGCAGGAGACCGGGCCTGCAACTCACCGCCGGCGCGTGAGATGAGAAAGTGTCCCTGTTCGGGCGCCATTCATGTGGTAAATAAATTTCATTACCTGGACTTAATTTGATACGGAAACATAATAAAACAGCTCAGTAAAATGAGAGGCAGAATCCGTGGTATCAGAGGTTCGGAATGGGCTTTATTCCAATGAACGATTATAATCGGTTGCTCCAAGTTCCATCACCACGGAGGTTCAGGAAGTGAAGTACATACATTATTGACAAGAAATGACTTTTATAGTACATACATTACAATGAAGCGAATGCAGTAGGCGTAACAATTGATAAGGAAAATGACGATTCATATGCGTAACCGAAAATGGGTGTAATAAGGAGTAAAAAGGAACATAATTGGTTATGATGTCATATATAGGTGGATCTATAAGATAATACTTGGCATAGATGCGCGCGCAGCAGTATGACGTGTGATTGACGTGCAACTAGGGGGTGAGGGGGACTTGACATTTAGCTCTACATGTGGCGACAGAAGTCTGGAGGGTCAAGTCAACCTAATCCCAAATCATATCTAACATCCTATGTTTAAAGAACTAAGTTATCCAAAAGAGAGGTTTCTTCGAGTAGAATCTTATTCTATACTGACTATACTGACTGTTAGTGCGTGTACAAGCGTCTAAGTGTCTACACTAGATGCGAGGGCAGGAATTTTCCATAGTAACAGGGCTATGAATTACTTGTATGAAGACAGAGAAGCCGGGCCTTTTGCTCGGTAGCTGGCAGAATGTTTACTTAAGCTACTAGACAGGAATGCATTGGGCAGGGATGAGGCAGATAACTCGAAGGTGAAATACAGTTCTTGGCAGAGAATAGGCTGATGTCAGGCTTCGTGAGCCGCGCAGAGAATGAGACAAAGTTCATGGTCACAGATGCAGGCTCAGACTGGAGTTTTCAGAGGCAAAAGGCAAGAAGAGTTCGATGACAGAATCAGGGCCTACTTGCCTGGACGGTAAAAATGGCATAAGTGAACCATATAAAGGCGGTGGCCTTTCGTACTTAGGAAGGGAATATCCGGCCTATTCATGGCGGATCTGACAGAGGACATGTTGACGGTGGACGCACATGTGTTTGCGTCTTCATAACTGGAACTGGAGGGAACATACATGTACTTGTAACATGCACATAGAACCGTTGGGGTCCAAGATAGGGGACATAACTGACCAGAAAAATCCATATTTCCACAGGTGTATGGGAAGTGTAGGGGGTCGTGCTGGCTGTGGTATTTTAGGGTTCTGGGCAGTGCAGTGGTGTTCGGGCAGTGTAGGAGGTCGTGCAGGGGGTGGTGTTTTAGGGTTCAGGGCAGTGCAGTGGTGTTCGGGCAGTGTAGGGGGTCATGCAGGGGTGGAGTTTTAGGCTTTAGGGCAGTGCAGTGGTGTTCAGGCAGTGTAGGGGGTCATGCTGGGGATGGTGTTTTAGGGTTCAGGGCAGTGCAGTGGTGTATGGGAAGTGTACGGGGTTGTGCTGGCTGTGGTGTTTTAGGGTTCAGGGCACTGCAGTGGTGTTCCGGCAGTGTAGGAGGTCGTGCAGGGGGTGGTGTTTTAGGGTTCAGGGCAGTGCAGTGGTGTTCAGGTAGTGTAGGAGGTCGTGCAGGGGGTGGTGTTTTAGGGTTCAGGGCAATGTAGTGGTGTTCGGGCAATGTAGGGGGTCATGCAGGGGTGGAGTTTTAGGCTTTAGGGCAGTGCAGTGGTGTTCGGGCAATGTAGGGGGTCGTGCAGGGGTGGTGTTTTAGGGTTTAGGGCAGTGCAGTGGTGTTCGGGCAGTGTAGGGGGCGGTGCAGGGGGTGGAGTTTTAGGGTTTAGGGCAGTGCAGTGGTGTTTGGGCAGTGTAGGGGGTCATGCAGGGGGTGGTGTTTTAGGGTTTAGGGCAGTGCAGTGGTGTTTGGGCAGTGTAGGGGGTCGTGCTGGGGGTGGTGTTTTAAGGTTTAGGGCAGTGCAGTGGTGTTCGGGCAGTGTAGGAGGTCGGGGAGGTGGTGGTGTTTTAGGGTTTAGGGCAGTGCAGTGTTGTTTGGGCAGTGTAGGGGGTCATGCAGGGTGTGGTGTTTTAGGGTTTAGGGCAGTGCAGTGGTGTTCAGGAAGTGTAGGGGGTCATGCTGGGGGTGATGTTTTAGGGTTTAGGGCAGTGCAGTGGTGTTCGAGCAGTGTAGGGGTCGTGCAGGGAGTGGTGTTTTAGGGTTTAGGGCAGTGCACAGGGCCGGACTGCCTATCAGGCGTTTTGGCATGCTGCCGATCTGGGGGCTGATTTCGTTTATGGGGAACGAAATTTGTTTTGCTTTGCTTATTTCAAAGCACACGCAGGTCTCCATCAACAAAATTAGCCCCCACCGCAGTGACATCAGCCCTTAGCTCGGTAGCATGCCAAAACGCCCGGTAGGCAGTCCGGCCCTGGCAGTGCAGTGGTGTTTGGGCAGTGTAGGGGGTCATGCAGGGGGTGGTGTTTTAGGGTTTAGGGCAGTGCAGTTGTGTTCAGGCAGTGTAGGGGGTCGTGAAGGGGTGGTGTTTTAGGTTTTAGGGCAGTGCAGTGGTGTTCGGGCAGTGTAGGCGTTTGTGCAGGGGGTGGTGTTTTAGGGTTTAGGGTAGTGCAGTGGTGTTCGGGCAGTGTAGGGGTTCATGCAGGGGGTAGTGTTTTAGGGTTTAGGGTAGTGCAGTGGTGTTTGTGTAGTGAACAGCGCATGCGCTGCATCGCTAGGCGAGACCTGGATTGAAGTGTTGGCAGCCAATTAGAACCAAGCTTGTGCTTGTGTAGTTAGGTCCCGCCCAGATATATAAAGATTTTTTTCCTTTAATATCTCAAAAACTACTGAACGGATTTCCACCATTTAAAAAAAAAAGGACGCTTTCTGAACCAAGCACCACCTTTTTGGCAAATTTAGTGTAATTCTGTTCAGCAGTTTGAGCTGTAGCTGTCTCTAAAGTTTCCTATGGGAAATTCATTTTCCGACCACTATATTTTGAATTTCTCAGGAACTACTGAACGGATTTACACCATTTAACAAAAAGGGCTCTTTCTGAACCAAGGGCTACCGTTCAGCAGTTCAGGCTGTAGCCGTGTCTAAAGTTTCCTATGGAAAATAACATGGAGAAAACATGTTTTGGGACCCCCCTTTTATCTCAGCCCCCGCTTCGCGTATCACCCCGAAACTTTCAAGGCAGGAGCTGACCTGAGCACCCCTCTAGTTTTGAAAATTTCGCGATGATTCGTCAAACAATGCCAAAGTTATTGGGAAAACAAAAAATGCTTTTCTAACTATAACTACCTACTGGCTACCGCCAGTAGGTAATATATATATGTGAAGATTTGTTCACAAGGTCCCGTGGCGTCGGAGGACACCAAAGGTACCGGACTGTCCAACCCTTACGGTAAGCGGTTCAGTGGAACATACAGGCAGACATTGCAGGCGGGGAGACAGTGGAAATAGTATTGTTTATCCTTCGTAAAGATCACGTTTGGATAATTGAGGAGTGTATGCAGATTACGTAACTATGTTATCGTCAGCGGATGCGCTGAAGGACCGAGAAACAGCAGCGGACGCTCTGTTTTCTAATGTTTCAAGAGTAGAAGAAACATATATCATTCAAGACACCAATCCAAGCCACAGCAATGATGTTAAATCCCTGCTTAAAAGATTAGAAAAACTACATCGTACCGAGATGACAAAATGGTGGGAAAGGAAATCATTGGAAAAGTACAAAGAAGTTGGGAGAGTCCCGCGAGGATTAAGAATTATGATTGCACCCTCATTTGAAAACCCCAACCCCATGATGTTAAAGAAGTGTGCAACCAACAATTTAGACGCTTCCATGAATATGGTAATAATTCTAATAAAATATGCTGAAATTGACAGAGAAAAAATACTAAAAGAAATAGAAGATGTCAACACTTTATTGAAAAAAATGCCAACAAAGAACAAATAAAGAAAGGACGTGAAGATATACAATCCAGGCTGAACAAACATGAGGAAACTATATAGACAAAAAAGACTATGAAACTGGACGAGTGTTTACATTTTCGAAGAAATTTGATAATATAAAACGTAGAGCACTAATAAGTGATGAGAGTGAAATCACCATAGCATCGACTTCTCATATGCAAACCAATGAGAATTTTTCCTCAGTTGAATCAAGCAGTGTGGATAGTAGTATTGGATCAGGCGACAACATGGGTCGCAAAGCTTTACAAATTCCCACCAATTTTGCACCAGGGGAAGAATTATCTTTTTTAGTCGAGGACCGCCGGCAAACTCTGAGACCACGCAATCAAACAATGAGTCAAGAAGTAGAAAGAACCAACGGAGGAAACAGAGGCGGAAAAGGAAGCTACAGAGGAAGAGGCAAGAAGAACTACAGCAACCGAAAATAAACAAGGTAAATAGTGATGGTGTGGACAATACTGTGATTAATTTATCAGAAATAACTTTATCAACTGCTGAACAGCAGCTGTTATCTTTAGGTTTATCATTTTGTCCAACTAGCTGTTTCAAATATACACAAACAAGAGTGGATGTTTTCAAGTTTATCCGTAAGTTAAAATTAAAAAAACATTTCCATCTGAAAAGTGCAGTGAATATTGCAGCGCAAACTAACTTGTTAACAGCACATTCTTTGATAAACGATAACAACCCTACAATGATTTCTACACAAGAAAACCTCAGTGAAACAGGCATTATGAGTAATACTCCAGCGATCAGTCCATTCAAGCCTCCGTCCACATTTATTCCTATGATGCCAAAGGATGCGATCGATGTTTTTAGTGACTGTATGATTGAAGATCTTAAAAAATTGAACTGCAATGTTCTTAAACAGAAAAGACGCTACAATTACTCTCAACTGCAATACATTAAACTTATTCACAAGTTACAGAAGCACACGGAAGTCATTATAAACAAAGCGGACAAGGGCGGCAATATTGTTTTGTGGCCTAGATCTTCATATTTGGAGGAAGCATGGCGACACTTGAATGATGCCAGTTGCTATAGGAAAGCTAGCTTCCAGGAATTGCGCCAAATAAAGGAAAATGTATTTGCTGAACTAATGCAATGGAAACGAGTGGGTTTACTCACTAAAAATGAACACAATTTTTTAAAAAATGACCACCCTATGACCCCCATTTCATATTTTATTCCTAAAGTACATAAGAATACAATACCGGTTCCAGGCAGACCAATTATATCGGCACAGAGGAGTCTACTTGAAGGTATGTCGAAATATGTAGACTATTTTTTACATGAATCTGTGGAAAGCCTGCCTTCTTATATAAGGGATACTGGACACTTTTTAACTAAATTGAAAAATGTCAAATGGGAAAATGATTGTCATTTAATAGTGATGGACATATGTTCACTGTATACCAGTATTAACCACAGTGATGGTATTAATGCAGTTCGTTATTATCTGGACAAAAGAAGTATACATATGTATGAGCATAACAAAATGATTGTAAAAATGATTACCACTTGTTTGACCAATAATTACTTTTTATTCAACAAGGAAGTATTCCAACAGTTGCGCGGTGTGGCCATGGGAGCATGCTTCTCCCCCAGTTACGCATGTCTACACGTGGGCTGGTGGGAGGAGTATGTTTTGATGGCCTCCCACAAATTGGTATTTGAACAACATGTGCTCCATTGGTGGAGATTTATCGATGATGTTTTTTTAATTTGGAAAGGTACCATGGAGTCTGCCAATACCTTTGTTGAAGAAATTAATGAAAATACATTGAATCTTAAGTTCACCTCAAATATCAGTAACACTATAGTACAATTCCTGGACGTTGAAATCTTTATTAGAGAAGGCACACTACACACTAGATTGCACAGAAAAGCAACAGCCGGGAACTCTGTATTACATGCTACAAGTTCTCATCCTCGCCATCTTATTCGCAGTATCCCCTATGGGGAATTTTTAAGAATTAAACGGATTTGCAGCCATGAGGAAGATTTAAAAACTTGTCAAAAAGATACATTTGAAAGATTTTTAAATAGGGGCTATGCGGCTTTTGATTTGCACTTAGCTCAAGACAAGGCTAATAATACAGCCCTGGTTGCTTATCAACACATTGTTCATGAGGCCCAAGAATTATCAAGGCTTGGCAATAATGATAGGGACTCCACTATCTCGGAATCTATAAGCAACATCAGATTGATAACTAACTATTGCAGACAAGAAAGACAGATACGTAAAATTTTATACAAAAATTGGCCAATAGTTAGGACAGACATTACTATGTCGCAAATTCTGCCAGAACTCCCCCTCTTGACTTTTAGAAGGGCCCCCTCAATGAGGGATGCTCTAGTCAGAAATAGTCCTGAGGTGGTGACCTCTAATACTTGGTTAATGGCTAGAAATGGTTTTTTTAAGTGCAGTTCCTGTCGCGCATGTAAGTTTGCAAAAAATGTATCGGAATATGTCACAGCATTTAGTCCTGATCCAGTTAAAATAAAAGGACATCTAACTTGCAGAACTGAATATGCAATCTATGTTTTAGAATGCACTTGCCATTTAATATATGTAGGCAGTACGAAGTTGCAAGTTTTTAACAGGATTTTACAACACTTGAGAGCTGTGGTCAATTCCGATCCCACATATCCTGTAGCGCGACATTTAAAGTTGGTACATAAGAACAACCTTAATGACCTCAGTTACTATGTTATTAGTGCAATACCTAAAAACATTAGAGGGGGAAACAGGGAGAAAAGTTTGAGACAAGCGGAGTCTGAATTTATTATGTTACTAGATACTAAGATGCCAAATGGGCTCAATAACAATGAAGATTTGCATAACTTTTTATAATGAACTAATGATGTTGAGGAATTGATCAGATCCTGGTTTATTTTAACTGACGTTTTATCCTTAATTTTACCATGTTTTATCTAGGTTTCTAGATTTTATTTGGTTTTATGGGATTTTATTGTTAGTTTTAAGTCATCAGATTTTATCCATTTTAGACATCATTTTAAGTTGTGCAATTATATGTGATCTTTTGCTGCCATTTATTGAATTTGACAGACTTATATGTTCCTACATGACTATCTAGCAGTTTTGACAGTTCAGGTCTGTATTCAATTTTAATTCAAAAATATTTTGATTTCCTCATCTCATTAGATACTAATAATATGATCAATTTTGAAGAGGATGACGCGTGTATCTGTACGGACATTGCACTTCAAATCTCTTGAAAAATGGAAAAACGTCTGAAACATGAATTATAAGCTGCTTTGTACTTTATATTCAATTTATTAAGTTTACTTTATTATGCACTTTAATACTAGCACGTTACTTTGCACGATTTTGCACTAATGTTCATAACTACCTCTAAATATGCCTAGTATATCTGTATGGACTTGTGTTTTTTTAAAATAATATATTATTTAAATTGTATTATAGAATTATTCTGCCAACAAGCAAAAATGCCAGTCATCAGATGTTAACAAAAATGCATTATACATTTGGATATAATTATAGATAACGGATATTATGATTTCCACTTTAATGAAGTTCGATATTTGTGAGTTGTGGTAAATGAACACTTTGTTCTCACTAAGTAATCAGATTGTTCACAAATATGGATAATATTATTAAGCATTGTATGTTAAATATTAGAACAGCAATGTTAGAGTTGGTAAAGAGCATATAGGAACACTATGTTCTAATTGGACAATTATATTCTCATACCTATCGTGGTGATAATATTTTATCATTTATCTTTTATTTTTTAACATTGATTGGCTAAATGTGCTAGCGCCTAGAAAAATATTTGTATTTATCTGTATACATGGTAAAAAATGCAGTCCCATGTTTATGTCTATTCGTAAACTGTGTTGGCAATTATCGAAGCGGTTGGGTTATTAGTCACCTTATATAAAGTCAATCATTGGTCCTGCGCGTCATGTGATCAAGACTGCCGTGTGCAGTCGAAACGCGTCAGGCTGAGCACTTGCGTGAGATTTTTATGCACTACGCACTTTAATCTGCAAACTCAATAAAAGAATTTACTCTCCACGTCGTGGTCCGTACCTGCTTGTTGGATCCCATTAAGGATTGTTCCAGGATTTTGGCTTTCATATATATATATATATATATATATTCACTGAAAAAACCATAGGTTTCACACACGTTATAGTTAGGAATTTGCATTTAAAAAACCTTGCTAATTCAATGAAAAAACCATAGGTTTCACACACGTTATAGTTAGGAATTAGCATTTAAAAAACCTTAGAAATTCAATGAAAAAACCAAAGGTTTCACACACGTTATAGTTAGCTGGACATTTTACTCGTAAAAAACCATTGAAATTCCCCCGTTATAGTTAGTTAAGCTAACTATAACTCGCGCGCCCGCAATGCACTGCTGATGACGTCACATATTACATCACTCATGACATGGTCAGTGACATCACTCATGACATCACTGATGACATCTCAAATGACATCACTGATGACATCACTGACATCATCCCGTGAATGTGTGTTTTTCTGAAAATTAAATATGTTTTATATATGTATATCTCAAGGTCGATGGAAGAATAAATGGGTATATAAGTGTCTAAATGGATGATTTGTTTTTGAAAAATTGATTGTGTAACTGACTGATTAGGTGTATCATAGTGAATACATGGCTTAGTGAGTAATGTTTAAATATGTATATATCTGTATCAGTCTTTCACTTTGTGTATAAGTGGCTGCATGGGTTGGTGAGCAGCTACATGAGTGTTTATATAGGTTATTAGTTGGTTTTTTGGGTATCAGTATAAGTGTCTGATGTCTGTATGGTTCGATGGGGGGTATTACGTAGTGCATAGGTGCATGAATGAGTGACTTACTGTTTGTATGTGTTGAAGATAGTATGTGTGCAGGACTGCATGGGTGGATGAGTGTGTGTATGGGTGTGTTAGTGAGTGAATGACTGTCTCTACAGTGTATCTATGAGTAACTACATATGTTTTAAACTAGTATATGTGACTATTGGTGTATATAAGTGAGTATATGTGAGAGTGAGAGATTGAAAGAGTTCCTGTATGAATAAGTATGTGTTTCTATAAGTGATTGTTTAAAAGACTAAGTATGTGTAAGTTTTTGTAGAAGTAAGTGTGGTGGTGTGTGTATAACTGTATATGCAAGTAAATGGATGTTTGATTCTTTATTAGCATGAGTGACTATGTGTGTGAGTAACTCTACGGATGAGTGGCATTGTGTAACAGGATGTATAGGTGTATGAGTACATATGATGAGTGAGTACATGTATGAGTGACTGTATAGGACTGTTGGTGAATGAGTGGATGTGTATGTGGATCTTAGAATTACTGAAGAGGTTGTTGTAACTGGTATTGGTATGTCCATTGTTTTGAAAATTTTAGTCTCTATTTATGAATGTGTGTATCAAAGGTTATATTAGGGTGAGAGGAGGTCTGCCACTCTATCACAAGGATGATGTCATTAGTGATGTCATCAGTGATGTCATTTGAGATGTCATCAGTGATGTCATGAGTGATGTCACTGACCATGTCATGAGTGATGTAATATGTGACGTCATCAGCAGTGCATTGCGGGCGCGCGAGTTATAGTTAGCTTAACTAACTATAACGGGGGAATTTCAATGGTTTTTTACGAGTAAAATGTCCAGCTAACTATAACGTGTGTGAAACCTTTGGTTTTTTCATTGAATTTCTAAGGTTTTTTAAATGCTAATTCCTAACTATAACGTGTGTGAAACCTATGGTTTTTTCATTGAATTAGCAAGGTTTTTTAAATGCAAATTCCTAACTATAACGTGTGTGAAACCTATGGTTTTTTCAGTGAATTTGTACGGTTTTTTAAATGCTAAGTTATGTATTTTTTTCAATTTTTTTTACATATTTTTTTTTAAAATTTTCTATCCTTTTTTTAAGACTGTGGTTAAATTTTTAAAATTCTATAATATGTTTTTTAAAAATATTTTATAAAATAAAAAGGTAAAATTTATTAGCAATACATTTTTTCCTTTTTTTTTAATTTTTTTTTAGTACGCGTACCGTAAGCTTACGGTAAGCGTACGGTTTACGCAACGCCCGTAATTTTTCTACGCTGTTTGCGTATAGTTACGCAATTTGCGTAGCCGCGCGTACTCCGCGTGGGACGCGTACGCGTGTACGCTACATGCGCACGTTACGCGGAAGTGTCGGGTAGTGACTGTTATGCGCATGCGCGCAAGCGCGTGTCTTTTTTACGCGCATGCGCACTTTTGCCGTAAGCGTACCGTAAGCGTACGGTAGGTCATGTGATCATGAAACACAACTTTTGATTGGTTGAAACTACTTTCAGTTCTAGAACTCTCCTACACCACACCCATTCCCCTCATTTCTGCTTGTGATCCCTTAGGAGAAGGAGCTGGGTTGTCTTTGTGATACGATGGCAGAACAGCAGAGCCCTTCTGAGAGTGAGGCTAGCACTAGCAGCACTACCTTGAGGCAGAGAGCGAGGAAACAAAAGACCTCTTATGTATGGGATTATTTTACTTTTCCTGAAGGCCAGCTAAAGGTAAATGCACCCTTAGTGACTTGCAAGCTGTGTCAGCGTGTACTTTCAAGAGGTAATCCTGACAGGAAGTATTCCTTTGGGAATCATACCATGATGAGGCACCTCAAGGATGTACACAAAAGGACACATGCTCGACTTTTTGGAGGTAACCCTTCAGAAAGTCAACCAAGCACATCCACAGCAGCTCAGCCTGGACCATCATCTGCAGGGCTGACTCCTTCTTCTGCAGGTCAGGTGAGCCCTTCATCTGTGGGGGGAGCATCTCCTTTTGCTGGCCCTCTGGAAATTAACCCTCGATTTCTGAGGGTTGATATTCAATGTGCCTCTTGTCATGATCTAATTTGTCATAGGGAGACCAGTGTTTCCCTAGTGGACCTCAAAATAGATCAGCACACTTGTCACAGAGACTAATTTTCCCATTCTTTCTTTCCTCTCTCCCTGCATGAACACAACGGCTCTTTTAAGAGCCAACCTTATCTTTCATCTTTTTTTTATAGATGTTTTTAAAAACTTTTTTTTTACGCGTACGGTGCGCGTAATTTTTTTTTTTTTTTTTTTTAAAAACACTAAAAATCAATAATCACATTACAAGGACTTTGAAACACTGGGTGTGTGCTAAGAGTCTGCTTCTTCCCCCAAAAAATCGCTCCCCCTTTTTCCTACTAATGCAACTGTGAAATCACCAGAGCAAAACGCAATAAATCTCTGCCTGTAATTCCTATTTGCACACAGAGTCATGTTTTCACATTAGTCCCAAAACGAAATTTCTTTGCCAATTTGAATGCACACTTACTGCTCTTTTTTTTTGGCAAGTGAAAATCACTTTTACAGACTGACACATTATGAAACCACTTTTCAGATTTTTTTAAATTGCACATGTCCAGACTGCTTTTTCAGACCACCACCATGTGTATCCTCGGTGACTGCCTACACTCCAGCAAGGGCAACCAGCCTTAGTGATGCTGAATGTATTTGCATTACAGACTGAAACCTGAAAACCCCACTCGCTTGTAAATACTGTGCATGATTATACATGGACAGGAGCTAGCTGTGTGCTAAGAGTCTGCTTCTTCCCCCAAAAAATCGCTCCCCCTTTTTCCTACTAATGCAACTGTGAAATCACCAGAACAAAACGCAATAAATCTCTGCCTGTAATTCCTATTTGCACACAGAGTCATGTTTTCACATTAGTCCCAAAACGAAATTTCTTTGCCAATTTGAATGCACACTTACTGCTCTTTTTTTTTGGCAAGTGAAAATCACTTTTACAGACTGACACATTATGAAACCACTTTTCAGATTTTTTTAAATTGCACATGTCCAGACTGCTTTTTCAGACCACCACCATGTGTATCCTCGGTGACTGCCTACACTCCAGCAAGGGCAACCAGCCTTAGTGATGCTGAATGTATTTGCATTACAGACTGAAACCTGAAAACCCCACTCGCTTGTAAATACTGTGCATGATTATACATGGACAGGAGCTGGGTGTGTGCTAAGAGTCTGCTTCTTCCCCCAAAAAATCGCTCCCCCTTTTTCCTACTAATGCAACTGTGAAATCACCAGAGCAAAACGCAATAAATCTCTGCCTGTAATTCCTATTTGCACACAGAGTCATGTTTTCACATTAGTCCCAAAACGAAATTTCTTTGCCAATTTGAATGCACACTTACTGCTCTTTTTTTTTGGCAAGTGAAAATCACTTTTACAGACTGACACATTATGAAACCACTTTTCTGATTTTTTTAAATTGCACATGTCCAGACTGCTTTTTCAGACCACCACCATGTGTATCCTCGGTGACTGCCTACACTCCAGCAAGGGCAACCAGCCTTAGTGATGCTGAATGTATTTGCATTACAGACTGAAACCTGAAAACCCCACTCGCTTGTAAATACTGTGCATGATTATACATGGACAGGAGCTGGGTGTGTGCTAAGAGTCTGCTTCTGCACCAAAAAATCGCTCCCCCTTTCCATCTAATGCAACTGTGAAATCACCAGAGCAATACGCAATAAATCTCTGCCTGTAATTCCTATTTGCACACAGAGTCATGTTTTCACATTAGTCACAAAACGAAATGTCTTTGCCAATTTAAATGCACACTTACTGCTCTTTTTTTTTGGCAAGTGAAAATCACTTTTACAGACTGACACATTATGAATCCACTTTTTAGATTTTCTTAAAAAGCCCATGTCCAAACTGCTTTTTCAGACCACCACCATGTGTATCCTCGGTGACTGCCTACACTCCAGCAAGGGCAACCAGCCTTAGTGATGCTGAATGTATTTGCATTACTGACTGCAACCTCAAACCCTTAAAGTATTCCTTATTTTTACCAGTACACCTTAATTTATCATGAAAAAATTGTCCATATTATTTTACATGTTCCTCACATTTAAATTTCTCCCAAAACAGAAAATAATAAACACAACTTCTACAAAAGGAATTCCAATTCTATTATTCGTTTCTTAATTTACCATATACATCCCCTCTCAAACTCTAAACTCACCTTTAAAATTAGTTAGTTGTGAAAGAAATGTGGCACTCAAACAGCAGATTATCAGAGCCAGGATCTCTGTTCTCTACACCTCTCTCCTCTCAGCAGAACCAGATAATGGCAAACTTTCCCTCTATTTTTCCACACATATACATGTAAGTTTCAAATCTCAGTGCTTCCCCCTTTTTTTCAAATGTAATCACACATTTCTATTGGTTGAAAACCAACCCTTTTCCAAAAGTACCCTGCCCCCAACTTGACTTCTGCCTAGTACCCTTCCCCCAACTTGACTTCTGCCTGCTACCATAGCAACAGCTCATGGAACACTGCTGTGTGGAGTTAGGTCAGAAGTTCGCCACACAATGTTTCAATTCCACAGAGCAAGAGTGCTTGACTTTTCAAACCTAACAGCAAATCCATAGTACTGTTCTTTGGTAACACATTTTTTTGTACCAATACAAAACATGCTTCTATTAATTTACACATACAGCCTAGTTTTTATTCTAGAATGGTATGAAACAGCCAATCAGTTCTTTTTGTTTTGAAAAAAATATGTATGCCTCCATTTCCAAACTGTCTTTCTTTTCATATTGCCATTCTACTGAAAGACACCTCCTGAGTGCATCCAGTTCTCCTTTGAAGATGTTCACAGTGTGGATTGTAGGGCACAGCTATGTCTTCTGGAGTGAAAAGTTTGCAGAGAAAACAGGTATGGTGAGAGACCTTGCTTTGCCAAATGTAGACATTAAATGGATTGGTCAGAGAGGGTTAAAGTGGCACCAATTGATGCCATTGGTGAAATCCTTCATGCAAATCCAACACCCTGACCTCATAATAGTGCACTGTGGTGGCAATGACCTAGGCACTTTGACTGGGGTAGGTCTGGAAATGCTTATGAAGGACACCTTTGCACAACTGTTTTCACTTTTCCCTAAAACTGCCTTTGTGTTTTCCAACATATGCCAAAGGCAAAAATGGAACTGGTCCAATCATTTCTGTCCGCAAATTGACAAAGCAAGAAAGCACGTCAACAAATCTGTTTCTGCTTTCCTCCGTGACTATGGTATGGGTGCCATTTACCACAACAACTTGCGTTATGACATGCAAGACATTTATAGAGGAGATGGTGTGCACTTCAATGATGAAGGGAACAGAGTCTTCCTCTTGAACCTTAGACTCTGCATCGGTACTTACTTGTAGGTACCACTTAAAAAATCACTTCATAAACACAACGGCTCTTTTTAGAGCCCCCTAATATCTAAACTCTTAAATCTGCATTTCATTTCTTTTTTATTTTTTTTTTCTTCCGTACGCTTACCGTAAGCTTACCGTACGCGTACCCCGTGATTTTTTTTAAAATCAATAAATGTTTTCTTTGTACTTTTCTGTCCTTCTTTGACCCCCTCACAAATGTAAGGGGGTCTGTAACTCTCCTCCTTGCCCCCTTTTCTTGTTTTCACTCTTTTTTTTCTGAGTGAAACACACAAAATGGCGGCCGCCGCTTCCTGGTTTCGGCCGATTCGAATGTTTACTAAGATCTAACAGCCAATCAGAATCGCGCTCGCGCACGCCACCGTACGCGTACGGTAAGCTTACGGTAAGCGTACCGTAAGCTGGCTCAGATATATATATTGATTTAAATGCTATTTTCTCAGGACCTACTGAACAGATTTACACCAAACCTACAAAAGGCACTTCCTTGACCTAGGGACTACCTCTCTGCCAAATTTCTAGTAATTCTGTTCAGCCGTTCGGGCTGTAGCCCTGTCTAAAGGTCCTATGGAAAAATGCATGGGAAAAACGCGTTTTGGGACCCCCCTTTTTTCTCAGCCCCCGCTTGACGAATCCCCCCGAGACTTTCAGGGTAGGAGCGGAGCGTAGCGCCCCACCTATTTTAAGAAATTCGCGAGGATTCGTCGACCGGCGCCAAAGTTATTCAAAATAGAATGTTGCGGATTTCCTATGGAAAAGGGGTCCTAACTATAACTACCTACTGGCGACCGCCAGTAGGTAATATATATATATATATATTCACAGAAAAAACCATAGGTTTCAGGCACGTTATAGTTAGGAATTAGCATTTAAAAAACCTCAGAAATTCACTCAAAAAACCATAGGTTTCAGGGGTGTTATAGTTAGCTGGACTTTTCACTTGTACAAAACCATTGAAATTCCCCCGTTATAGTTAGTTCAGCTAACTATAACTCGCGCGCCCGCAATGCACTGCTGATGACGTCACATATTACATCACTCATGACATGGTCAGTGACATCACTCATGACATCACTGATGACATCTCAAATGACATCACTGATGACATCACTGATGACATCATCCAGTGAATGTGTGTTTTTCTGAAAATTAAATATGTTTTATATATGTATATCTCAAGGTCGATGGAAGAATAAATGGGTATATAAGTGTCTAAATGGATGATTTGTTTTTGAAAAATTGATTGTGTAACTGACTGATTAAGTGTATCATAGTGAATACATGGCTTAGTGAGTAATGTTTAAATATGTAAATATCTGTATCAGTCTCTCACTTTGTGTATAAGTGGCTGCATGGGTTGGTGAGTAGCTACATGGGTGTCTATATAGGTTATTAGTTGGTTTTTTGAGTATCAGTCTGAGTGTCTGCATGGTTCGGTGGGGGGTATTACGTAGTGCATAGGTGCATGAATGAGTGACTCACTGTTTGTATGGGTTGAACACAGCATGTGTGCAGGACTGTATGGGTGGATGAGTGTGTGTATGGGTGTGTTAGTGAGTGAATGACTGTCTCAATAGTGTCTTTATGAGTAACTACATATGTTTTAAACTAGTATATGTGACTATTGGTGTATATATGTGAGTATATGTGAGAGTGAGAGATTGAAAGAGTTCCTGTATGAATAAGTATGTGTTTCTATAAGTGATTGTTTAAAAGACTAAGTATGTGTAAGTTTCCGTAGAAGTAAGTATGGTGGTGTGTGTATAACTGTATATGCAAGTAAATGAATGTTTGATTCTTTATTAGCATGAGTGACTATGTGTGTGAGTAACTCTATGGATGAGTGGCATTGTGTAACAGGATGTATAGGTGTATGAGTACATATGATGAGTGAGTACATGTATGAGTGACTGTATAGGACTGTTGGTGAATGAGTGGATGTGTATGTGGATCTTAGAATTACTGAAGAGGTTGTTGTAACTGGTATTGGTATGTCCATTGTTTTGAAAATTTTAGTCTCTATTTTTGAATGTGTGTATCAAAGGTTATATTAGGGTGAGAGGAGGTCTGCCACTCTATCACAAGGATGATGTCATCAGTGATGTTATCAGTGATGTCATTTGAGATGTCATCAGTGATGTCATGAGTGATGTCACTGACCATGTCATGAGTGATGTAATATGTGACGTCATCAGCAGTGCATTGCGGGCGCGCGAGTTATAGTTAGCTGAACTAACTATAACGGGGGAATTTCAATGGTTTTGTACAAGTGAAAAGTCCAGCTAACTATAACACCCCTGAAACCTATGGTTTTTTCAGTGAATTTCTGAGGTTTTTTAAATGCTAATTCCTAACTATAACGTGCCTGAAACCTATGGTTTTTTCTGTGAATTTCAAAGGTTTTTTAAATGCTAATTTCTAACTATGCCTACAGAGATAGGACATGTGAAGAAAGAAGAAAAAATGCACAGAAAGAAACAAAAGAAGTGCAGAAAGAAGCAACAGAAGTCCTCAAATACGAAGATAAGTGCAGGAAGAAGGATAACGTGCAGAAAGAACAAAAAGAAGAGCAGAAAGAAGCCTTGTTGCAAAATCATCCTGTACCCTCAACTTTTTCAGACGGATACTGGTGGTAACTGAGTCTGACTAACCAGTCCTAGAGCCAGTGCTGTGTTAAAAGACACTTAGAATACAGTGAAAACACCTACATACACTAGGGAACATTATGCGTTGGGGTCCCCCTGTGATTAGCATGACCTCCTCTGTAAGCCCCTAGTATATAATAGGGCATGGGGATTAAAACTACCTCTTAAAACAGGCCACAGGGCGTTTTTGCACACGTTAACTCAGGCCCCGTCCCCTCCATTCACCACTGTGTAAACACGCCCTGTGTCCATTTTTAGTTGGGAGATTAAGTTCATTTGAATCCTCAGGGTCCCTAGGGTCCAACTAGCCCACTAGGTACCTCCAGTAAGTGCCACAGAGCTGCGTTGCAGAGAGGTGTAAAAAGTGGCACGGCCTGGACCACCTCTCTGCAATGCAGCTCAGTGGCGCTTACTGGAAGCACTTGGTGGGCTAGTTAGCCCCCAGGGGCCCTCAGTATTGAAGGGAAATTATATCCCCAATTTAAAACGTGCCATAGTGCGTGTTTGCACACGTCACCTCAGGCCCCGTCCCCTCCCTTCACCACTGTGTAAACGCGCCCTGTGGCTGTTCTAAGTTGAGAGATTAAGTCCCCTTGAATCCTAAGGGTCCCTAGGGTCAAACTAGACCACTAGGTACCTCCAGTAAGCGCCACAGAGCTGCGTTGCAGAGAGGTGTAAAAAGGGGCTTGGCCTCAGAACACCTGGCTGCAGCGCAGCTCCCTGGCGCATACTGGAGATGCCTGTTGGGGGCGCGTTTGCAGAGTGCTGCACGGAGGGGGCATGGCCTCCGGCACGATGCCAGTCTTTTATTCATTTTAGTTTTTTAAGAAGGGGGGCTGTTTGGTTCCCCTTCTTATTCTAATTTATTGGCCCTGATGACCCCATCCCCCAGGGCCAGTCTCCTAATTATATTTTTTTGACCCCAATCCCCAGGGCCGGCCACTGTTTTTTATTATTTTAAAAAAATATATATTCATAGACACACCTAGGACATGCTGGACAAACCGTACGTACCTATCACCATGACGATTTGCGTGATATTCATTAAAAGGCGACTATGCATGCAATGAATCCACGTGGAATGTATTTACACCACTAGTGAAGCTCTGACATGTCCGATGCCCTACCGTGCCTAATCCTGGTAGACACCCTTGTCGTTTATTTATACAAACATGGGTAGCTACTGACGGGCACATTTAATACACATGCACACCAAGCCATTCAAAGGGGATTCGACAAAAATTCGACCAAAACTATGCAAGAAACCCCCCTCACGGTTAATAAAACACACATCCACTGCCGGATGTGTAATACTTTTTATTTTACTCTCTGGAAAGGGGACGAACATCACTTGAGAGTCACAGCGTGCTCCTGACAGAGCCCAATGCTGTGTTACACCCACCATTGCCTGCCGAGTGCCACACACCTCTGTGTTGTATTCCACTAGCTAGTGCATATGCTATGACACTCTCTAGCCCATGTGCACTGTAACACCACCCCGTGAATATGTCATGCCACACTTGTCTTCGCACGGGTTATATTGCCCCATCTAACGTGCCTTTCTCGATGCCTATGTTATAACGCACAGTGCTATGCCATACATATTACAATCTGGGATCCATATCTTTGTCACAGTACATATGCAACGTTACACTCCCCAGCACATATTTTATATTACAACTTTAGAGACTAGTTAGGTTACACAACACTGCCCTGTGCATATTACACTCCAAGGCGCATATCGCATAGCACGCGCTAGTGCCTGTGCTATCTCGCGCTCTCCAATGAATCTGTCATTGCGCACAATGTATTGCATATTATATTTCACGCCCGGTTCATCTTATATCACACTTTTTGGTGCATAGTTTATACCATACACTATATCTAGTTTTCATTTTCAATCGTGCTCTCAGGACTATGTTCTATATAACACTGTGTTCACCTACTCTTTTCACGGGCATTACATTTTGCGATAGGGGGTGGAGGGTCAGGGGGTGTTTCTGCCAAGTGAGCCCGGAGTCACAGTCACAAACGTCCTCTTCTTCCTGAATAAAAGTGAGATTATGCTGCATACTTGTTCATATTTTAAGTAGTTCGCACAGACACAATGTTTTAAAAACAATAAAGTTCCTAATACCCGCCTTCTCTGAACAGTTAGCTTGCTGCCCCATCCCCTTCCTCCCTATCCTCTGTTGTGTGAATCCATGGACTAGCCTCCTTCCTCCTGCCATGCATGGTCTGATGTGCTGCCACTGCCCTCAGTTTAGTATGATGTACCAGTCCACTCCTCCTGCCCTCCATTGCCCAATTCTATGCCCCATCATTGACCTCCTGCTTAAACTCTGTGCTTAGCTTGCTGCCCCTATTCTCCTTCCCCCTGCCCTCCGATGTCTTTGTGCATGCCCCTGCTCCATCCTTTTTGCCCACCATGTCCCATGGACCTGCCACTCCTATCTACTCTGAGTGTTCTGTTGAGCTGCCACTCCCCTCCCACCTGCCTAGCATTGTCAGATGACTGTAACCTGTCCCTGCCACCTCCACCCTGCCTGTCCACATGCCATGCCCCTATCCTCTTCCTCCTGTCCTACATGGTCCATTGTACTGCCACACCCTTCTGCCCTCCCTGGTCTGTTGTGCTGCAACTGCTCCTCCTGCCTGCCCCGTGTGGTCTGTTGTGAGGTCCCTTCCCCTGAACTTTCTTGTCTGTGCACAGGTCCTGACCCTCCCTTCTATCCTCCATCGTCCTTTGTGCATGCCCCTCCACCCTCCTTCTTGCCCATCATAGCCATTGTGCTGCCACTAACCCTCCCACTTGCCATGCATGGTCTTCTGTGCTGCCATGGCCCCTCCCACCTTCCCTGTGTGGTCAGTTAGCTGCCCCTGACCCCCTCCCACCTTCCCTCCATGGTCTGTGTGTATGCCATCACAGTCTCACTGTTGCTCTTCATGGTGTGTCTTGCTTCTAGTGCCCATCCTGCCTGACCTCCATGGCTATCTTGCTGCTCCTGCCCTGCCCCCTTGCCCCCAGCCCTACTCCCTCCCTCCTGGCTTGTCTGTTCCATTGTAATGCCCCTGATCCGTCCCTCCTGCCCTTTATGGTCTGTTATGCTGCAGCTTTCTCTCCTGTCTGTCCATTATGGTCAGCTAGCTACCATTGCCTCTTGCCCCTCTGTTCTCTGTTGTCCATGTGCATGGTCCTGTCCCCTCCCTCTTGCTTTCTATGGATTGTTGTGCTGCACTCCCGTCCTGCATGCCCTGTGTGGTGTATTGTGCTGCTGCAAACCCCGATGCCTGCCCTGCAGGGTCAGTTTGGTGCACCTCTCCATGTCCCTCCTGTCCTCTGTTATCCAAGTCCATGTCCCTATCCCATTTCCTTCCATGATCCAATGTACCATACTTGCGAACATTTTGAACTTGGTAAGAGGGAGATTTTGAAAAAAAACTGGGGTATTGATTTTCCCCTTTGAGTTACATTGAAAAAGAGGATATTGTAGACAGGAGACAGATCAAATAAAGCCCATTTGAGCTTAAAAACATTGGACGTTTCCTGGCTGAATCGGGTCTGTTGGCATGTATGGTTGTACTACCATTGCCTCTTCCTTCTGCCCACAATGGTCTATTACATTGCCACAGCCTTGAAGGAGGGTAGATTTTGTATCACAGGGGCCCCTGGCCCGTTCTGTCCACACCTGAAGTATGAGACCCTTGTCCTTGCCCTGCCAGCTGCATTTGTAGGCCGTATTAAATTGACCAGCGGGTCCTGTGTTGCTATATAATTATCCTGAGACATCCTTACCACTCAGCCAGCATAAACCCCTGTGTAGGCCCTTCTGTTCAATATGTAGGCCTCTTTGTTAAATTGACCAAAGCTCTGCAATTTTAGTGTATAGCAGTCTGAAGGCAGGTCTGCGAGGCCTTCTGATCCAAACTAGTAGCCCCCACCCTACCCGAGTGCTCCATGCTCGGTATCAAAGTTCAACATCCCCCTGAAGCTGTCGACATACAGTAGGCTGCATCCTGGACTGGTACTTGCTTCCTGGGCAGGTTTCCCGCTTTTAAGGAAGTGGCAACCGCAGAGCGTCAAGTTAGGAGAACTGAGGAGATTTTATACATGAATATATTGAATTCCCGTACAATACCCATTATTTTCTGCTTGCTCTATGGAACTTACGATAAGCGATTGGCCTGAGAGACTGACCTTTTCACCCAGTCCATTGTCAGCATTAAGTGGGTAAATGACGAAATGTCTGGTAAAATCTGCAGACGAAGCTTTTGGGTAGCATACGTAGGTAGATGTAGCGTGCAAAGGAGCCCACAAAATGATATAAAAAGGGAGCACCCACAGATATCGACGGACTACCTCGCCGTCTGTATGTAGGTTAACAGGCAGTGCAGGTTTTCCCCAAGAGCTGGGAGCTCTTGTCTTCCTTTGCTTAAAATGTCTTGCTCTGCTTTGCTTGAAGTATCTTATTCTATTTTACCTATATGAAATGTCATGTTATGTTTAACCATTGTTCTCTTTACTTTTGCATTTAAAAGATTTTGTATTGTAATTGCAGGAATGCTTGCTCTAAGAGTAAACGTGAGTGTTCCTAGGTAACATTTTCCTTGGTGTAACTTGTTTCTCATGATGCATTTATAGATGTGTTTTCTCTCTCTCTCTGTCAGTACATTAATTGAGATACAGAGAATATTATGACAGCTGTATGATTATCTGGATTCTGTATTTTGTACTTTATGTCTCTATTCTGCGGTTTCTTTGAAGTTGCATCTTCTCATTAAACTGTCATTGTATTCTGCCTCCAATTCCATGTCTCATATGTCTGTTTTCTTCATTTTTGGAGCAAGCGTTCCTAGGCACCCCGGCTCAAATTAAGGTGCCCCTTTTGTCCCTGACTCACTCTCCTGCTCAGTTCTGTGGTGGCTCCCGGGGATCTGGGGACCGCCCCTAGCTTCCTTGACCCGTAATAGATCTTCCCTCCAACAGCCTCTCTTGCAAGTCCTGTATTGTTGGTTTGTTGCCCCTGCCCCCCTTTCCACTGCCCTCCATAATCTGTTGTGCTTCCACGGCCCTTCCTGCCTGCTCAGTGTGGTTAAATTGTTGCCTTTGCACCCTCCTACCTGCCTTCAATTTTCAGAGTCCGTGCCCCTGGCCTCTGCCTCTCAACAGTATCCTAATGAACAACTAGATTGCTAACATTTTATATTTATTACAAAAGTGTGGAACGCCTGACATCATCTTGATGTAATCAAAACTGTAATACCTAGAGCATTTCCTTTAGAAATTACATATATGAGAGGGTCTTATTGGCATCAAAATTATGGTTAGTGCTCTAAAAGACTAAAATAAGGACATATTTTCTGAGTTTTCAAATAGCGACAAAGCACTTTTAAATTATTTGTTATCTTTATGTTTTTTTATCCAGTTGACCACTTGATTAAATGTTGCACTTAGGGGAGAGGATGTGGTGTTACTTCCAGAACTGCAGACTTTGCAACTGGGGAACCAGGTTGCAGTTTCTGCTTCAGCTCGACATTCTGTGATTCTGGTCAAATCACTTAGTCTCCCCATGTCTACAACCAAAATGAATTTGTTCTTGTGTGATGTAACCAATGCTCATGTAAAGCACTCCAATACCTGACAAGTCTGCACTATATAACACTGCAAAAACACAAAATAATAAGTGTTTTGCACACTTCTGTCATTGGGCTATATTTGGGCTACATCTGGGTGATTTTGGGCTACATTTGGGCTCTTTTGTCTCCGGTGGCCATCTTGGGAGATTTATTTGTTATGAAGTTTCCTAATTTCCTCATGTACTGCAGTCTCCTCAGTAGGAAATGCTTTCAGTTTTTTACTTTGATTCCATCATGAAGGTATTCAGATATGTCACACATTTGCCATAAATTCTGAATGTTAGCACTCTAGTTGCTCATTAGATCACTGTAGTAAAACTACTGCACCATGGAAGTCTGCTCCTGGTATTAAAAGTGCATGTTTCAGTCTGCATGTCAGAATGTTTTAATGAAATAGAAGAGGATTTGAGAAGTCACTCAAAATGTGCCCTCATTTTCTTTCTTCAGCATTAATCATAATTTCTATGGCAAAATGAACCTCCTCATTGTGTTCCTTTTTAAATTAAATGTTTTAAGTGTTACCAGTTTATTCCAATCAAGATGGCTTCAGGTGTGCCATACTTTTGTCATAATGAAGACAGTAAGCGCTCTAGTTGTTTTTAAGAACATTCTGGGACATTCTGTCATTGGGCTATACTTGGGCTACATCTGGGTGATATTTGGGCTACATTTGGGCTCTTTTGTCTCTGGTGGCCATCTTGGGAGACTTATTTGTTATGAAGTTTCCTAATTTCCTCATTTACTGCAGTCTCCTCAGTAGGAAATACTTTCAGTTTTTTACTTTGATTCCATCAAGAAGGCATTCAGATGTGTCACACATTTGCCATAAATTCAGAATGTTAGCACTCTTTTTGCTCATTAGATCACTGTAGTAAAGCTACTGCTCACCAGGGAAAACTGCTGCTGGTATTGAAAGTGCATGTTTCAGTCTGCATGTCAGAATTTTTTAATGAAATAGAAGAGGATTTGAGAAGTCACTCAAAATGTGCCCTAATTTTTCTTTCTGCAGCACTAATCATACTTTTTATGGAAAAATGAACCCCCTCATTTTGTTCCTTTTTAAATTAAATGTTTTAAGAGTTACCACTTTAATCCAAGCAAGATGGCTTCAGGTGTGCCATACGTTTATCATAAGTAGGACTGTTAGCGCTCTAGTAGTTCTTTGGAACACTCTGGGAAGCTGCAGTAGAACACAAAGGAATCAACTGACAGTCTCTGCCCTTGTTGGATGTACATGTTTTACTGAGAATGTCAGACTTCATTCTCACATGACTGAGAAAGATAATGTGAATTTACAGAAAATAAGCTCTCAGTTTAGCCTATAGATCACCTTCCAAACCTCTGTGGTAAAAGCATGAGGAAATATTTTTCTCTCAATCATGATATCCCAGCAGAAGGCTTTTTCACATGGTGAAATCATCTTAGAACATACCACAATTCCTAAAATGAGTATGGTACCATCAACAAATGATTTATAATGTAACTAAAGTCTTAAAACCTTCTATTAACTGCAATGCTTTTTAATGAGGTGCTATCATGTATATTGGTCCCAAGATGGCTGCCAACACTTCTTGGATGAAGTGCTGACAGCCAATCAGATCTCAGGATGAGATGTGTGGTTAAGCTCCGCCCACATATATATATGCTTTTAAATGCTATTTTCTCAGGAAATACTGAACAGATTTACACCAGACCTGCAAAAGGCACTTCCTTGACCTTATGGCTACCTCTCTGCCAAATTTCAAGTAATTCTGTTCAGCCGTTCGGGCTGTAGCTGTGTCTAAAGGTCCTATGGAAAAATGCATGGGGAAAACGCGTTTTGGGACCCCCCTTTTTCTCGGCCCCTGCTTGACGAATCCCCCCGAGACTTTCAGGGTAGGAGCGGAGTGTAGCGCCCCACCTATTTTGAAAATTTCGCGAGGATTCGTCGACCGGCGCCAAAGTTATTCCAAATAGAATGTTGCGGATTTCCTATGGAAACAGGGTCCTAACTATAACTACCTACTGGCGACCGCCAGTAGGTAATATATATATATATATATATATATATATATATATATATATATATATATATATATATATATATTATCTACTGGCGGTCGCCAGTAGATAGTTATAGTTAGGACCGTGTTTCCATAGGAAATCCGCAACATTCTATTTGGAATAACTTTGGCGCCGGTTGACGAATCCTCGTGAAATTTTCGAAATAGGTGGGGCGCTCCGCTCCGCTCCGCTCCTACCCTGAAAGTCTTGGGGGGATTCGTCAAGCGGGGGCTGAGAAAAAAGGGGGGTCCCAAAACACGTTTTCCCCATGCAATTTTCCATAGGGACCTTTAGTCCAAGGTACAGCCCGAACGGCTGAACAGAATTACTTTAAATTTGGCAGAGAGGTAGTCCTAAGGTCAGGGAAGTGCCTTTTGCAGGTCTGGTGTCAATCTGTTCAGTAGTTCCTGAGAAAATCAAAAGTAAAATCATATATATATGTGGGCGGAGCCTAACCACACATCTCATCCTGAGATCTGATTGGCTGTCAGCACTTCATCCAAGAAGAATTGGCAGCCATCTTGGGACCAATATACATGATAGCACCTCATTAAAAAGCATTGCAGTTAATAGAAGGTTTCAAGACTTTAGTTACATTATAAATCATTTGTTGATGGTACCATACTCATTTTAGGAATTGTGGTATGTTCTAAGGAGATTTCACCATGTGAAAAAGCCTTCTGCTGGGATATCATGATTGAGAGAAAAATATTTTCTCATGCTTTTCCCACAGAGGTTTGGAAGGTGATCTATAAGCTAAACTGAGAGCTTATTTTCTGTAAATTCACATTATCTTTCTCAGTCATGTGAGAATGAAGTCTGACATTCTCAGTAAAACATGTACATCCAACAAGGGCAGAGACTGTCAGTTGATCCCTTTGTGTTCTACCGCAGCTTCCCAGAGTGTTCCAAAGAACAACTAGAGCGCTAACAGTCCTACTTATGATAAACATATGGCACACCAGAAGCCATCTTGCTTGGATTAAAGTGGTAACTCTTAAAACATTTAATTTAAAAAGGAACAAAAGGAGGGGGTTCATTTTTCCATAAAAAGTATGATTAGTGCTGCAGAAAGAAAAATTAGGGCACATTTTGAGTGACTTCTCAAATCCTCTTCTATTTCATTAAAAAATTCTGACATGCAGACTGAAACATGCACTTTCAATACCAGCAGCAGTTTCCCCTGGTGAGCAGTAGCTTTACTACAGTGATCTAATGAGCAAAAAGAGTGCTAACATTCTGAATTTATGGCAAATGTGTGACACATCTGAATGCCTTCTTGATGGAATCAAAGTAAAAAACTGAAAGTATTTCCTACTGAGGAGACTGGAGTAAATGAGGAAATTAGGAAACTTCATAACAAATAAGTCTCCCAAGATGGCCACCAGAGACAAAAGAGCCCAAATGTAGCCCAAATATCACCCAGATGTAGCCCAAGTATAGCCCAATGACAGAATGTCCCAGAGTGTTCTTAAAAACAACTAGAGCGCTTACTGCCTCCATTATGACAAAAGTATGGCACACCTGAAGCCATCTTGATTGGAATAAACTGGTAACACTTAAAACATTTAATTTAAAAAGGAACACAATGAGGGGGTTCATTTTGCCATAGAAATTATGATTAATGCTGAAGAAAGAAAATGAGGGCACATTTTGAGTGACTTCTCAAATCCTCTTCTATTTCATTAAAAAATTCTGACATGCAGACTGAAACATGCACTTTTAATACCAGGAGCAGACTTCCATGGTGGACAGTAGTTTTACTACAGTGATCTAATGAGCCACTAGAGTGCTAACATTCAGAATTTATGGCAAATGTGTGACATATCTGAATACCTTCATGATGGAATCAAAGTAAAAAACTGAAAGCATTTCCTACTGAGGAGACTGCAGTACATGAGGAAATTAGGACAGTTCATAACAAATAAATCTCCCAAGATGGCCACCGGAGACAAAAGAGCCCAAATGTAGCCCAACACCACCCAGATGTAGCCCAAATATAGCCCAATGGCAGAAGTGTGCACAACACTTATTATTTTGTGTTTTTGCAGTGTTATATAGTGCAGACTTGTCAGGTATTGGAGTGCTTTACATGAGCATTGGTTACATCACACAAGAACAAATTCATTTTGGTTGTAGACATGGGGAGACTAAGTGATTTGACCAGAATCACAGAATGTCGAGCTGAAGCAGAAACTCCAACCTGGTTCCCCAGTTGCAAAGTCTGCAGTTCTGGAAGTAACACCACATCCTCTCCCCTAAGTGCAACATTTAATCAAGTGGTCAACTGGATAAAAAAACATAAAGATAACAAATAATTTAAAAGTGCTTTGTCGCTATTTGAAAACTCAGAAAATATGTCCTTATTTTAGTCTTTTAGAGCACTAACCATATTTTGATGCCAATAAGACCCTCTCATATATGTAATTTCTAAAGGAAATGCTCTAGGTATTACAGTTTTGATTACATCAAGATGACGTCAGGCGTTCCACACTTTTGTAATAAATATAGAATGTTAGCAATCTAGTTGTTCATTAGGATACTGTTGAGAGGCAGAGGCCAGGGGCACGGACTCTGAAAATTGAAGGCAGGTAGGAGGGTGCAAAGGCAACAATTTAACCACACTGAGCAGGCAGGAAGGGCCGTGGCAGCCCAACAGACTATGGAGGGCAGTGGAAAGGGGGGCAGGGGCAACAAACCAAAAATACAGGACTTGCAAGAGAGGCTGTGGCAATGTAATAGACCATTGTGGGCAGGCAGAAGGAAGAGGCAATGGTAGTACAACCATACATGCCAACAGACCCGTTTCAGCCAGGAAACGTCCAATGTTTTTAAGCTCAAATGGGCTTTATTTGATCTGTCTCCTGTCTACAATCACCTCTTTTTCAATGTAACTCAAAGGGGAAAATCAATACCCCAGTTTTTTTTCAAAATCTCCCTCTTACCAAGTTCAAAATGTTCACAAGTATGGTACATTGGATCATGGAAGGAAATGGGGTAGGGACATGGACTTGGATAACAGAGGACAGGAGGGACATGGAGAGGTGCACCAAACTGACCCTGCAGGGCAGGCATCAGGGTTTGCAGCAGCACAATACACCACACAGGGCATGTGGGATGGGAGTGCAGCACAACAATCCATAGAAAGCAAGAGGGAGGGGACAGGACCATGCACATGGACAACAGAGAGCAGAGGGGCAAGAGGCAATGGTAGCTAGCTGACCATAATGGACAGACAGGAGAGAAAGCTGCAGCATAACAGACCATAAAGGGCAGGAGGGACGGTTCAGGGGCATTACAATGGAACAGACAAGTCAGGAGGGAGGGAATAGGGGGTTTGCACATGGAAACAGAGGGCTGGGGGCAAGGTGACAGGGCAAGAGCAGCAAGATGACCATGGATGTCAGGCAGGATGGGCACTAGAAGCAAGACACACCATGAAGAGCAACACTGAGACTGTGATGGCATACACACAGACCATGGAGGGAAGGTGGGAGTGGGTCAGGGGCAGCTAACTGACCACACAGGGAAGGTGGGAGGGGCCATGGCAGCACAGAAGACCATGCATGGCAAGTGGGAGGGTTAGTGGCAACACAATGGCTATGATGGGCAAGAAGGAGGGTGGAGGGGCATGCACAAAGGACGATGGTGGATAGAACGGAGGGTCAGGACCTGTGCACAGACAAGAAAGTTCAGGGGAAGGGGCCTCACAACAGACCGCACGGGGCAGGCAGGAGGAGCAGTTGCAGCACAACAGACCAGGGAGGGCAGAAGGGTGTGGCAGTACAATGGACCATGTAGGACAGGAGGAAGAGGATAGGGGCATGGCATGTGGACAGGCAGGGTGGAGGTGGCAGGGACAGGTTACAGTCATCTGACAATGCTAGGCAGGTGGGAGGGGAGTGGCAGCTCAACAGAACACTCAGAGTAGATAGCTGTGGCAGGTCCATGGAACATGGTGGGCAAAAAGGATGGAGCAGGGGCATGCACAAAGACATCGGAGGGCAGGGGGAAGGAGAATAGGGGCAGCAAGCTAAGCACAGAGTTTAAGCAGGAGGTCAATGATGGGGCATAGAATTGGGCAATGGAGGGCAGGAGGAGTGGACTGGTACATCATACTAAATTGGGGGCAGTGGCAGCACATCAGACCATGCATGGCAGGAGGGAGGAGGCTAGTCCATGGATTCACACAACAGAGGATAGGGAGGAGGGGGATGGGGCAGCAAGCTAACTGTTCAGAGAAGGCGGGTATTAGGAACTTTATTGTTTTTAAAACGTGTGTCTGTGCGAACTACTTAAAATATGAACAATTATGCAGCATAATCTCACTTTTATTCAGGAAGAAGAGGACGTTTGTGACTGTGACCCTGGGCTCCCTTGGCAGAAACACCCCCTGACCCTCCACCCCCTATCGGAAAATGTAATGCCCGTGAAAAGGGTAGGTGAACACAGTGTTATATAGAACATAGTCCTGAGAGCACGATTGAAAATGAAAACTAGATATAGTGTATGGTATAAACGATGCACCAAAAGTGTGATATAAGATGAACCGGGCGTGAAATATAACATGCAATACATTGTGCGCAATTACAGATTCATTGGAGAGCGCGAAAAAGCACAGGCACTAGCGCGTGCTATGCGATATGCGCCTTGGAGTGTAATATGCACAGGGCAGTGTTGTGTAACCTAACTAGTCTCTAAAGTTGTAATATAAAATATGTGCTGGGGAGTGTAACATTGCATTTGCACTGTGACAAAGATATGGATCCCAGATTGTAATATGTATGGCATAGCACTGTGCGTTATAACATAGGCATCGAGGAAGGCACGTTAGATGGGGCAATATAACCCGTGCGAAGACAAGTGTGGCATGACATATTCACGGGGTGGTGTTACAGTGCACATGGGCTAGAGAGTGTCATAGCATATGCACTAGCTAGTGGAATACAACACAGAGGTGTGTGGCACTCAGCAGGCAATGGTGGGTGTAACACAGCATTGGGCTCTGCCAGGAGCGAGCTGTGACTCTCAAGTGATGTTCGTTTCCTTTCCAGAGAGTAAAATAAAAAGTATTACACATCCCGCAGTGGATGTGTGTTTTATTAACCGTGAGGGGGGTTTCTTGCATAGTTTTGGTCGAATTTTTGTCGAATTCCCTTTGAATGGCTTGGTGTGCATGTGTATTAAATGTGCCCGTCAATAGCTACCCATGTTTGTATAAATAAACGACAAGGGTGTCTACCGGGATTAGGCACGGTAGGGCATCAGACATGTCAGAGCTTCACTAGTGGTGTAAATACATTCCACGTGGATTCGTTGTATGCATAGTCGCCTTTTAATGAATATCACGCAAATCGTCATGGTGATAGGTACGTACGGTTTGTCCAGCATGTCCTAGGTGTGTCTATAAATATATTTTTTTTTAAAATAATAAAAAACAGTGGCCGGCCCTGGGGATTGGGGTCAAAAAAATATAATTAGGAGACAGGCCCTGGGGGATGGGGTCATCAGGGCCAATAAAGAAGGGGAACCACACAGCCCCCTTCTTAAAAAATTAAAATAAATAAAAGACTGGCATCGTGCCGGAGGCCACGCCCCCTCCTTGCAGCACTCTGCAAATGCGCCCCCTGGCGTATTGTAAGTTGGGGAATTAATTCCTCTTCAATACTGAGGGTCCCTGAGGGCCAACTAGCCCAACAGGCATCTCCAGTATGCGCCAGGGAGCTGCGCTGCAGACAGGTGTTCTGAGGCCAAGCCCCTTTTTACACATCTCTGAAACGCAGCTCTGTGGCACTGACTGGAGGTACCTAGTGGTCTAGTTTGACCCTAGGGACCCTTAGGATTCAAGGGGACTTAATCTCTCAACTTAGAACAGCCACAGGGCGCGTTTACACAGTGGTGAAGGGAGGGGAAGGGGCCTGAGGTGACGTGTGCAAACACGCACTATGGCACGTTTTAAATTGGGGATATAATTTCCCTTCAATACTGAGGGCTCCTGGGGGCTAACTAGCCCACCAAGTGCTTCCAGTAAGCGCCACTGAGCTGCATTGCAGAGAGGTGGTCCAGGCCTTGCCACTTTTTACACCTCTCTGCAACGCAGCTCTGTGGCACTTACTGGAGGTACCTAGTGGGCTAGTTGGACCCTAGGGACCTTCAGGATTCAAATGAACTTAATCACCCAACTAAAAACAAACACAGTGCGTGTTTACACAGTGGTGAAAGGAGGGGACGGGGCCTCAGTTAACGTGTGCAAAAACGCCCTGTGGCCTGTTTTAAGAGGTAGTTTTAATCCCCCTGCCCTATTATATACTAGGGGCTTACAGAGGAGGTCATGCTAATCACAGGGAGACCCCAACGCATAATGTTCCCTAGTGTATGTAGGTGTTTTCACTGTATTCTAAGTGTCTTTTAACATAGCACTGGCTCTAGGACTGGTTAGTCAGACTCAGTTACCCCCAGTATCCGTCTGAAAAAGTTGAGGGTACAGGATGATTTTGCAACAAGGCTTCTTTCTGCTCTTCCTTTTGTTCTTTCTGCACGTTATCCTTCTTCCTGCACTTTTCTTCGTCTTTGAGGACTTCTGTTGCTTCTTTCTGCACTTCTTTTTTTTCTTTCTGTGCATTTTTTCTTCTTTCTTCACATGTCCTATCTCTGTAGGCATAGTTAGAAATTAGCATTTAAAAAACCTTTGAAATTCACAGAAAAAACCATAGGTTTCAGGCACGTTATAGTTAGGAATTAGCATTTAAAAAACCTCAGAAATTCACTGAAAAAACCATAGGTTTCAGGGGTGTTATAGTTAGCTGGACTTTTCACTTGTACAAAACCATTGAAATTCCCCCGTTATAGTTAGTTCAGCTAACTATAACTCGCGCGCCCGCAATGCACTGCTGATGACGTCACATATTACATCACTCATGACATGGTCAGTGACATCACTCATGATATCACTGATGACATCTCAAATGACATCACTGATGACATCATCCTTGTGATAGAGTGACAGACCTCCTCTCACCCTAATATAACCTTTGATACACACATTCAAAAATAGAGACTACAATTTTCAAAACAATGGACATACCAATACCAGTTACAACAACCTCTTCAGTAATTCTAAGATCCACATACACATCCACTCATTCACCAACAGTCCTATACAGTCACTCATACATGTACTCACTCATCATATGTACTCATACACCTATACATCCTGTTAAACAATGCCACTCATCCATAGAGTTACTCACACACATAGTCACTCATGCTAATAAAGAATCAAACATGCATTTACTTGCATATCCAGTTATACACATACCACCACACTTACTTCTACGGAAACGTACACATACTTAGTCTTTTAAACAATCACTTATAGAAACACATACTTATTCATACAGGAACTCTTTCAATCTCTCACTTACACATATACTCACTTATATACACCAATAGTCACATATACTAGTTTAAAACATATGTAGTTACTCATAAAGACACTATTGAGACAGTCATTCACTCACTAACACACCCATACACACACTCATCCACCCATACAGTCCTGCACACATGCTGTCTTCAACACATACAAACAGTGAGTCACTCATTCATGCACCTATGCACTACGTAATACTCCCCACCGAACCATGCAGACACTCAGACTGATACTCAAAAAACCAACTAATAACCTATATAGACACCCATGTAGCTACTCACCAACCCATGCAGCCACTTATACACAAAGTGAGAGACTGATACAGATATTTACATATTTAAACATTACTCACTAAGCCATGTATTCACTATGATACACTTAATCAATCAGTTACACAATCAATTTTTCAAAACCAAATCATCCATTTAGACACTTATATACCCATTTATTCTTCCATCGACCTTGAGATATACATATATAAAACATATGTAATTTTCAGAAAAACACACATTCACTGGATGATGTCATCAGTGATGTCATCAGTGATGTCATTTGAGATGTCATCAGTGATGTCATGAGTGATGTCACTGACCATGTCATGAGTGATGTAATATGTGACATCATCAGCAGTGCATTGCGGGCGCGCGAGTTATAGTTAGCTGAACTAACTATAACGGGGGAATTTCAACGGTTTTGTACAAGTGAAAAGTCCAGCTAACTATAACACCCCTGAAACCTATGGTTTTTTTCAGTGAATTTCTGCGTTTTTTTAAATGCTAATTCCTAACTATAACGTGCCTGAAACCTATGGTTTTTTCTGTGAATATATATATACACACACACACTCACTCACACATATATATATATATACATATGCAATCAAATACACATATAGATTTTAAAAAGTCAAAATAAATTTATCAATTTTGCATCATTTTCTATGGGGTTCTATTTGAATTCCCTCTCCTTATTCTTTTCTATGGGAGAGTACTACAATACCAGTGGTTGGCCACATATGGTTCTGTACTTACTCCTCTTCCAGTCTGAGCTGCAGTACAATTTTAAACGTTTTGGGATCTTTTTGGCTGTAGAAGTTTTAGCAGTGCAGTTTGTTAATAGGAATTGTATCTCTGTTTATTGGGTGGCTACACCTCCATCCCCAAACCCCTCCTTCACCCTTCCTAAACCACTCCTTGCTATTCCCTAAACCTCTTCCTTTTATAGTAAGTATTCTCCATTGTCATCCGCACCCCCTCTCTTATTTACTACTAAATCATAGACTTAAATGTGCATTGAACTCCGCAACCTGGACTGAGGTTTCCATAAAGAACAGATAGGAAAAGAGGAGGCCTCCTAATGTAAGTTTGAGAATAGCATTTTGAAGTCTGTGAGTAGTACTGCTGTAGTACTACTTAATGTACAGTACAAAGTGCAGTTTGCGAATAAGTACCAATGTGCAATAATCTAAGAAGAATCAATTACCCTAGAATATATTCCCACTCCTGGACCAGTGTCCTCTTGAATAAACATGAAGGAATCATGCATTTTAAAATTTGCATGAAAATTATTTAATTTTTTTCTAGTTCTGAATTCACGAGGGCCCTTTGTGAATTGTCCCAAAAGCATCTAATGTGGGAATAAAATGGGAATATTCATATACCATAAGCACAAATAGAAAGGACTGTGTCCTTGTTCATAAAGAGCCCAGAAGCAAGTCCTGTTAATTAAAAAAAAAAAAGGTATGTTTCCTGGTATAAGCATAGTAATACTAAATCTGTGCCAGGAAGGTTATCCACTGGTAGACGGGACGCCAGTTTAGGATTAAGGAGTGCTGTGCATTTTGCTCAATTTTATATTTTCTCTGCAAATTGCTTGCTAACATGTTCCTAATATGCCAAAAGCTTTTTAGGGTCCTGTTGTAAAAGCAGATTATGGATTATGTTGTAAATTAACCTTTTTTCAGGGTTAGCCCAAACTTTTTTGCCTTCTTCCTCCTCTGTTTTTCCTTCGTTTTTGCTAGGTTTAGGACTCTGGGAACCTTTTCACTACTGACCAGTGCTAAAGTTCATGTGCTCTGTGTCTAAAATGCAATGGCATTTGGTTTCTCCATTACTGACATATTTGATTTACAGCAAGTCCCTAATACAGTGCACTATATGTGCCCAGGGCCTGTAATTCAAATACTACTAGTGGGCCTGCAGCACTGATTGTGGCACCCACATGAGTAGCCTTTCAAACATGTCTCAGGACTGCTACTGAAGAGCTCCCATTTCGATTTGGCAAGCTCACCTACTTGCCAGACCCAAACCTTTCCTTTTATTAGAACCACTAAAGTAGGCCATAGGTAGCCGCATGGGCAGGGTGTATGTATTTAAAAGGTAGGACCATGTGCTGTTGGAGTTTGCCTGTCCTTGTACTGCAAAACTGCTAAATTCATTTTTCACTCCAGAAAGGCATATCTCTCCCATAGGTTAGCATTGGAACTGCCTTGTAACATCCAATTGGGAGCACGCAGAAAATTTGAGTTTGGTGTCTCTGGACTCACAATTCAAAAACACATCTTTTAGTGAAGTTGGATTTTAAATTGCATGTCTGAAAATGCTACTTTTAGAAAGTTGCCATTTTCTTACTTTGACCATTCTGTGCCTCTGCCTGTCCCTGGAATACACATCTGGGTCAGAGTGATGGCTGGACTTTGTGCATTCCCACTAGACAGTCACACAAAGGGAGCAGAGGTGTACCCTGCATATCCTGATGACCCATCACCAGGCTGATGGGACGTCCTGAGCTAGAGTATAGGGAGGAGTTGACACTTGCACCTGAATACGGCTGTGCATGTCCCACACAAAAAGCTGCATACCATCCTGTAGTGTGTCTGGAGCTAGGGCCAGGAAGTGCAGGGTCCTGGCACTACAAATACCTTTCTTTGAAGTCTCCCTACTTCAAAGGCCAAAATGGCTACTAGTACTGGACCTCTGACCCCCTACAATCAGAACACTTCTGGACTGAGGACATTCTGCCAGGAAGAAAAGCTGTCAGGGGGGACTGCCACTTTGCTGTTTGCTTTGCAGTGTTGGTTTGCTGCCTGCTGCTTCTTGCCTGGGAGTGAAAGGACTGGACTTTACTTTCTACATCCTGCATCTAAAGGTTCTCTAAGGGTTTTTTTGGGCTTGCCTCATATTGCTGAAGTCGCAGGGATAACAAAGACTTCACCTGCATCTTGCTACCAGCACCTGGGCTCCTCTGCTGTGAGTCCTGCTCTGCCAAGTGATGCCAAATCTAGTCCTGGGCCCTTGGAAGAGAGTTTTGGTGCTGCAACAAAGAAAACAATGCATTGAAGAATATAGCATGTTACAACGCATGCTATTACATTGCGTACTATTACTGTTACAACGACCGCGATGTTAGTACGCAATACCTTTACAACGCAAGTCATTACAGCGACTTGCTGTAGGGGGCGCGCTGGACTTAGGAATAGTATAATTTGCTGTTCCTACTCCAGATGGCGCAACAGCAGGGAAGGTGTTGGATTTCATATCCAATACCTTAGCGCCCCCTACAGCAAGTTGTTATAATGACTTGCGTTGTAAAGGTATTCCCTAGTAACAACTCGGTCGTTGTAACGATGGCGTTGTAAAAGCACTGCATTGTAACAAAAGCGTTGTAAACACTGTTTCCCTGCATTAACTCCAAAGCTTCATTTCCGAACTAGTGGACCCCTGCAAAATCGATGCATCGCCGCTGCCTGTTTTGAAGCCGTGGTACCAGGTCGCCGAGTGCATGACACATCGACCACAACATATAACGCAGCCCCAATTTTGCCACAGCGCCTCCAAAGAACTGCCACTGTGTGAGTTTTGAACACCGACTCACAGACATCTGTGATGCCCCATTCCAACTCTGCCGGCCCTGCGTGTCTTCCAATAATAATAATCCACATTTGTAAAGCGCGAACAATCACCCGTAAGGGTCTCTAGGCGCTGGGGGCCGTCGGGAAGATTAAGCAAGCTATTGCCCAGAGTCACATGGTGCTGGGCTAATCTGCCGCCGGCGCTGGGGATCGAACCGTGATACCCAGATTCCAGAGTCAGTCGCCCTAGCCGCGGCGCCACACCTCTTCCAACCGTCACAGCGCCTTCAGCCCAGCAGTTCAACATCAATGCCGTAAAATTGATGCGTTGCGCACTTGACATCGATGCACCATCGACTCCATATTGCCTTCACCAGCAGCTGACACATCACCTCCTCTGTGTACCGCATCGTTCCCGGGCAACAAAGCTTCAATGACCTTGCACCGCCATCAGGAACTGACAAGTCACCTGGATCCGCAACATCTCACCTCCTCTGTGCCTCACATTGTCTTCGATTTCTGATGCATCAAAGGTACTGTCAGAGGGTCTGCATAACTCCTGTATCTGGCCCGCTCTCCATCATGGTCGGACTGAACTTTTGGATTCGTCCCGGTCATGCCAGATAGCCCCAGTTGGAGCTATTGATTTGTTAGTGCTGCATTTTGATTTAATCTTACAAAATTCATGTCTTGACTTGTGTATGTTGTATTTTTGTCGTTTTTATCTTGTTTTACTCAGATAAATATTGATTATGTTTCTAAACTGGTATGGTGTACTTTTGTGGTGTTTTCACTGGATTTCAGTGTGTGTTTGTGCTTAAATACTCATTGCCTCTTTAGTTTAGCTTGCCTGCTCTGTGCCAAGCTACCAGAGGGTGAGCACAGGTAAACTCTTAGGCCCTAATTACGAGTCTGGCTGTCTGAGGCCTACCAGACTAGCAGGGGTGCAGCGGTGCTGGTCCAGCCCGCCGCACCAGCAGTCCGACCACCCCATTACGAATTGGGCGGTCGGACCACCCTGGGACTGCTGATGTTGCCAGGCAACCTCCGTTCCCCATAGGTGGTGTAGTGGTCAGGAGACCGCAATATGCTTGGCGGGACCATCGCGGTCCTGCCAAGCATATTATAAGTTTCCTCTACAACAGGGTTTACATGGAGGTTCTTATTCCAAGAAAACCCCTCCAACACTTGTGGATGCACACAGGGTGCCATAACATGCGCAACCCTATGTGCATGCACAACAGTTCCTGCACGGCATGGACTTTCGAGTCCATGCCATGCAGGAACCTTGAGAGGCGTTCCCATTGTGGTGCCTTTTTCAAAGAAACCACCCTGTGGCAGCCACGCCACCTGTCCACCACACCACTTTAAAGCCGTGGCAGTGAGTCTTGGCAGTGTGGGGGTGCAGCGGTGGTGTACTGCCTGCCCCTGCACCACTGAAACTCGTAATCGGGCCCTTAGTGTGTACTACTCTAACCCTTGTTAGAGTGATGGTCCTTACTTGGAAAGGGTGCATACCTCTGCCAACTAGAGACCCCATTTCGAACAGATTGTTTTACAGCAGTAAAAGTTCAAGTACTTGGAATACTGGAAGAGCTTTTGAACTTCCCAAAAACTCTATGTTAGAGGGCTGACGTCACTGAGACAGTTTATCCTGAAAAATGTTAATTTGCTGGAGGGTTTCCCTCCTGTATTTGAAAAAGCTTTACATTTGCCCATTCATGTGGACGAAGATCAGCAGCACCCATCTGACAAAGGTGTAAACAAGACAACATGGCTGCTTATTCTTTTACAAATCTAAAATGTTCATCTTCTTGCGAGGTTTTCAATGAAGTCTCCTTCAAGGCTGATCTGAGCTTGCAGAAGTGCCCATGTAACATATTTTCTCTGTCTTAGTCCTGCTGGAATGTCTGAAGCTCAATGAAAGTTTCACAGTCCAGGGGTATGACAACACTCAATTCGTTTTTTGTCAATGGCGTAATGAGACCCCTGCAGAGCTTGTGGTGCAGATGTCCCCCACCCTTAAATTGGCCCACTTTGTCGACCAAAAGTATCTGAGAATCCCAAGGGCACTGGCCACATTCTGCAGGTGGCCTTATCATGTCTTGTTTCACAACGGCCCTTGGTGCAATCTGTGATTCTTCAACCTGTTGTCCTGTTGTCCCACATTTTCACTATGCTGGGTGACTCGCCTTTCAATCCATAAAGACAGCTTCTTTTCACAGCCGAAGGACATGCCCTGAGCTTTCAAATATTCTATAGGAAGTTCATCTGCCTCACCACATACATTCTACTGCCTTGATGTTCTTCAGCAATTGGAGCCCCAGAAAAAAATCCAAGTCCTAAAGTGAACATCCACAAGAGAAATCCCTGCAACTTGTAGTTAGCTTGAAACCCTTCCAGGTGGGGCTGATGTTTTACTTTATCCCATATTTAGCTTTGTGCCATCAAAGCTGGTTTTTGACAGGCCTCACACTGACTAGAGTTATTTATCCTCCTGGGTCTCCACTTGGATACAGCCTGCTGTATATTATTTTCTAGTGTAAAGGTAGAATGCATCATCAGGACAAACTCCCATCTTGTGTCTGACCGTGCACTCACAGGTTGGCCACAGTGACTTCCAGAGAGTTATCTCCTTCATATGTCAGAGGCAACATGCATTTCATTAACACTATCAATCACACCCTTTCTGACATTTCTCTGGTCTTGATAGGAGTACCTCAAGCATCCATGCTGTCACCCACAATATTCAACCTGTTCATGGAACCTCTTACCAAAATTCTGAAGCTTTCAAACATTGCTGCTAGGCTCATCACAGTATCCAAAAGACCAGACCACATTCCACCAGACCTTAACCTTCTAAAATGGCTACCGATTGAAGCAAGGATCCAATTGAAGATAGCATGCATGACTCACAATGCTCTTCATTATAACACTCCCATCTATTTGGCCAAGAAACTCTTAATGTCTGGTCACTGTCATTCCTTAACAAGCACTAACTACCTACTTTTGAAACCTAAGAAGCTCAATAAAATGAAAATGTTCAAACACTCCTTCTCTGGTCTAGCCCTAAAAATATGGAACGTACTACCTCCGGAAATCATATCAAACCCCTCGACTAACTCCTTCAAAAAAAGAAGTAAAAATGCTTCAATTGAACAGATTCTATCAATAGTTTCTTTGAACTCACTTCAGCTTAACTATTCCCTGTGAACGCCTCTGGAGCCTGAATCAGCCGGGCAGCTTGTTATAAAACTCTTTGGTTGCCATTCATTCTTGTTTGCATCGTTCACTTTTATGTTTGATTATAAGCTTAATTTATAGCTCACATTTTTCTGGTTCATGTATGACTTGTTTGCTTTTATGTACAGCTCTCTGATACCATCACGGATCATGTTCCTGCTGAATAAAACTCCTCAAATAAATTAATTAATTAAATATACCCATGGTTTTTGGAGCATTTTCAGATTTACTGCCAGAAGTAAACATGGAATTCTCAAAAATGTATGTCACCGCAGGGTAGGCTCAATGTAGAGAGATAACTTTATTTCTCCTTGTCTTTCCTCTTTCTATGCATGGTGCATTCTGCAGCACATATAGAAAGAGGAAAAAGCCTCTAAGGATTGTTTTTGTGCAAGAAGGTATCTCTTCCTGCACAAAAACAATGCTGCCTACCACATAGGCACCCTTGCACCATGGTGTCTGCATTGGCACCAGGCTGCACTGTATTCATCAGTGCAGGGAGGGAGCAGTAATCCACCATATCTTACTCGATATGGCGCACTCCTGCCCTGTCCATGTGACACAGCAAGGCAAGTTGTCTTGCTGCGTTGCACTGCATCACATCGTTGTAAATCTGGCTCTCACTTAGGAATTCTGCAGCTGGAACACCACCAATGTGATTAATGGCATTAAATACCTAGGTAAACAAAACTACCTAGGACAGACAACACAGACGATTTAACAACGTGTTTGCCAACAGAGGAGCAGAATCGGTTGCGTCACTCCGCATGCTCTTTCAGTTGCATATCTTGATAAAAAACACACCGTGGATGACGTAGAGTGGACTTCACTTGATGTGGTTAGAACAGACTTAAGAGGTGGGAATGTTACCAACCTCCTTGCACTTAACAAATGCAGATGAATATATCTTCTCTAGAAGGTCAAAGATGGATAAAACAAACTATCTGAATGAATCAATGTAGACTTTTATGGTTTACCATGTCTTTCCTCCAGTGACTAGTACATTTCACAGAATACCTAGCAAGCCTTGTGCTTTGACAGCTATTGATGTGCAGTTATTATCATTCTTTTCATGATCACGTCTGCTCGTTGTCTGTCATACCAGCACGTAATAGGGATGTAATTTACAAGGGCCAGTTCCACCAGTAAGTTTGCTTTTGAACTCCTGGCAGTAGATATGCATTACCAACCCTGGTATGACTATGCACTCTGTTGATTCAGTATATAATTCTATCACCGTTCACTTGCAGGGACTGCCACACACTTCATACACAAAGGTATAGATTAGATGATTGGCGGTCACTCTCTGTCTTGCAGTTCTGGACTTATCCGTTTGTGATGGAGTGTTTGGCTGATGGAGTGATGTATTGTTACCACTGTTAAATATTAAGCCTCACACATCCAGAGTTCATTTATGGGATATCATGTTGATGTTTAGAAATGTCCCTTTATTTGCAGTTTTATGTAGCACAAACTTGACCCGAAGGTATTGGAGCCCTTTACAGAAGAGCACCAGTTACCTAACACAAGGACACATTCATTTTTTGGTAGGCACAAGGAGATAAAGGGGCTTATTACGACTTCGGCGGTCAGACAGCCAAAGCCGTATCCACCACAAGACCGCAATGCCGGCGGCCTTGAGACTGCCACATTACGACTGGTCCGCCGGGCTCTTTGCTAAGTGCATGCTTCGGCTCACTGAGTGAGCCTGAAGCCAATGCAGCAGCCCATCAGTGCCTGCACTGTTGTTTGCACACTGCTGGCATGTACCATCTCGAGCAAGCCACACAGTGTATACACGACAGTGCAGGCGTAGGGGGGCACAGCATGAGTCTCCAGTCACATAACAAAATGGTGACGATTCCCGGATGGCCCTGTTCCCCTCATTGTCGTTCCGCCAGCGTTTTCATGGTGGTCACAAGGCTTGTGGAAAGGCAAGTTGGAATATGGACAGCGGTGCCAGGCCCTGCACCGCCTCCATTCCTCTCCATCTGAACACCGCCAGCATTGTGGGATCCAGGATCCTGGCAATGGCGGCAGTGTTGTGGCGGGCTGTTGGCTGTCCGACTGCCAGACTCATAATCAGGCAGTCGGACCTCCTAGATCAAGCCAGTCGGACTGTCACTAAGGGTTTGGCGTCCTCGAGATCGCCAAACACGTAATAAGCTCCTAAGTGATTTGCCCAGATTCACAGTATGTTAAGCCAGCACCAAGTCTTGAATTTCATTCCCCAGCTTCAAAGTCGGCAGCTCCCTTTTTTACCATGGTCATCATACAGTGCAATTGATACATTAAACACCTCAGTGGTGCCCCACATTTTCACACTCATAAGTAAGGGTTCACAGTTAAATCTGGATTTGTGTTGATACTTTAGCGCATCACAGTATGAATATGTCAAGTGCAACATGGCATTCTTTCTTTTCCTGATTCTGTATACACTGATATGTGTATACTCTAATGCTGTGTTGGAAGTTATGCAATCAAATGAATCCTCGATGTAACTGCTATTTGGCACAACATTTATTGCTCCATCCATGTGTGAGGTCAGCAGTCTAGTTGTTTTGAAACTGCCATATTGTGCGGCCATTTTTGTTTTGCACATAAATTAAGCAGAAGACAGCCTGTGATCACTCGCTCGACAGAGCTCGGCCAGTTTGAACCTAACTGCAGCTTTGTTGTGCATTAATATCCTTCTCCTGATGATGAACTGATTGGATTGCTTGCACTAATGGGGCTTGTTTTTATCATTAACGGTCCCTGGACTGTGTCAAAAATAATATAATGTCCTGTGACTTATAGATGGACAGTACCATTCACACTCGCTTGTTTGCACGGACAGCGTATGTTTTCTTTTGGACATCCATTGCCTCCCACTAACGGAAAATGGTATGAACCATCTGTGCTATTACACTAATCTCAGTATTTACAACCCAGTGACCTACTTAAAACAACATACTGTTCTCTGATTTATCTATTGAATTATTTACACCAGCTAGACTTCCTGGACAAATATTTAGTCCACATAGGTAAGATGATATTTTTACCAAAAATTCTCTTTCCTTACTTATAATTACAGCCTTAACATGAAAGGGATTTTTCCATTATTTTTAGATCTACATTTTTGGCTCTTCTCTTTCACTAGTTACACTAGACCTATCCCTTAACCCATAGCCTTCTGCGTTCTTTGTTACTAGTAGGCTGGTGTGGCTTGTCTGGAAGAGACCCGTGTTTTTGTCAATTTGGGTAAAAATGTTGACAGCCAACAGCCTGATGATGCAGATATAACTTGATGAGTCTCTGTCACCGCTGGATGGGTCTGATTTCAACTGACCTTATATTCAGACTACAGTTAATGTGTTTTGTATTTTTGTCACTTATTCACTAGAGCACATTTTTCACGCTGTCAGAACTGTAATGTAGGTCTGTATGTGTTTACATTATATATAAAACTGAATAGCAAGTTGGACAAACAGTAGATCCATCTACAAAGGTAAATTTACACATGCAGATTTACTACTAGTAAATTTACTCTTACACTTTTGAGTAACTTTTGAGGTTATTTAAAAAAGAGCAGAGTGTAAAGTTACTCAAAAGTGTAGATTTACATGTCTTCAGCCCCTGAAACAGGAGGTGGAGCAAAATGTACGTGTTTAAAGTTACTTCATAATAATAATCCACATTTGTAAAGCGCGAACAATCACCTGTGAGGGTTTCTAGGCGCTGGGGGCCATCGGGAAGGTTAAGCAAGCTATTGCCCAGAGTCACATGGTGCTGGGCTAATCTGCTGCCGGTGCTGGGGATCGAACCGTGATCCCCAGATTCTGGAATCAGTCGCCCTGGCCATGGCGCCACACCTCTTCCCCAACAAGCATTAAAAATGCAATAGGTCTCGCATTTACAAGAGTTTGAGCTATTAACATTGCAAATGGCAATGCCTTTTATTTTTGTTTTTAAAAGATAAATAAAATGCATTGTCATTTACAATGCCAATAGCTTAAACATGCGTAAATGCGAGACCTATTGCATTGCAAATGCTTGTTAATCAATTCACTCAAGGCCGACCTCTGGTCTCCAGAGCCGCCCTCATCATTGTACACAGGCTGACCTCTCCCAGCAGCGGCCTTTCTCATCGGCGCAGAAGGTGACCCAATGAATATAGGATTTTGCTCTCTCCTGTACACAGGCTCTTCTTTTTCAACAGGCTGTTCCATGTATAAATCAGTGTTTCTCATGTACACAGGGCAACCCCGGTATACCGGTTGTTCCATGTACACCCGAGGCTGCCCCTACCTCATCCTGACAGCTGCCTTCTGCTGGTATCGCGCCCCGTTCTCAGACTGTGCCAAGGATCCTGGAGTTTACCAATAGCTCCAAACCCCAGGAAGGACGCCCTCATCCACAACAAATGCAAAAACAACAATTGATGGACAGAATGCAGAACAATGTCATACATTCACCCCAGTACAGAGATCTGGGCCTAAATCCATCGTTTTTTTGCTCACCATGCCATTCCAGTTTGAACCCAGCCATATGCAAATCAGTCTTGACCCTGTGCCCCATGGGAACAGTCCAGCCCGAACTGCCAAGCCAAGTCCTCCCTGGACTGGAAACAAGCATCCTAGGACCGGTTTCGGGCTTTCAGCCCTCGTCAGCCAGGATAGCTTGATTCCAGTGGCATGGAGAGCAAGGGACTCACGTCTGAGCATACCCTTCCCACTCGGGGTGACAAATGCAAAAACAACAATTGATGGACAGAATGCAGAACAATGTCATACATTCACCCCAGTACAGTGATCTGGGCCTAAATCCATCGTTTTTTTGCTCACCATGCCATTCCAGTTTGAACCCAGCCACAACAAGCCGCCAAAGAACCCAATACTAGGATATTGTACGGAGTATTTATAAATCGCGTTTTTAATTTTCTCAGCATCTTGGCGCTGACGGCTGTCTCTTGGTTACTCGCTAGAGTGCACCCCACTAACAGTGGGTTTCCTTGCTGGGGGAGACCAACCGGGAGGGGGGTCTTCCCAAACACCAGTGTGTGCGGGACGGGTGGGGGTGGACAGTGGGAATCAGTTTGGGCTTGTGGGGGTATCTCTCTTGTGCGTAGGATGTGTCTTCTGCACGGCCTGCTCATGAACACAGACTGCCCCTTCTAAGCAAACTGTCCCTTAGAGACTGAGTGCCCAAGATACGCAGACTGACCCTTGCACACAGTGTGGCACTTGAAAAGAGGTCACTCTTTTGCAGAGACAGTCGCGTGCGCACAGGCTGCCCTTGGCACACAGGCCGGCCGCGGCTTTATCCTCGGTGCTCACTGTGCAGCCCATCCTGTGCCTCGGCCCCCACAACTTCCTGCCGGACAGGGGACCCGAGATCGGGACCCACAGCAAAGATACCCGCTGAGACCCGCAGAGGGGAGATCCGCTGAGCCGCAGCGCCCGGAGCAACCCGGAGAACAGCCCGTGCCTCGGCCGCTTTCGGCGCCGCCTACTGACTGCCCCGCGCCGCACACACCCAGCTCGGGACTCGGCCGCTGCCCGCTATCTCCCCAGCCACTGTCTACCGTGCCCGGTGCTCCCAGTGGCGCAGTGTGTGAGCGCCGCCTCCTCCTCCGCTGCTGCCACCACGCTTCCTCACCCTCCCCCTTCTCTCTCCCCTCACGGGCTCCCTCCCTCGCAGGCTTCCTCTTCCCCTCACACGCTTCCTCTGCACTCTCCTCTTACTGGCTCTCTCCCCTCCAGACACTTCCTCTGCCCGCACGAACACACCCTCCTTGACTCGCGCTCCTCGCAGGCTTCGGGTGCCCCGCTGCCCCCCCCCCTGCTCCTCTATTCTCTCCAGACTTTTGTTCCCCCGCTTCAAAGTCACCGGCACCCCATACACTACTTCATCGCTTCCTCTAGACTGCCCCGCTGTAACATCTTCCCTCATAAACTTCATGTGTTCGGTCCCCCCTCGCAGTTCTTTGGACGTGCCTTGCAAGCCCCGCCCCTTCCCCTCCCATGACGTATTTGCTTGGCTTTTCCTGCCGACCTCGCCTGCCAAAAGGTTTCTTGTCTTTATGGCGCTATGTGTTTGGCCCCATAAAGATAAGAAACCTTTTGCGACCAACGCAAAGCAGGCGAGGCCGTCCAAATGGGACGGCTCGAAAAGCCAAGCGAAAACGTCACCGCCACCTCTTTCCCAATGGCTGGCCACCGTTTACCATAAACGGTGACACCGGCCAATGGGAATGAGGGGCGGAGCTTAATGCCCCTTACTGAAAATACCCTGTTAACACTAAATCTCGCCAGCGAGACTGCGCATGCGCGCAGCCTTACGCTAGCGAGACCTAAAAAGGAATTGTGGTAACTCCAGCACTACACACGACCAGCCACTGGTACTGCAACACCCTCCCATAGAAAAAAATAGAGGCAAAACCCCATCAAAAATAATGTTGCATTCAATTAAATTATTTTATCTACCTAAATATACGTATAACATGATTTAATGTTTGAAATAAATGTAAGCTATTATGTAAAAAAATGAAAAATTGAAAAATTATTAAAACAGGATAAAAATATTTTTTACGTTAGACTTCAGAAAATAATGTTTTTGAAGATGAATAATGTTAATATGATTTAACACATTTAAAATAATGAAATATTTTATTCAAAATGTAGTTAATAGTACTGTACTGTTTGTTGTATTTTGATCTACATTTAAAATAAATGTATACAATTAATTTACAATAATAATTAATATAAAAATATTTTTACTATTTTGTTTTCAAGTTTAATAAACTTTCCACATTTTCTGTATACTTTTTCATAGAGAGGTCCATTGCCACGTAATCCCACTGAAGGTGTTATGCTTTTTTTTACCGGTGCTTAGGAGTGCCAATGTGTGGGGAAGGCAGCAACGTCCAATTGCCCAATTTGTGCTCCGTGTGGGACAGTCCTAACCTTCGCCAGCTCTGTGCCACCCCAAATCTCCCCTCCCCTTAACAGCTCTCCTCCTTTAAAAAAATATGACCGTAATATTACAAAAAAATAGTTTTTTAAAAGAAACTGTTTTTTGCTTTGTCCCCATGAAGGTACCTTGCATAGAAATAAGATCACTTGCGAAAAACCTCGAAAACATTGACGACGCTCAACTTTGAGATTCCGAAGTACATCTGCAGCTTTCATTTTATCCGTAGGTTCTCACTGCAGTGTTAGCTCACTACCTTCTCAATCTTTCTCCTTTAGTTTAGGGATGTCCACTACTCCGTTCAGTGCTCATATTCTTCTCTGCTGTCAATCCTTTTGCTCCATTGATTCTGATGTGTAAGACAAAACTACTCACAGAAAATAACCATTGCTTTAAGTAGATTAACACTGGTTAGGGAGAAGAACTAGAGTAACTTAAATAGGCTTGGGTTTTGTAGGAAACATGACAGCGGAATATCTTTGAAAAGACATCCGGATTGTCCAAGTTGTGGTTCAAACAGTGACAGCTCTATACAAAGTTGATGAGGGTAGAGTAGGGATGAAATGTTCTCTTCTTACAGATTTTCAGAAGGCAATGCTCAAAACAAAGACAGATCATATTTGGAAGAAACATGAGGTGCCCAGAAAAAAGAATAATTGCTGACTGCGTTACACACTCGGAGTTAAGTTTAAAAACCCTAAAAGCAGCCTGATACATTGTGAGTGAAGCGAAGGCTGGCCTGAACAAGCTTACAGTGAAACATATTGTTATTTTCTGAAAAGTGACACCAGAACTGATATTGGAGTCTTGTGGCGCTCCCATAGAGCAAAATATAAATTGACAATAATCTCATAATCCTACCCCTGAGAGACAGCAGTGGCATTTCGGTGGAAAAGTCAATAAGATTTAAAGATGTTTTCCAGGAGGAGCCATTCATTCTCTCGCATAAGGAGAAAAAAAGCTGTATTAGAATTATGTTTTTTTTAATGAAACCTGTTGAAGAGAGAAAGGCACTCTATCAATAGAGGAACAGTCTTTAATCACAATCTAGCGCATTTTAGCTGAAATATATTTGCCAGGTTTCTATTCTTTAAAATAATTTGTTTATTAATAAGGGCATTCTTGCGGCAGTCACTTTAGATTTGTTTTCTATACAATATCTGAGAGTTCACATATTTATAAACAGGTTTGTTGCAATATTTCCATTCTTAAATGAACATTGATTCAGTGCCATCATTAGGAAAGGCTACAGAGGCTTCCAGATAAAGAGAATTGAGAGGCTGAAAAGGTGCACAGCCGTAGGGAGCCCTTTCTCATGACGATTACTGTACTCCGTGGGCTAGTTTTGCTGTCTTAGACAAACAAGAACAATGTGGGAGACAATGTAATAGTGAGCATAGAGAGACTTCAACATATGAAGAAGGAAGCATATGGCCACACACACACACACACATGCACACACACACACTAGAGAGGAGTGTTAGGGGACACAGCATTACATAGGATTTGTATATCAAATATCTGTTGAGATGGACAGCTGTGTGCCTCAGTGTTTTGTGTATTTGTGGATCAGTGGATCTCTCGGCCATCGGTTGACAGAATATGGACAGAGGACTGGTAAAAAAGGCTGCAGTATTGTTAAAGTTTCTACATGGTCTGACTCCATATGAAAACTGTAATATAAATAATTCCCAAATTACATAATAAATTAACTGGTATACCATTTTTTACAAAGGGAATTAGCCAAAAATCCCTTCACAGGAAAATGCCCTAAAAGGGGTTAATGCCTGAGTTAATCTCAGCAACTTGTAAGTACTCAGCTCAGTATTTCTTTTTTTTCCCACTGCAATATCCCGAACTGATTACTCCTGCACTAGCGCTTAAGCTGACAACATCGTTTTTGTTCCTGTATGTGTTTTTAAAGGAAAACCGTTTTTATGCTTTGAAACTTTGTTGTTGCCATTAAAAATTGATTTGCACATTGACTCCCCGGTCCACCGCAGCGTTTAGGCTGATTGTTGTGGAGGGAGTACAGAGCGATTTGACTTCCTGGTGGTGCCATTACGGGGCGGCCATCTTAGGGGGTTGACGCTCCAGTCTTTCTTGAGCCCTGACTACTTAGGCTTCTAGCGCCGACGCGCTCGAGTAGAATATCCCGAACTGATTACTCCTGCACTAGCGCTTAAGCTGACAACATCGTTTTTGTTGCTGTATGTGTTTTTAAAGAAAAACCGTTTTTATGCTTTGAAACTTTGTTGTTGCCATTAAAAATTGATTTGCACATTGACTCCCCGGTCCACCACAGCGTTTAGGCTGATTGTTGTGGAGGGAGTACAGAGCGATTTGACTTCCTGGTGGTGCCATTACGGGGCGGCCATCTTAGGGGGTTGACGCTCCAGTCTTCCTTGAGCCCAATCTATTTAACCTCTTTCGTACCGCGCAGCGGCACGCGCAGCGGTAGCGCCGTAGACGCGCCGAAGAGGCGCCAAAGAGAAGCCAGTCTGCGCCAGTCCGCGCTCAGACGCTGCCAGCCCCTGCTTTCCAGTCGTGATAATGGTAGGCAATCGGCTCATATATAGTGCTTCATTCCTGCATGCACTCCGACCCACCCTCAAAGCATCCTGCCGATACTGTCCTCCCTGTGAATTGGAAGGCCCACTGTAAAACCTGTGATTGGTGTGTATCACCCCTAAATTCAGGGAAACATCCCCCTATGCATAAATGGAGGATGTTCCTCCTCAACTGCCGATACCTGCCAAAACACCATACTGAACTGGCCATGTTGATAGAAGAGCTTAAACCTGAGGCCCTCTTTTTAACAGAGACATGGCTTCAGCTAGATACTGATCCCACAACAGTATGGGCTATCCCCTAAGGTTATACTTTCAAACGACTGGATCGTAAGACAGGCAGAGGTGGAGGGTTGGCCATCATTTATAGGGACAATTTTAAATGTCGTGTCACTCCCTCCACTACGCCAGCCTGTGAGATCCTACATTTTACTCTTGAATTCTCCCCCTCTACCACTTTCTCTGGTATGCTAGTCTATCGACCACCTGGTCCCCTCAGCAACTTCGTCACTAATATGACGGATATAGTCGCTAACTTTGTGCTTTCCTCTGCAAATTTTACCTTGTTAGGCGACCTGAATCTGCATCTAGATGATCCACTTGATGCAGTGGCCAGCAGTTTTTGATCAAACCTACAGGCCCTTGACTTGCTCCAGAAAGGTTTTCAACCGACGCACATCAGGGGACGTCTTTTAGATCACATTTACAGTAACCTAGAGAGCCTAACCGTCGAAGTACCTATACCATTACCCTGGACCGACCATTTCTTAGTACCCTTTACATGGACTACACGCAACCTTCCTATTCCACAAACTCATAATAAGTATTGGGGAAGAAAGTGGGCCTTGCTCCCACTCGCCAAATGGAAAGCTGCTCTCACTGAACAGCCACCTCCGAAGGTGACTAACCCCGATACAGCCACTGTCAATTTTGACAATTGGATCTCCAGCACCCTTGATTTAGTCCTTCCGAAGGATTATTTGCACTCAACAAACAGATCCAAAGTCGCTCCCTGGTATTCGTCTGCCCTCAGGACTAAGAAACAATTCTGTCGCAAACTAGAGAGAGCCTGGAGACAAGAAAACTCACAATCAAAAAAAGCTGAGTATCGAGCCGCAATAAAGCTCTATAAAAATGAAATGAAATCCGCACAAGTCCAATTCTACAAATCAAAAATTAATTTAGCTGCAAATTCCCCTAAGGAAATCTTTAAGATAGCTAAATCTTTAATCTCTCCCCCCCCTCCTGAGCGCCAGTCACCTGCCGGCGCAAAAACTCGCTGTGATAACTTAGCCACCATTTTCTTCCAAAAGATCCAGACCATTTACTCCTCATTCTCCACTGATGGTGGTGTCTCGGAGCTTGCCTCCATAATGGATTCTGACCCTGCGATCCCTTGTTCGCTGGACAAATTCCCCTTCCTAGATTCCACCACTTTGGATAGAATGATCCCTAAAGTCATCTCGGGATCCCCTAATGATCCAGCACCTCCACAGACCCTTATTAAGGTCATTGATGTCATCCGCCCGGTTATCCTGGATGTCCTTAATGCCTCCATCGCCTCTAACTCCGTCCCTGCTCCATGGAAGTGTGCGATGGTTAGGGCCCTTCTGAAAAAGTCCACCTTAGATCAGAACAACTTGGCCAACTTTCGCCCTATATCTCTACTTCCTTGGATGAGCAAACTGCTTGAGAGGCACATTAACAACATCTTAGTAGACTATTTAGAATCTAATAATCTGCTATGCGCCTCTCAGACGGGTTTCCGTCCTCAGCACGGAACTGAAACTGCTCTCCTATCAGTGACGGAAGACACCAGAGCTGTGTTGGACCAGGGAGGAAAAGCAGCCATCATATTACTCGACCTTAGTGCCGCGTTCCACACTGTTAACCATGCCACTTTATTACAGCGTCTGAAAGGCATGGTTGTGTCGGGCGCGGCCTTGGAATGGTTAACTTCCTTCCTGGAGGAGCGTTTTTTCCAGGTATTCGAGGGTGAGACAGTCTCCTCTAAGCAACCACTTCGCTGTGGGGTTCCTCAGGGCTCGTCCCTGAGCCCCACTCATTTTAACGTCTATATGCGTCCTCTAGCCAACATAGTCCAACCCTTCGGTGTGCGTATCGTCACCTACGCAGACGACACACAATTGGTGGTCTCTTTGGACCAAACTGAGGGGCCGTCCAACATCTTGGGCGTATGTCTAGAGGCCGTCGCTAAGTGGATGCAAGCTTCTTGTCTTAAACTTAACGGGGAGAAGACGGAGATTATGTTATTGGGTAACTCTCCGCCGACTACTTTGGCCTCCATTTGGCCTACATGTCTTGGTACCCCTCCCTTCCCTAAGCCCCAGATACAGAGCCTTGGAATCTGGCTTGATAGTGTGCTAGATTTCTCGGTCCAAGCTACCAAAACTGCCTCCACATGTGTTGGGCTAATGAAAATGCTCCGCAAAATCCTCCCTCTGCTCCCTTTCCAGGCGAGGAGAGTCATGGTTCAGGCCCTGATTCTCTCCCGCCTGGATTACGGTAATGCCTTATATCTAGGCGCCCCGGCAGCAGTGACAAACAGGCTCCAAGTTACTCAAAACTGTGCCGCCCGATTATTGTATAACATTCCCCGTTGGCAGTCAGCCAAGAAAGCTCTAAAGGAACTGCATTGGCTTCCAATGGCTGCCAGAACACAATTTAAGGCTATGTGCATTGTGAAAACCAAAGGAAATGATGGACGGAGTCTTGAACAATGCAAGCACTCACCCCCAGTCAACTGATCTGGGTTTAATCCATCACCGTTCTTTAGCCCACTCTGCCACCCCAGTTCAGACATGGCCATATGCAAATCAGTCTGACCCTGTGCCTCATGGGAACAGTCCAGCCCGAACTGCCAAGCCATGTCTTCCCTGGACCGGAAACAAGCTTCCTAGGACCGGTTTCTGGCATTTCAGCCGTCTTCAGCCAGGCTTGCTTGAATCCAGTGGCAAAGTGAGCAAGGGACTCACGTCTGAGCATACCCTGCCAACTTATGGCGAACAAAGCAAAAACCAAAGGAAATGATGGACGGAGTCTTGAACAATGCAAGCACTCACCCCCAGTCAACTGATCTGATTGTGCACAAATCTCTCCATCGAACAGGCCCTGCCATCTTGTTCCCCTTTGTTGTGCCTTATGTCCCTTCCAGACCCCTCCGCTCCGGTTCTCTGCACTTGGCAACCACAACAAGGGTCAACAAAGTCCGATGGGGCGGCCGTTCCTTTTCTCACACCGCCGCCAGACTTTGGAATTCTCTTCCTTTAGTCATCAGAGAGAATAATAATTGGTTGGCATTCAGGAAAGCTTTAAAGACCCATTTGTTTGCGAAGGCGTGTTGATTCACCTTGGAGCTCGCTACAGTAATCAGCGGAAGCGCTGCGAGGCCTCCGGGTAGTTACGCGCTATATAAATATAATTTTCATTTCATTTCATTTCATTTCATTTCATTCATTTCAATACTCTAGACGCACAGCCACACAACCCCACTATACAGGAAAATAAAGAACCCCAGACTAGTTCAGTAAGAGGGGATTTATGACATATAGGGTTTCACAATGGGAAAACAAAAGAAAGATGTGTGGAATGTTTGAATTAACACCAGGCACCAGTAATGACTGTAGACCACATTCCAGTTTCTAACATTTTTGCTCAGTTTTGCCCTCCAGACAGGGAGTAGCCATATGAAAATAATATGAAAAACACTCTACTGTGACATTCCAAAACACATGTGCACTTTAAACAGGTACACAAGAAACACAACTCCAGTTTCAGCATTGTTAGGCCTCATCAGTGAAGTGAAGCTTGACTCCTATGACACAGCGAGCTATACCTGTCGCACTCAGTATGTAACACCCAAAAAAAACAATGCAAAAAGTCTCTGAGATTACTCCAAGCATTTCACCCATCTCTTGTTTATTTTCTCACTATCACTCCTCAAAAACCCACCATAGACCATGGTTGATTGGATTCCACTGCTTTCTATGAGCCCCATCCTCCCACCTGTGAAGAAGCTGTGGAAAAAAATTGTCAAGGCCAGAATACTGACGTAGAAGCAGAATGAAATTCGGCGCTGCTTCAACTTTGATGCAGTAGCCAGGGTGCAAATGCAGATGGCAACAAAAGTTAGTGGATGGGGATCAAAAAAGGGAAACCAGGGAGTAGATCCTGCAGACAGGGAGTTGTGTTTACTACCAACCTTTGAGTCAATGTACAACTATGTCAGATAAGTTAAAAGGTACTACTTCTCTTATCTGAATCATGATAAAGGCTATTCAGTAGTATTGACCATACTACTGGCTGGGACCTGGAAAACAATTGCGGGTGAGATATTTTGGAAGAGATGAAAGCTGGTAAGGCTAAATCACAGTTAAAACAGCGATCGCAGGTATTGTACACAGAATATCGTATATGTTTCCTCAGTTTACACTCACTTGCACACCTGTCTCAGAATTGAACAGATAGGTGAAGTTGCAATCAATGTTGGTTCTAATCTTGTAAAGGATGCATCTTTTTATAGATTTTATGGCTTATTGGAAGAATCTGTATTATTTGGTAATCAATATATTTTCTCAAACCTTAAAACTCTCTATTGTTTCAAAAGTAAAAGTATAAAAGGTTCTGTGCAGCAATAGAATTTCAATAATCTTAAAGTATCTTTAGTGTAGTTGAAAGTTCAATCAACCTCATAACTCCAGAGGTGATAAATTTAATCAAATGTTGCTGGTCAATTTTCTTTGAATCGCCCAACTCCCCATTTCTGCCTGAAACAATAGTACCAACTTTCAAAACTATCAAGAATTTCTTCTCCTCCCTTTGAAGAAATATTCTTTTCTCAAGGATACCATTTCTCTAGACAATGCACTTCAACACAATGCTACTCCTGTAAAAATTCTAATTGACTGGTGGTTGATGTTGTTCATTATCGCCTTAAATATCAAGATGCCACCGAAGTTGGTTGCTCTTACTCTCTGAAAGGTTTATTTTTGGTAGTTTTAGCCTGACATGTCTTTCCCAAAAGTAGTTTGCAATCAATGGACTATGTCAGACCAAAGGAAGCACAACACCCTTTTACTAAACTTGGCTTCATAGTGCAATGTTTCAAACCATAAGTCTGTTTGTGGACAACGACAGCCCAACAACATGCTACGTCTGGCAACGCAACACTGGGGGTACACCAGACCTCACCGGTAATGTCATATTCCGAGCCCTTGAAGGTTTTGGAGAAATCTTCAGAGGTTTTCTGTTATAAAAATGACTGTATGAATGTCCAACGAGATTTGGGGAATAAAACTGCCTGGTGCAGAAGAGTGTATTATAGACTGTGTAAAGCTTAGTGTCAGTCACCACCCTTATGAGAGCTGCAGCCCAGAAGGCAGCACCTGCAAAATGAATTCAAAACTGTCAAAGACCGTACAGTATTTCTAGTTGCAATAGTTTACAAAATACACAGAAACATTCTGCTATTTTCTCTGTGCTTGAAACAGTTGATGGTGCAGTGAAGCCTTAACCAAGTTGCTGATAGTGAGATCTGACAGTTGCCCAGACCGGTAGCTACAAGTGCTCCTAGTGCCAGTTACTAACCTACGTTCTTCCATTTACCAGACTACACAGTCTTTAGACACCTGTCTCCATACACCCACACTTCAGGTGAATTGTCCATTGGTATTACAGCGCCCATGACCCACCCATAGGTTAGATGGCCTAGAATGTCCTGCACCAAGAATAATGCATAAGTCACTTCCAGACTGTTTGACAATCTCTGAAGCTTTAGTAGATGACTGATCAGTGCAGAGCTATCCAGGGCCTGGCCAACTGAAGCGCAGAAGGGGAAGAGGATGAGGACAACAGTTGAGCTACTAAATAGGATGATGCCAAAAGAACTTGATGCAGGGTAGGATGAGAGAATACCCTGGCCACTTAAGGTTTGTCAACTATCTGAAATCCACCAATGTGGTGGACACAGTACCTCATCAACTGGAGTGGAAGATGGGCTGCCATATGTATAAATATTCACAGATGTTTCCTCACAAAACAGATCTGCATCAATTGTGGGAGCACCCTGAGGACACAAACTGTGACAGAATATCTCCATGCCATAGAGACTTGGGGAAATTCTGCCCCTAATGTGATTTGTGTAGACAGACAACCAAAGTGGGGGTCTGTCTGACATAACTAATGTCACTAACGTACAGGGAATTGTCTCCGAATGCCTTGGGAGAGCCACAGATTCTTGTCTTAGGGCTGCCATGCCATGGTTCAAATGTGCCGTCCTGCACACAGGGAGAATTAAACCATGCAAGTAGGAAAAATGTAAATTAAGTCTGTGCATTGAATCATTTATATTACATTTAGAATACTAAATGTGATGCATCATCTTTTATGTGTTCAGTTACATTATCTGGCAGATTCCTGAATGATACCTGGCTTATGCATAATTGTGTTTGTTTGCGTGTCACCATTTGCTTAATAAATTATGTGCTACAAACATTTGTGTGGAATTCCATGCCCCGTCAATAAGAGCAAAAATCCGATGGATTTAGACCCAGATCTCTGTACTGGGGTGAATGTATGACATTGTTCTGCATTCTGTCCATCAACTGTTTTTTTTGCATTTGTCACCCCGAGTGGGAAGGGTATGCCCAGAAGTGGGTCCTGTGCTCTCCATGCCACTGGAATCAAGCTATCCTGGCTGAAGAGGTGTAAAACCCCGAAACCGGTCCTAGGATGCTTGTTTCCAGTCCAGGGAGGACCTGGCTTGGCAGTTCGGCCTGGACTGTACCGATGAGGCACAGGGTCAAGACTGATTTGCATATGGCTGGGTTCTAACTGGAACGGCAAGGTGAGCAAAAAAACGATGGATTTAGGCCCAGATCTCTATACTGGGGTAAATGTATGACATTGTTCTGCATTCTGTCCATCAACTGTTGTTTTTGCATTTGTCACCCGAGTGGGAAGGGTATGCCCAGACGTGGGTCCCGTGCTCTCCATGCCACTGGAATCAAGCTATCCTGGCTGAAGAGGGGTGAAACCCTGAAACCAGTCCTAGGATGCTTGTTTCCAGTCCAGGGAGGGGCTCGGCAGTTCGAGCTGGATTGTACCCATGAGGCACAGGGTCAAGACTGATTTGCATATGGCTGGGTTCTAACTGGAACGGCATGGTTGAGCAAAAAAAACGATGGATTTAGGCCCAGATCTCTGTACTGGTGTGAATGTATGACATTGTTCTGCATTCTCTCCATCAACTGTTGTTTTTGCATTTGTCACCCCAAGTGGGAAGGGTATGCCCAGACGTGGGTCCTGTGCTCTCCATGCCACTGGAATCAAGCTATCCTGGCTGAAGAGGGGTGAATCCCCGAAACCGGTCCTAGGATGCTTGTTTCCAGTCCAGGGAGGACCTGGCTTGACAGTTCGGGCTGGACTGTACCCATGAGGCACAGGGTCAAGACTGATTTGCATATGGCTGGGTTCTAACTGGAACGGCATGGTGAGCAAAAAACGATGGATTAGGCCCAGATCTCTGTACTGGGGTGAATGTTTGACATTGTTCTGCATTCTGTCCATCAACTGTTGTTTTTGCATTTGTCACCCCGAGTGGGAAGGGTATGCCCAGACGTGGGTCCTCTGCTCTCCATGCCACTGGAATCAAGCTATCCTCACTGAAGAGGGGTGAAACCCAGAAACCGGTCCTAGGATGCTTGTTTCCAGTCCAGGGAGGACCTGGCTTGGCAGTTCGGGCTAGATTGTACCCATGAGACACAGGGTCAAGACTGATTTGCATATGGCTGGGTTCTAACTGGAACGGCATGGTGAGCAAAAAAACGATGGATTTAGGCCCAGATCTCTGTACTGGGGTGAATGTATGACATTGTTCTGCATTCTGTCCATCAACTGTTGTTTTTGCATCAGTTATATTATCTGGCACCTTCCTGAATGATACCTGGCTTATGCATAAGTTTGTTTGTTTGCGTGTCACCATTTGCTTAATAAATTATATGCTACAAACATTTGTGTGGAATTCCGTGCCCTGTCAATAAGAGCAAAAAAACAATGGATTTAGGCCCAGATCTCTGTACTGGGGTGAATGTATGACATTGTTCTGCATTCTGTCCATCAACTGTTGTTTTTGCACTTGTCACCCCGAGTGGGAAGGGTATGCCCAGACGTGGGTCCCGTGCTCTCCATGCCACTGGAATCAAGCTATCCTGGCTGAAGAGGGGTGAAACCCTGAAACCGGTCCTAGGATGCTTGTTTCCAGTCCAGGGAGGGCCTGGCTTGGCAGTTCGGACTGGACAGTACCCATGAGGCACAGTGTCAAGACTGATTTGCATATGGCTGGGTTCTAACTGGAACGGCATGGTTGAGCAAAAAAACGATGGATTTAGGCCCAGATCTCTGTACTGGGGTGAATTTATGACATTGTTCTGCATTCTGTCCATCAACTGTTGTTTTTGCATTTGTCACTCCAAGTGGGAAGGGTATGCCCAGACGTGGGTCCTGTGCTCTCCATGCCACTGGAATCAAGCTATCCTGGCTGAAGAGAGGTGAAACCCCGAAACCGGTCCTAGGATGTTTGTTTCCAGTCCTGGGAGGACCTGGTTTGGCAGTTCGGGCTAGACTGTACCCATGAGGCACAGGGTCAAGACTGATTTGCATATGGCTGGGTTCTGGAACGGCAAGGTGAGCAAAAAAACAATGGATTTAGGCCCAGATCTCTGTACTGGGGTGAATGTATGACATTGTTCTGCATTCTGTCCATCAACTGTTGTTTTTGCATTTGTCACCCCGAGTGGGAAGGGTATGCCCAGACGTGGGTCCCGTGCTCTCCATGCCACTGGAATCAAGCTATCCTGGCTGAAGAGGGGTGAAACCCCGAAACCGGCCCTAGGATGCTTGTTTCCAGTCCAGGGAGGACCTGGCTTGGCAGTTTGGGCTGGACTGTACCCATGAGGCACAGGGTCAAGACTGATTTGCATATGGCTGGGTTCTAACTGGAACGGCATGGTGAGCAAAAAAACGATGGATTTAGGCCCAGATCTCTGTACTGTGGTGAATGTATGACATTGTTCTGCATTCTGTCTATCAACTGTTGTTTTTGCATTTGTCGTCCCGAGTGGGAAGGGTATGCCCAGACGTGGTTCCTGTGCTCTCCATGCCACTGGAATCAAGCTATCCTGGCTGAAGAGGGGTGAAACCCCGAAACCGGTCCTAGGATGCTTGTTTCTAGTCCAGGGAGGACCTGGCTTGATAGTTTGGGCTGGACTGTACCCATGAGGCACAGGGTCAAGCCTAATTTGCATATGGCTCGGTTCTAACAGGAACGGCAAGGTGAGCAAAAAACGATGAATTTAGGCCCAGATCTCTGTACTGGGGTGAATGTATGACATTGTTCTGCATTCTGTCCATCAACTGTTGTTTTTGCCTTTGTCACCCCGAGTGGGAAGGGTATGCCCAGACGTGGGTCCCGTGCTCTCCATGCCACTGGAATCAAGCTATCCTGGCTGAAGAGGGGTGAAACCCCGAAACCGGTCCTAGGCTGTTTGTTTCCAGTCCTGGGAGGACCTGGTTTGGCAGTTCGGGCTGGACTATACCCATGAGGCACAGGGTCAAGACTTATTTGCATATGGCTGGGTTCTAACTGGAACAGCAAGGTGAGCAAAAAAACGATGGATTTAGGCCCAGATCTCTGTACTGGGGTGAATGTATGACATTGTTCTGCATTCTGTCCATCAACTGTTGTTTTTGCACTTGTCACCCCGAGTGGGAAGGGTATGCCCAGACGTGGGTCCCGTGCTCTCCATGCCACTGGAATCAAGCTATCCTGCTGAAGAGGGGTGAAACCCCGAAACCGGTCCTAGGATGCTTGTTTGCAGTCCAGGGAGGACCTGGCTTGGCAGTTCGTGCTGGACTGTACCCATGAGGCACAGGGTCAAGACTGATTTGCATATGGTTGGGGTCTAACTGGAACGCCATGGTGAGCAAAAAAACGATGGATTTCGGCCCAGATCTCTGTACTGGGGTGAATGTATGACATTGTTCTGCATTCTGTCCATCAACTGTTGTTTTTGCACTTGTCACCCCGAGTGGGAAGGGTATGCCCAGACGTGGGTCCCGTGCTCTCCATGCCACTGGAATCAAGCTATCCTGCTGAAGAGGGGTGAAACCCCGAAACCGGTCCTAGGATGTTTGTTTCCAGTCCAGGGAGGACCTGGCTTGGCAGTTCGGGCTGGACTGTACCCATGAGGCACAGGGTCAAGACTGATTTGCATATGGCTGGGTTCGAACTGGAACGGCATGGTGAGCAAAAAAACTATGGATTTAGGCCCAGATCTCTGTACTGGGGTGAATGTATGACATTGTTCTGCATTCTGTCCATCAACTGTTGTTTTTGCATCAGTTATATTATCTGGCACATTCCTGAATGATACCTGGCTTATGCATAATTTTGGTTGTTTGCGTGTCACCATTTGCTTAATAAAATATGTGCTACAAACATTTGTGTGGAGTTCCATGCCCTGTCAATAAGGAACATGTGTAAGATTTTAAATTTCTGATTTATTGAAAGTTTAGGAGGGTAAAAACAAGAAAGCAAAGAAAGGAATGTCCCTGCAGCCTGCATTAAGAAGTAATAAAAAAAGAAGCAAATTGTCAATGTCTTTGGGACTCGCGTTCCCTTTGTCAGATCAATGGATTTTCCTCAGCTGAAGAGCTGCAATTGCAAAATTGTATGCAGCCAATAATAATGAATTAATTTGTTTTTTAATTCCATTGTTCACCAAAAACATCATGGCTCTACATCAGCCACTAACCAAACAAAGGTAGACAAACTAGAGCAGTGTGAGTGCAAAGAATTAGGAGAACAATGAGTTTTGAGCCTTTTCTTTGATAAAGATAAACTAGTAGTCTGGTGTAGGTCAGGAAGCGGAACATTCAAGGGCTTGAGACCAAAGATTCCAGCATTCCCTTTTGTAAGGAGTGATGCTGAAAGTGGATTAGTAGGTAAGGAGGGATACAGTAGGCTTCTGTTTCAGTTGTCTAACTAACTAACTAACTTACATACCTATATAGAGGTATAATGTAACGCAGGGGTTTACAAAGTGACTTATCTCCCTAGATGCATCACTTTATAAATTTGGAGCAACGCGGTGCATATTTTACGCCGTCACTGCGTCACAAAAAGTGACGCAACAGTGGCGCAAATGTGACGCAGGGGCTCATAAATAAGCCCCTGGATGGTTACTGAGTTTCAATCCCCTACACATGCTGGCCGGAATGGCACTGGAGGTGCCTTCTTAAATAGACTGTCTGTTCCCATGCCATTCCTGCTGACATGGATGCCACCACACAGGTTTTTGAGATAGCAGTCAGCAGTTCGACTGTCTCTAAATGACCGAAGGGAACTGGGAGGAGGGTGGATGGAATATGTGCATGTCTGGTTACTTCATATTATTATTTCATATTATATCATATAGGAATTCGTAGTGGACACACTTCCATTTGCATGATTTTCTTTCAGGTGTTTTTGGAAATAGTGCAAGGAGAAGTAATGATTTTATTACCTATACATTTCAATAGTAAATTAATTTTATATATACAACTTTTGCAGCTCATGGCTTATCTGCCCAAATCACTATCCAGATGAAATGGCAATGCTAGAGGAACTTAAAGTAAATCAATATAGCCTGGAGTCATTATCGAGGAAGCTGGTGAGCCTTGCAGAGCCATGCACTGCTGTGCATTGGTGTAAGGGTCATGGTGCATCACGCTGGGATGGTGTTGTCGTCGGGTTGTGTCAAAGAAGCCGCTGAGGCTTGTGAAGGATTGCGTTGAGATGCATCGGCATAGAGGACCTGCTGTGTCGCACTGGGCCTGAGTCATTAGCAGGATGTGTCGCACTGCGTTGAGATGCATGGAGTTGCATCGATGTCGAAGAAGCCTGTTGTGTCCCTGTGTATTGAACAGGGGGCCAGGCAACTGACCCTTGGAGATTCCTTGAATTACAGGCAGGCTTGATTCAGCAGGGCAGTTTACAGCAGCAGAAGAGTCCTGGTGCAGAAACAGCAGGGCTTCGGCAGCAAAGCAGTCCTTGGTTAGCAAGCAGGTCAGCAGGGCAGACTTCATAGCAGGGCAGTCCTTCTTCCTGACAGCGTCTTCAAGCCCAGAAGTGATCTGAAGAGTTGGGTTAGAGTGTCCAATATTTATACCTGGTGCCCCCTTTGAAGTGGGAGAACCTTCTGTAACCTTCCCCTACAGAGGTGTCTGGAATTTCCTTCCTCCCTGCCCTGGCCCCAGCTTGTCTGGGGCACAAAAGACTAATGTGAAACCTTTTGTGAGTGTGCTTAGGCACAGTCTTTGTGTTGTGAAAGTGTGAAAGATGACAGCTCCACCACCCGCTCCAGTCAGAATTGGCCCATTCTGCCAACACCTATTCCTCCTTTGTCTCACTGTCAGGAAGTGCGACATAATCTTGTGTTCTGGAGTAGTGTGCTAATCTCCGTAAAGTGCTTCAATACCTTTTCAGGGGTAGTAAATGCTATATAAATCCATATACAATGACCAAATGCCAGCTATACCTAGTCATGTGACCCAGGATACAGGCTCCAAATAGTTGAGACAAGGAAATGCCAACTTTCTAAAAGTGTGATTTTCAGAATGGTGACTTAAAATATGGCGTTACCATTAAAGAGGATTTTAAATGACAAGTCTTTAGAGTCTAAGCTTGACTTTCCTACCCTCCCAATTGTAAGTTATCACGTATTAAGTGTAATAAGGTAACCCAATGTTATACTGTGGGAGAAGTAGGCCTTGCAGTAGTGAAAAATTAATGTAAGAGTTTTTCACTATCAGGACATGTAAAAGTTAAAAGTACATGTCCAACTTTTTAAAACACTGCACCCTGCCCTCTCGGCTGTATAGGGCTTACCCTAGTGACAATTTATATCAATTAAAAAGGGAGATTTAGGGCTGGCAAAAGGTTTATTTTCAAAGGTCGAAATGGTAGTTTAAGACTGCCCTCACTAGCTGCAATGACAGGCCTGTCAGATGTGTAAAGGGCTACTTAAGTGGGTGGCACAATAAGTGTTGCAGGCATACTAGTAGCATTTAATTTACAGGCCCTGGGTACAGGCATTACCACTTTACTAGGGACTTACAAGTAAGTTAAATGTGCCAGTTGGATGAAAGCCAATGTCATCATGTTCTAGGGAGAGAGCACAATCACTTTAGCACTTGCTAGAGGTGGGAAAGAGGGCAGAGCCCTAAGACAAGTAAAACATGAAATCAGCAAAAACAGGAGGATTGAAGGCAAAAAGTTGGGAAAAACCGTGCCAGGGTTGTTTGGTCTAACAGCTGCCTTTTTATTTGATCTTCATAAGTTTAAGTCCTATGTGATAGATGTGTGCCTTCCCTAGTGTACATTAGTCTCTTTGAACCCTACATGTGCGGTACATCAGTAAATGTTTGATTTCTAAAACTGTTTTAATATATTTGTTTCTTTTATCTTTATGCGAAAAATATTTTCCATGTGAAAATCTTACTTTCCTCATAAAACCTGAAATCGGGGTTGTTATATGTAATGTTGTACCCTTACTGAATCATTTCTGCATGGGAGAGTTTGGGATAACATTTTAATGTGCATAAAAGTATGGAAAAGGCAATCAACATGTTTTTGAATGAATGAATAAATAAATGAATAAATAAATGCCACTTGTTAAGTGCACTGTTACCCTAAAGTGGTGTGTCCTCGCGCTAAAGAAGTCAAGCAGAGAGAAGAGTGAGGAGTTAAAAAGAATTACACAACCAAGTTTCAAGACCTTTCCTAAAATGATTGAACAATGACCTTGGTCTCAGATGAGAATTCAAGGAATTGCACATTTTAGCTGTTGGGTAGGAAAAAGATCGACAACCAATCCGGCTCCACTATATCTAAAAACCTATAGAAGTTTGGTTGTCCGAGTCCTGGGAACAAGGCGCAGGCTTGTGAGGAAGCACCTTCTTCTAAGATATATGGGATTCAAGTTATGTAAAGCTCTATGTACAAGTCATAAAGCCTTGAAAGTGCATCTTATGGCATCCAACTTATGAGGGGAACTAGATAGAAATCCCCCTTGTCTCCTCTCATTGTGTTTGCTCTTCCCATGGACCCCTTATTTAAAGGATCAGGGATAACCATGGTATGAGCATTAAAGGCACAACGACTAAACTTGGTCTCTTTGCTGATGACATTGTGTGCTTCCCAACAGACCCGGCTGAGCCTATCCCATGTTTAAGGAAGAATTAAATTTTAATAGGAGCTACTGCCAAGAAAGCACAGTCTGCAAGTGCAAAGGTACAGACGTCTTGAGGAGCTAAGGGTGGAAACGGCATAAGAAAACAACATGCTGCCTTGTTGTGCATGTTTGGGCCATGAACAATGATAGCAGGCTCAGTAGATTTAGTTCTCTGATATGTCTAGAGAAATTAATGAAGAATTAAGTACAATTAATTAAGGTAGCATTGAGTATCAAGCTAATGCTGAAGGTGACTTTAATGCATACAGAGAAAGTGTTTTTTGACAACAGAGGAATCAAAATAGGAGGAGGCAGGCAAAATGTTTAGGTAGACCCTTCAGAGAGGGCCATTTCCCAACTGTTAGAACCGGCGGTCTCTAGTTGGCAGAGGTATACACTTCTGACAAATAGGGACCCACCAACTCTAGTCAGGGCAAGGGGATTACACACTCAGATAACCCCTGCTACCCCCTTGGTAGCTTGGCAGAGCAGACAGGCTTATCTCAGAGGCAGTGTGTTAAGCATTTATGACCACATACAGTAATAAAGTGAATACACTACAAATGGACACAACACAGGAGTTATTATAAAAATAGTATTTTTATATAAGGCTTAGCACAAGACCAAATAACGACAAAAATATACCACAATCTTAATAAATACTCTTTGGAAGGAAAAATAATAGTTCAGGTAAAGTTTCTTCTTAGGAAATAGTTCTTTAGCAACAAAAGTAAGTATTCTTCTGACACACAGTTCTTGGCAACAATGTGACCCCCACAGGAGTCACACGACGTCGAGTTTACGATATTCCCAAGGTTCGGCGTCGACCGCGAGGAGCGCTACGTCGAGCCTGGAGTTGCAACAGACCCCACAAACACAGTACCTTTGGAATGAAGAAAACGATGATCCACAGCGTCGAGATGTCGGCATCGAGGTCGGCGTCGATCGTGCCTCGGATTCTGGTCGATCCGCAGCGGCGTCGAGAGGTGTCGGGCCGGAGCAGCGCTCACGGCGTCGAGAGGGGCGTCGAGTCGATGCGATCAGCAGCGGGGTCGAGACGGGGTCGCTTAGAGCTGGAGCCGATACTCACTACTCAGAGGCGTCGATACTGGCGTCAAGACGGGGTCACTTGGAGCTGGAGCCGATACTCACTACTCCTGGCATCGTTACTGGCGTCGATCGGGCCCGGCGGCCGGCGTCGAAGACTCAGAACACTGGAGCCGTTACTCACGATGTCGAGCTGGATTCGGCGGCGTTGGCGGCGTCGAGACTGCAGATTTCCCCTGAGCACTGGAAGTAACACTTTCCAGCAACCAGCAATTCAGTAGAGGGTGAAGTCCTTTGGCCCTGTGACTTCAACAGGAGGCTGGCACTCTTCCAGCCCTTGGAGATTTTCTAGCAAGCTTTTGAGAGTACACACCAAGTTCCTCTCTCCTTGTTCCTTGGCAAAAGTAAAGAAGCAGCTTCAGGTTCCCCCCATCAAACAGCACACTGGCAGAAGGGGGAGGCAAGTCCTTAGATCAGCAGGCTTCTTGTCCTTGGTAGAGGTTTCCTTGTCAGAAGTGATCTGAGTTCTTGGTTCAGGGGTCCTTCTCTTATACCCCTTTTCTGCTTTGTTCCCTTTGTCCAAGCAGGGAAATTCCCCCCATCCTGGGTTTGTTGTGGGTGTTGCCAGGCAGAGGCACCTGGCCTATTGACTGAGCAGGGAAGGGTCCTCAGCCGCCCAGCAGGAGGCGGAGCCAGTATTGTCACTGGCAGGAGCAGGGCTATCAGTCGCCCGGCAGGAGGTGGAGCCAGCATTGTGTCAGGCAGGGCAGGCTATCAGGGACTACTCTTCCCCCACTCTAAGTGTAGATGCCTCATTCACCCCACACTGACTCATTCAGACCTCTGGAGCCACCCAGCCGCTGACACACACACCAAACCAGCAGAGACCGGTGGATAGTTGGACAAGAAAATAGCCACTTTCTAAAAGGGCTATTTTCAAACACAGAATTTAAAAACCATCCATCCTAAAGGGTGTGTTATTAAATTCTGAGTTCAGGGATACTAAACTCGACCTGCTACCATGCTCCCTGAGTCAGATAGATTATAATGGAGTTAATAATCAGTCTGCCCAGTCTGGCCTATTGGAGGCAGGTAGCTCTTCAATAGTGAAAAACGAAAATGGCTGTAATTCACTATTAGGTCATGCCACACACATCAGGGCATGACCTACCTTTTACCCACAATGCACCCAGCCCTAGGGCCTACCATAGAGGTGTCTGAAATGTGGCAAAGTGAAGGTTTCAGAGACTGGCAAGTAGGTTTCCTTGCCAAGTCGACATGGCAGTCAGGGACTGCACATAGGCTCTGCGATGGCAGGCCTGAGACACATCTTACACGCTGCTTCTGTGGGTGGCACAACCAGTGCTGCAAGCCCACCAGCAGCAGTTAACTTACATGCCCTTGGCACACGCGGTGCACTAGACTAGGGTCTGAACAGTAAGTCAACCAAGCCAATCATGGTAACACCAATCAATGCATCAATTTAACATAGGGAGCACTTGCACTGTGGCACTGATCAGCAGTGGCACAGTGCCCAAAGCAATATTCCAGCTAAAACATCGTAAACAGAGGAGGCAAACGGAAAAAAATGGAGGAGAGACTCATGCCAATGATGCCAGGTCTAACACTTGTCCCCTCCAGCTGAAATGTGGGGAGAACTACCCTTCACCCAGGGAGTCCTCATCACTAAGGACAGACCATCAGCATTGGCGTGATCTGTACCAGGGCGGTGTTCCACCGTAAAGTCCATCCCCTGTAGGGAAATGGACTACCTCAACAGCTTTGGGTTTTCACCCCTCATCTGCATTAGCCATCTGAGGGGCCTGTGGTCTGTCTGAACCCGGAAGTGAGTCCAAACAGGTAGGGTCTTAGATTCTTCAGCGCCCAGACCACAGCAAATGCCTCACGCTCTAGCGCACTCCACCTCTGTTCCCTGGGAAGTAACCTCCGGCTGATGAAGGCTACAGGTAAGTCTCGGCCCTCTTCATTTATCTGTGCTAGAACAGCCCCCTCACCATGCTCTGAAGCGTCTGTCTGGACAATTAACTCTTTGGAAAAGTCGGGTGCCTGGAGGACCGGTGCTGTACACATTGCAGTTTTCAGGGTGTCAAAGGCTTTCTGACAGGCGTCAGTCCAGATCACAATTCTTGGCTGCTTCCGGGAAGTCAGCGAGGTCAAGGGGTGCACAATGTTGCCTTACCCCTTGACAAACCTCCTGTAGTAACCCGCGAGACCCAAGAAGGCTCTCACCTGAGTCTGGGTTTTGGGCGGATCCCAAGCCAGGATGGTATCTATCTTGGGTTGCAGGGGGGCCACCTTGCCGCTCCCTACTTGGTGCCCCAAGTACACCACTGAACCCTGCCCAATCTGGCACTTACTGGCCTTGATTGTGAGGCCTGCTCTGCGCAGGGCCAACAACACTTCCTGGAGGTGGCGCAGGTGTTCCTCCCAGCTGGCGCTGAACACTGCTATGTCGTCCAGGTAGGCGGCGCTGAAATCCTCCAATCCAGCCAATACCTGGTTGACCAAACTCTGGAATGTGGCATTGCCATTCTTCATCCCAAAGGGCATAACCCTGAACTGGTAGTGCCCATCTGGTGTGGAGAATGCAGACCTCTCTTTTGCCCCATCGGTCAAGGCGATTTGCCAGTACCCAGACGTTAGATCAAACGTACTAAGGTACCGGGCAGCCCCCAACCGATCTATGAGCTCATCAGCTCTGGGAATGGGGTGCGCGTCAGTCTTGGTGACCGAATTGAGTCCTCGGTAATCCACACAGAACCGAAGTTCTGGTGAAGCACCAGGCGCTGTAGCCTTTGGGACCAAGACCACTGGGCTGGCCCAAGGACTGCTAGAGGACTCAACCACCCCTAAGGCAAACATCTTGGAGACCTCCTCCTTGATATATGCTCTGACCTTGTCAGTCATCCTGTAGACCTTGTGCCTCACAGGAGTGCTGTCCCCGGTGTCCACATCGTGGACACACCACTGAGTGACACCAGGGATTAAGGAGAACAGATCAGGGAATTGTCCCAACAGATGGCGACAATCTTGCTGCTGCTCAAGGGTCAGTGTGTCAGAGAGGACAACACCATCCACTGACCCATCTTGCTCCTTTGCACACAGGAGGTCAGGAAGAGGCTCACTCTCCTCCTCCATTCCAGCATCTGTGGCTAGGAGCATGCCCACTTCGGACCTTTCTAAGTGGGGCTTTAACCGGTTGACATGCAGGACCCGCAAGGGGTTCCTGGGAGACTTCAAGTCCACCAAGTAGGTGACATCGCTCTTTTTCTCCACAACCTCAAATGGTCCAGTCCACCTGTCCTTGAGCGCACAAGGTTCTACAGGGGCCATGACCCAAACTTTCTGACCAGGTTGAAGCTCAACCAGAGTGGCATTCTGGTCGTACCACCGCTTCATCTCTTCCTGGCTGGCCTCCAGATTTGCCTGAGCAAGATCTCTGAAGCGCCGAGTCTGGTTCCTAAAGGCCAGCATGTAACTGTATACATCCTGGGGAGGTTTCCTGGGAGATTGCTCCCAGCCTTCTTTGACCAGACTTAAAGGTCCTCTTACCGGGTGTCCATACAAAAGCTCAAAGGGACTGAACCCAAGAGACTTTTGTGGCACCTCACGGTAAGCAAACAGCAGGCATGGTAAGAGGACGTCCCATTTGCGCCTCATTGGTTCTTCAAGACCCATAATCATGCCTTTTAGGGTCCGGTTGAATCTCTCAACCAGCCCATTACCTTGAGGGTGGTAAGGAGTGGTAAACTTGTAGGTTACCCCACACTCCTTCCACAGAAACTTCATATAATTAGAAATGAAGTTGGTGCCCCGGTCTGACACCTCCTCTCTGGGATACCCCATGCGGGAGAAAACACCCATCAGTGCCCGTCCCACCACAGGGGACGTCACTGTGCGGAGAGGGATGGCTTCCGGGTACCGGGTGGCATGGTCCACCAAGACCAGGATAAACCTGTTGCCCATGGCTGTCTTGGGGTCCAGTGGCCCCACAATGTCAATTCCCACTCGCTCAAAGGGGGTACTGACTACGGGAAAAGGTTGGAGGGGATCCTTCTGCTTCCGCCCACTTTTCCCACTTGCCTGGCAAGGTTGGCAGGTCCTACAATGGATGTCTGAATCCTTTCTCATCTGGGGCCAATAAAAATGGGTGACAAGCCTGTCATAGGCTTTGTCCTGCCCCAGATGTCCAGCTAACGGAGCGTCATGAGCCAACCCCAGTAGGAAGGCTCTGAAGCGCTGGGGTACCACCAGCACACGGGCTGACCCAGGTTCAGCAGCCTTAGGCTCGCTATACAGGAGGTCGTTCTCCCAGTAAATCCAATGTGATCCTGACTGATCACCTGTCGTTTGGGCTGAGGCCTGCTGCCTCATACCCACAAGAGAAGGGCACACTTTCTGTTCAGCACAAAATTCCTCCCTGGAGGGACCACCATCCTGCTGCCAATGGGTCAGCTCGGGCAGGTCTCCCAGTTCAGCCACTTGTTCCCCTGTAGGTTCCAGGGCATTCCCCTCAGGGTCTGCTCCCTCCTGGACCGTGGGAACGATGGGGGACGGTTTCCCGTGCCCCTGCCTCTTCTCTTCATGGTTGGGTCCTAGGCAATACTTTCAGGCTCCAGGACCCCATCAACACCCTTACTAGCTGACATGGACCGGGTGGTCGCACACACCCACTCCGGCAGACCCAACATTTCCAGATGCGCTTTTCGATCCACCTTAGCCCAAGGGGAGTCCTCCAAATCATTGCCCAGGAGACAATCAACAGGCATGGCGGGCCTCACAGCAACCTGAAGAGTACCTGAGACCCCCCCCCACTCAAAAGGAACTTGAGCTACCTCACACTTACTCTGTGAGTTGTCGGCAGCTACAACGGGGTAGAATGCATGAGGGACCACCTGCTCTCTGGACACCAAGTGACACTTGACAGCTGTCACACTTGCTCCGGTGTCTCTGAGAGCTTCCACCCTATGGCCATTAATGGTCACCCACTGCCTATATTTCTTAGTGTTACTAGGCAGAGGGGTTGGAGGGACCATTTCCACGTCTCCTAAAGAGACCAGGGACATTTCTGCGGGACCCCACCCACCGGAGTCACCCATGTCGCTCCCTCCCAGGGCTACATTCGCTACCTGACGGGGGATGCACGCGGCGGTGCATTCGAATCCTTCATGGGACACTGGGGATCATAATAACGGTGTCCCACCTGCTTACAAACATAGCAGGTCATTGGGCCCCTGGGAGCAGGTTTACCTGTCGGGACCTCTGGCTTCTTTACAGGGGGAGGCTGGGAACCCTTCCCTTGGTTCCCTTGGGGATTACTTTGGGGCCCTTTCTGAAACTCCCTCTGTTTACCCCTGTTCCCCCCACTCTTCTGCTGGGGACCCTGCCCACCTTTGGCTGAGTCTCCCACTGGACCCTTGTGGACCCTGGTACTGACCCAGCAGTCCGCCTCCTGAGCAAGTTTTCTAGGGTTAGATATCTTGCTATCAATAAGGTGCTGGCGTAGCTCTGGAAAACAGTTATTAGACAAGTGCTCCCATGCAAACAAATCATAAAGAGCATCATAACTATCCACCTTGCTACCCTTTACCCAACCATCCATGGCTCTGCAAAAGAAGGACACATATTCAACCCACGTAGTACCAGGCAACTTCTTACATTCTCTAAAGGCTTGTCGGTACTTTTCTGGAATTAAGCCATACCTCAACATTAAAGCATCTTTCATATGAGTATAAGACATCCTATCCTCAGCAGGTATGTCCAACAAGGTATCTCTCCCTTCATTGACAAAGCGACCCCACAACCCCGCTCCCCAATCTTTCTCAGGGACCCGGTGGGCCAACAATGCTAACTCATATGCTTTAAACCATTGACCAATATCCTCATTTCTACTGTAATCTTTTATCACATCTTTGGGAAAATAAAACCTACTTTCTGCAGGCACAAATGGAGTGCTGCCACCAGAGGGATTCAACTCTAAACTCTTAGTTTTAAGCTCCATCTCCCTCAACATCTTCTCACGTTCAAACGCTAATTTCTCTCTTTCAAAATCTAATCTTTTGCTCTCCATTTCAGCTTCTCTCTTGCTTCCTGCATTCTCTAACTCCAACTGCCCTCCTAATTTAAGTTTTGCCATCTCTAACTTGTACTCCCTCTCCTTCTCCCTGTCTTCCAACTCTTCAGGAGAAAGGCTCTTAGAGGAAACACTGCTGCCGGGAGATGACATGTGCCCATTCAGGTTCTCTTCCTCTTCCTCTTCCTCTTCCGGTACCACCCCCGGATCAGAGGGATCTCTGGCCTCTAACCAGGCCTTCAGTGCTTTGAGGAAGTCGTCTCTCAATCTGAGACCTGTGGTTGCGACTTTAAACTGCTTGCAAAATAGCTGTTGCTCCTTTAACTTGTACTTATTTATCAATTTTTTATCAAATTCCCCCACAACACTCTCAGCAGGTGCAGCAGCTCCGGCATCCTCCATGGTCAAAACTGGCAGTGTTTAAAAAATAAGCTCCAGGAAAGCGGAGAACAAAAATAGAAGATCCTACCAAAACAGATTGTGGCTGCGCTATGGTCTGCTTTCACTATGTAGCGTACACTAATCACTGCACATGAGTCATAAATGCAAAGTTCGATCCTCACCGCTGACCACCAATGTTAGAACCGGCGGTCTCTAGTTGGCAGAGGTATACACTTCTGACAAATAGGGACCAACTAACTCTAGTCAGGGCAAGGGGATTACACACTCAGATAACCCCTGCTACCCCCTTGGTAGCTTGGCAGAGCAGACAGGCTTATCTCAGAGGCAGTGTGTTAAGCATTTATGACCACATACAGTAATAAAGTGAATACACTACAAATGGACACAACACAGGAGTTATTATAAAAATAGTATTTTTATATAAGGCTTAGCACAAGACCAAATAACGACAAAAATATACCACAATCTTAATAAATACTCTTTGGAAGGAAAAATAATAGTTCAGGTAAAGTTTCTTCTTAGGAAATAGTTCTTTAGCAACAAAAGTAAGTATTCTTCTGACACACAGTTCCTGGCAACAATGTGACCCCCACAGGAGTCACACGACGTCGAGTTTACGATATTCCCAAGGTTCGGCGTCGACCGCGAGGAGCGCTACGTCGAGCCTGGAGTTGCAACAGACCCCACAAACACAGTACCTTTGGAATGAAGAAAACGATGATCCACGGCGTCGAGATGTCGGCGTCGATCGTGCCTCGGATTCGGGTCGATCCGCAGCGCCGTCGAGAGGTGTCGGGCCGGAGCAGCGCTCACGGCATCGAGAGGGGCGTCGAGTCGATGCGATCAGCAGCGGCGTCGAGACGGGGTCGCTTAGAGCTGGAGCCGATACTCACTACTCAGAGGCGTCGATACCGGCGTCAAGACTGGGTCACTTGGAGCTGGAGCCGATACTCACTACTCCTGGCATCGCTACTGGCGTCGATCGGGCCCGGCGGCCGGCGTCGAAGACTCAGAACACTGGAGCCGTTACTCACGATGTCGAGCTGAATTCGGCGGCGTCGGCGGCGTCGAGACTATAGATTTCCCCTGTGCACTGGAAATAACACTTTCCAGCAACCAGCAATTCAGTAGAGGGTGAAGTCCTTTGGCCCTGTGACTTCAACAGGAGGCTGGCACTCTTCCAGCCCTTGGAGATTTTCTAGCAAGCTTTTGAGAGTACACACCAAGTTCCTCTCTCCTTGTTCCTTGGCAAAAATAAAGAAGCAGCTTCAGGTTCCCCCCAGCAAACAGCACACTGGCAGAAGGGGGAGGCAAGTCCTTAGATCAGCAGGCTTCTTGTCCTTGGTAGAGGTTTCCTTGTCAGAAGTGATCTGAGTTCTTGGTTCAGGGGTCCTTCTCTTATACCCCTTTTCTGCTTTGTTCCCTTTGTCCAAGCAGGGAAATTCCCCCCATCCTGGGTTTGTTGTGGGTGTTGCCAGGCAGAGGCACCTGGCCTATTCACTGAGCAGGGCAGGGTCCTCAGTCGCCCAGCAGGAGGCGGAGCCAGTATTGTCACTGGCAGGAGCAGGGCTATCAGTCGCCCGGCAGGAGGTGGAGCCAGCATTGTGTCAGGCAGGGCAGGCTATCAGGGACTACTCTTCCCCCACTCTAAGTGTATATGCCTCATTCACCCCACACTGACTCATTCAGACCTCTGGAGCCACCCAGCCCCTGACACACACACCAAACCAGCAGAGACCGGTGGATAGTTGGACAAGAAAATAGCCACTTTCTAAAAGGGCTATTTTCAAGCACAGAATTTAAAAACCATCCATCCTAAAGGGTGTGTTATTAAATTCTGAGTTCAGGGATACTAAACTCGACCTGCTACCATGCTCCCTGAGTCAGATAGATTATAATGGAGTTAATAATCAGTCTGCCCAGTCTGGCCTATTGGAGGCAGGTAGCCCTTCAATAGTGAAAAACGAAAATGGCTGTAATTCACTATTAGGTCATGCCACACACACCAGGGCATGACCTACCTTTTACCCACAATGCACCCAGCCCTAGGGCCTACCATAGAGGTGTCTGAAATGTGGCAAAGTGAAGGTTTCAGAGATTGGCAAGTAGGTTTCCTTGCCAAGTTGATATGGCAGTCAGGGACTGCACACAGGCTCTGCGATGGCAGGCCTGAGACACATCTTACACGCTGCTTCTGTGGGTGGCACAACCAGTGCTGCAAGCCCACCAGCAGCAGTTAACTTACATGCCCTTGGCACACGCGGTGCACTAGACTAGGGTCTGAACAGTAAGTCAACCAAGCCAATCATGGTAACACCAATCAATGCATCAATTTAACATAGGGAGCACTTGCACTGTGGCACTGATCAGCAGTGGCACAGTGCCCAAAGCAATATTCCAGCAAAAACATCGTAAACAGAGGAGGCAAACGGAAAAAAATGGAGGAGAGACTCATGCCAATGATGCCAGGTCTAACACCAACACTACCCCATTGATAGAGAGCCTTAAAAAGGAAATCAGGGCATTTCAGTTTGCCGGTATCCGACTTCCGAATAATGTAGTGACCCCTCTGTCCATGAAAAGACTTCATTCCGCAAATATTGCCTCGCATTCAGAGTTGGATCTGCTACACCCATCCCTGAGGACTTATGTAGTTGATTCAAACTCCTGATACTCTCGAGAAGGTTTCTTATTTTCCCACGATTCATTGTATTGCAAAGTTCCTGATTTAGTAGGAATCACAGTTTCTGGCTGCAATGGGAATTACAGATAATGCAGTGATACGGCGGCCCCGATTTCCCCACCCCTGGGCTTGTCTCTAGCTATAACTTGGGTAACGTCCGCATTAATTTGTAATTTTGACCGTAACCTTAGGGTCAGACTGAAAGACCATGTTATTCCTATATCCTAGAATTACTGATACACACAAGATTGGTAATTCCAGGTGCATTGATATTACCCGCCACACTTGTAAAGAAAAGATTTGTAATTATCCACCACACCCCCTTGGTGACATCATCCTCACCTTAAAAATCACTGTATAATCAAGTTCTCTCTTATCACTAGGGGGCAGATTTACAACAAAGTAACGCAGCACGGCGCAGCAAGTCATTTTGCTGCGCCGTGCTGCGTTAGTTTGGAAAGCACAGAGATGCGACATATTTACAAGAACATGTCGCATTTCTGTGTTTTCCCTGAGCTGACGCACAAACTGCAGCCATGCGCCAGCGCAGGCACCCTTGCACCATGGTGCAAGGATGCCTGCGTCGTGGGGAGATTGTTTTTGTGCAGGAAGGGACACCTTCCTGCACAAAAACAATTACAAGAGGCTTTTTCCTCTTTCAATGCATGCTGTAGAATGCAGCAGGCATTGAAAGAGGAACAAGCATTTGCAATGCAATAGGTCTCGCATTTATAAGAGTTTGAGCTATTGGCATTGTAAAATTACAATGCCTTTTATTTATGTTTTGGTTTTAAAACAAATAAAAGGCATTGTCATTTACAATGTCAGTAGCATAAACTTGCATAAAAGCAGTGCGTGGAGTGCAGCAGTGTCGTGCAGCATGCAGCAGTGAGTAATGCAGCAGTGTGCAGCAGTGTGCGGCGTGCAGCAGTGTGTGGCGTGCAGCAGTGTGCCGTGCAGCAGTGTGGCGTGCAGCAGTGTTTCGTGTAGCATTGTGCGGCGTGCAGCAGTGTGTGGCGTGCAGCAGTGTTTCGTGTAGCAGTGTGCGGTGTGCAGCAGTGTGAGGCGCGCAGCAGTGTTTCGTGTAGCAGTGTGAGGCATGCAGCAGTGTGTGGCGTGCAGCAGTGTTTCGTGTAGCATTGTGCGGCGTGCGGCAGTGTGTGGCGTGCAGCAGTGTGTGGCGTGCAGCAGTGTGTGGTGTGCAGCAGTGTGTGGCGTGCAGCAGTGTGTGGCATGCAGCAGTGTGAGGCGTGCAGCAGTGTGAGGCGTGCAGCAGTGTTTCGTGTAGTAGTGTGAGGCATGCAGCACTGTGTGGCGTGCAGCGGCATGCAGCAGTGTGCAGCGTGCAGCAGTGTGCGGCATGCAGCAGTGTGCTGCGTGCAGCTGTGTCGTGCAGCATGCAACAGTGAGTAATGCAGCAGTGTGCAGCAGTGTGTGGCATGCAGCAGTGTGCGGCGTGCGAGGCTCTTATCACCGGCAAACGGAGCTTCAAGTCTGTAACGTAAAAATAATAGAAGAAAACAAGCGGCCGTGCGGCCGCGAAAGTGATCGCGATCGCGATCAAACATCAAAGCGGCCGTGAAAGTGAGGTCAGGCGAGACCTAAAAGGGGGGTTGAGGCACTAATGGAATTTTTCAGCCATGCACGGGCTCCTTGGCTGGAGCAATGTCTCTAGTGGTCAGTGGACAGTGCGGTGCGGAAACACAGCGACTGCTCTCAGGCTTTACCAGTTGGTATTTTTACGGCTGAAAGCGCAAACCCCATCAGTGGAAAAGAACAGCTGTGGCACGGCCCGACCTTCTCTCACTGAGGGTGCTCGGCTTGCAGCGCTTGCTTAGAACTAACACGCAGTGCGCTCACTTTGAGACAGATCTGCAGTCACAGGAATGTAGCAGTCTCTCGTGGGACTGCCATGCTCTGCAGCCTCCCCCTGGGGAGTGCAGCAGCCACGCAGCTCTTATAAGGGCCACATTGGTAATGCCAGCAGATTTGAGTAAATCCCTTCAATGCGTGCACTACGGACGGAAATAAAACATGCTCGGGTACCTGATGCCACCATCATAACAGTCATATTCACTGTAAAAATATCGACAACTCGAAGTAAAAACGATAACTGTATCAAGTATATTTGTATGTAAACCCACGTGTGCACATCTGTATTAAACTTGCAATCACCTGCATAGAATATCTCCAAAGGGAAAAAAAAGTTCCTCCCCTGTATCCATTTCCCTCCCAATGAAGAACGCCAGCGTAGAGACCCGTTCAACTTGGGGATGTGTAACTCTCCACGGTGACCTTGCCGACCAGGAACCTCTCACAGCACTCTTAGAGAGATGCATGCCCCTAGTGAAGGAAGATGGTCAGACACAAACATAAACAGCCCTGGAAACAACAAAAAGCCTCAGTGGTCGCTGCAGCTGCCACAAATATGGCGGCTGTAGAAGAAATGGGGATGAGTGGCATGTGTGGAGACATGCCTTTGTCAGGCAGGTGACAAATGTGGAGGAGGAGAGGGGAGGGAGAAGTATCTACGGAGGGGAGTCTGGGCTGTCCGTGTGCTGCATCTGAAGGGTGGTGGGTGGAGAAAGTCTCTCTTTGCTGGGACCATCGCACCTAAGTGTCAGCTGTAGGACTGAAATATTCCTCTGCTCCGATCTAAAATGTAAAGGCCCTCTCCGCAAAATATGGCTGAATGGGGTTGACTCTAGCCGACCAATGGCTGAAGGGTGATGGCCCGCACCCTCTTTGTCAGCATGCTTTTGATGTGCCGCTCTGACAGACTGTCTTCAGCTACACCTAAAAACAACATTTTCCGAAAATAGAAAAAGAATAATTGGTTATTCACCGTATTGCCTTCCGTAACCACCAGAACATGAAACAGAAATAAGTTGCAAAATACAGGCACTTCTTTGATTTCCTACATGATGCACGGCTGCATGATGCACTAGAAGGATGGGCACTACTTCCCTTCCAAAACCATACCTATACGATAATAAAGCAGGCAACAAACTTGTGGAAGGAGATTGGGAACAGGGGAAGGTTTTGTATTGTAAGTAGAGCAAATACAATGCCCGTCTGCTCCTCGCCGCGGTGCTTCTAAGATAAAAAAAAATGCAAAATTGTCGAGTAAAATTTCCCCACAATGCCTTTCGCAATAGAAATCTACTTGAAACAGGAATGTTGTACACAAAAAAATGGCCCAGCAGTGTGAGAAGAAGACACGCATATTCATTCATCAGTTTCTTTACTCCACCGAGGGAGCATTTCTAGGACAGGATCTGACAATTTTCCTGAGACATTTCTGTTCCAACCAAATGTCACATGTGACAAGGCTACATAAGTGGCTTAGATGTAAGGAAATTGGTAAACACGCAAGCTATAGGTAGCCAATTCATCGTGATCTAAGTCAGATTCTGGTGTAATACAAATGAGGTGCACCCCTATGTATCGTCCTTCAGTTGCAGGAAGTGAAATGAATGTCTGTGAGAGAGGGCTGAGAGGAGAGCTGTGACGCCCAGCAGCAGTGGAGATGTTGTGGCATGACCTTTAGAGCTGCCGACTTTGGACCTGGAGAAGCCGGTTCAAGTCTCGGCATGGTAAAACCATGAATTAAAAAAAATTAAACAAATAAATAAGAGGAAGCGCTGCCTACATTATTTAATGTAAATTAAAAATAAAACAACGAGTTATGCGAGGCTGTGCGAGTAAGTTGGCTGAAGAGGTGGGGTGGCAAATGGTGTTCACGGGCGCTTTGATGTCCTCAGTGGCCGCGCGGCTCACTGAAAACATCAAAGCGCCCGCGAAATGTAAGTGATCGCAATCGCGATCACACTTCAAAGCGCGGCTGTGTGACAGGCGAAAGTGAAAGACAATGAGTGCTTTCAGGCTGCCAAATGGTGCGCGCGCCCGGCACACATGCACAGTAGTTGGCGGCCTGAAAGCACTCGTTTGCACTTCCAAAAGTGCTTACTATAAGTCTCGCCAGTGCAGCGCTAAAGCGCTGTCTCAGGCGAGACCTAAAAAACAAGGAGAAATGAAAACATTTCTCCTCATTGCGCCTCGCTACACCACCTATAGGGTGGCGTAGCATTCACACGCATCTCCAGATTTACAATTTCTCGTAAATCTGGAGATGTGTCCTGTTCCATGGGTGTTGCGTGGGAACACCCACAGCAACACCCATGGAACGCCCCTTCCACGCACAGTGCTGCGTGTGAAGGGGCCATATTTACGAGGAGAGGAAAAGTCACACAGGGTGGCTTTTCCTCTCCTTGTAAATATGGAGGAGCCCCCTGCGCCATCAGTACATCACGAAAAGTGACGTAGTGGTGGCGCAGGGGGCTTGTAAATCTGCCCCTAGGTGTCCAAATTTGCATACACAGTAGAAAGTTTGCATTCGTAAGTGGCAGCGTTCCACGCAAAATCTATGCTGATTCCGCCTTTGTGAATCAGGGTTAGAAGGTGTGGGCAGTGTTTCCCACTTTTGTAGTGTGATTTGTGTGTGGACATGTTTTGCTAAACAGCACCATTGTGGTATGTTGTATAGCACGCCCTAGCTAGCAGTGCCCTGTACCTTGCTATAACCCCAACAGAGATCTGGTCTTAAGTAAGAAGAAGCAGAATGGACAGTGCAAGGAAGGCCTTGCACTTTATGTGCATGTTGTGCATGCTGTGGATGCTTTCAGGAGAATACTGTTTCCAAATGAACTAAGTAAGCAGTTCTTCTGCTACAACAACCTTGACCCTATCCCTCTCAGCAGCATTAGTATAGGCTGGTTGCCACAGCCCAGCTCCCACTTCATAACTACAGCTTGTCCGGGTACTATTAGAAACTAGAGAAATAATATCATGCACAGCTAATTTAAAATCATTTATTACACATTTACTCTAGGGCGCATTCGGATAGGCATTTTGGAGCATGTAAAGTTGGTTGTACTCCTACCACAGTCTTATGGACTCTTACATAACTTGTGAATTGGCCCAAAACAGTTGAAATGGGTATGTAATGGGAACATTAATATGCAGTGGGAGCAAATAAAAAGGATTGTGCCTTCTGGGCACTTTTACTACAATAGTTGGAGGTATTGGACCGAATCACAAAGGCATGTCAGAGTCTGTAAAAGGGCCCTTATAGCCCTTATAAATGCTTTTGTGAATTGGGCCCAATACCTTTTTTTCTCTCCCATGCACCTGTACACTTGCCATTCCAGTCACGCTTCCGACTGCGCCCTTGACTTAAAAAGCTGCCTTTGAAGTTTACTTTAAAAGACAGAAATCACTCCAAAAATGCCTGTTTGACTACAAAGGTAAGCGCGCATGTACATTTTGGAGTAGCATCTAAGCATGGAATGCATTAAAACTGGACTGTCCTGTCAAGCTGCTTCTTTTCAAACATCAAGGGAATACTTTCAAATTGACATTCCTTGCCATTGACCAGCTAATGTTACCTCACCTGCGGGTGTGACGCGTTTCAGACATGGGCCATCAAATAGACTCATTTGGAGTACGGCTGCAGTGTCCGGTGCACATAATGTTGGGCGAAATACCATTTCAACATAGTATCCAGTTGGTTTAGGCAGATGATTACATTATTTATGATTCCAAACAAGGGTTAACTTGTTTTTGACTATTTTTGTGCATGGTATTACACGCACACTGTTCTGTACGTGTTTTTAACTAGCACACACGAAACTCAGAAGTGAGCGCAGTTTGCATTAATTCTGTATTGGACTAGAATAGCAAATTCAGTTGTCGTCCATTGCAACCTCTGTTGTGTATCAGACACCAGGCACTGCTCAGGCCATTCACATTTCTGAAGCAGCCACCTTCCGTTTCCTACCTCTAAGCGCGGATTATTGCTATAGAGTGTGATAATCCTTCTGTCAGTTGCCTTTGAAAATATTTAGCATCTTAGTTGAAGTTGTAAAGTGGACTTTCTACAGGAATGTAAAGAACTTCAGTTCTTCGAAGGATATAATTGACTGATCTCAGTTTCCAGCATGACTTGCCTCTGGTACTTGTGGCATCTCAGGGACATTGAAGACTGTGGCGGAAGCAGAGAGTAAACAATGTTCTGGGGTCCCTGCTGGCTCTCTGTAGTTTACACACACTGCTCCTCCCCCAACTTCTCAGCAGAAAATAGGAGGCGAGTGTGTATCTAAGGATGTTGGGGTGAATTATGTGATGTTATCAGAAATCAAAGGGCGCTACCGCTAACTCAAGTATTTATTTCAGTGAGTCATCTTCTATGGTTTCCAGTTAGTGTCTTTGCTTGTATAATATATGTCTTCCCCTTCTTTCTGATTGAATCTAAAGTATGTTCTGTTCTCCTTAAAAATACTTCTTATAGCTGATAAAATCTCACTTAACATGATCTGTGTCGTGTTGCCCTAATCTTGCTTAAAGCAGGGTGATACTCTCCAAATAGCTGTCATTCCTTTCCTACTTAAAAACACAATCTTTACATTTCAGCTGGGCAGTCTACATTGCCCTACTTGGACAGAACATGACGTCTACTTCATCGGCCATTTACTTCTTGATCATTACATCTTATCCTCCAAGCAGCTGCAATTTCTTTGTAATCTTCCACAAGGAGAAATTCAGCTCTTGTTTTTGCTAACTGCACCTGTGTCCCACCGTTTGAGGGTAGATGTATAATAAAAATGGTGCCTTGTTTCAATAAACTAAAAGACTTTGCTCAATAGGGCTATATTTACCTGTCTCGGGTCTTAGAGAGGCATTTCAAAAAGTAGTCCTGCAATTCAAGTAGATTTCACCCAGCAATTGATATAGTTCATGATATACTGGCCACCCCAAATAAAGTCCACACTCAACTCAACCAATGCCTTTCCCTACTGCAGATACAGATCTGACAAATCATCACTCTCACACATGCTCCAACTTTGAAATCCATTTCTCACTTGATGTTCTTTATTACTAGCAGAAAACATAGCTATGAATCCACTCTTGATCTTGTTTAATGATGTTTCTTCTATTATTTCTCTAAATTGTTTTGTGCAGCAGTGGTCTACCAAATCTAAGCATTAATGGTTTCCAAATTCATGCCTGTGAGAAATTGGAAATCAATGCTGAAAGTTCCCATTGAAAATTTGATTTGGTAGATGTTATCTGCCAAAGGGCAAGCAGGAGGAACTGTTTTCTAGTTTCTAATTTCCAAAAATGTTTAGCTAGTGAAATTTGATTTATTCAGCACACCTCTATATTAATATATTACTGTTGCTGGCCTGTCCATCCTAATATGTCATGTTTTTTGTTTGTGTTATTCATACTTTTATCTACTGGGATATCAGACATCTATCCAACAATGTAACCCATTCATGAGATATGCTGGGCATATATAAGTATATTTATATGTAATATGAAGTAACTTTAGAATCTCTGTAGCCACCTGAAAATGTGAAAGAAATTGTAGTTTACTGTACAGTGCTCTGATACCGTTTGACCATGTATTTGCTAAAAAATTAACACTAAAATAAATCAATGCATCTACCTTTTAAAATAATTGTCTTTGTATAACAATAAATAAATAGTATATATGCTCTTTATTTCAAATCTAGGAAATTAGGTTTCTAGCATTTTCTTTATTACAAAATTAAGTCTTTATAAAGTCACAATATAGAGAATGTGCTTCTATTGTACCACTTTTAGAATAGTGGTGGACATCTTACTAGAAGTGTGCTCACTGCCAGTAGTTCCAGAATCTTCAACCTTGTTCACCACTCTTTCTCTTCGAAGTCTAGATCTCAGCTGCTGCCACTTTCTTTACGCTGAATTGAAATTTCATTACCTCAGATAACTAATGTGAGCAGTAATCTAATTCATGTTACATAAGTCATCTGAATCTCCACACTTTTTGTGAATTCTGTTTTGCTCGTTTTACGTGGAGCGGTCTCCTCCTGCCTCAACATCCTCTGAACATTGAGGACAGTGCCCAGTGGAAGGCTGAAGATTTATTCATCTGCTCCAAATAAACACAATGGTTGCAGAGGTGGCAGAAAGAAAAGAAACAGTGTTAAACTCTTGCACCTACTTTGTTCACCACTTTGGGTTTAGGGGAAAAGGACTCCCTAACAACAGACGTCTTCACTTGGTCAGTTCTGACGTGTATTTAATGGCGATATCACACTACATAAATTCATGTATTCAAGGATCTTCTCGGGCTGGTTCGGATCTGGATTGGATCGGAAAGCAGCTCCTCTATCTTACTCCACATTGCCATGTAAATTTGTCTGGCCCGTGGTCGGCTCATTTCTTTTTTGCTTTTGGCAGTCGCACTGCCTCCTCCGGAGCTAATGGGTAAAGCATTTCTGATCTTAAAGGGCCCTCTGAAGGCCTTTCAGAGCAGGTTTCAGATAACCTTTGCTGATGTGTTGCCATTTTGGCTGGTGTGTCTAGCTTCTCAAGCACATTAGTAACTGGACTGGGTGCAGAAGAAACTGCGGCTCTCGGAAATTTAAAGCCGGATGTATGATTAGGCAGGTCACAAATAGTGGGTGTGGCATGAACGTTGACTATTTGTAACCTTCCCAACATTTTGCAATGCAAATGGACTAATCTGTCGCATTGCAAAAAGGATATTTGCAGAAAGTCAGAAAACCTCCAGCCTCATTAATGTTCCTAAGGCAGGACACAATTTGCGAACCTCTATTAATGGTTGCAGATGCAGGGGTGGAGGCCAGCAAATTTCCATTCCTGCATTTACATTGCTGACAAAGAGTTTTAATAATACCCGTATACATTAAAGGGACAGGTGCTGCTTTTAAAACAAATGGCGTCTTGAAAGAATGGCATTGGGAGCACCCAGAGGTCTTCTAGACTACCGTCTGATCCCCTTTAGCTGCCCAACATGATTTCATAAGGAGAGGATGTTGCCTTGTCGGGTGTTGGTATCTGATCAATGGTTTGAAACCTTATTTTTTATGTTGAATTTTATTGAAATAAATGCCACAGTGCATTCATTTACAAAGGTATTATATATCATTCATACTTTACATGTGAAATTATTGTAGTTCTTGCAGCAGGTTATTCATCGTCTACTTCCAACATAGGTTACCCTGGTCCTTAGTCTGCCAGCAGTATCCACTGACCTCATTATCCTCTCATCCTATACTGTACACAGTGCGGCTCTTTCCTGGCATATGTAGAAATCAGACATCTTTTGTACCACATCTCATATCCATGTAGGGGAGCATTACAATGACAGTGTTTACGCTTCAAACCTTTGGCCAGGTGTATGAAGGCTTTTGCAGTTGCAAATGGCCCGATTCACGCAATTGGGTCGTTTCTGACAGCAAAGAGATTTTTCTGATTTATCAAACCAAAATTGTGATTTGGTAACACATTACCACCACGCAATTTGGGTTTCTGTCTAAAAACCCATTAGGTATTTAAAAGGGGCGTGTTTAGGGCATCCCTTTCAAATGCTGAATTGGGCTGGCATGTATTAATATTTTCCGGCCAAATCGTGCTTGAAAAACATTCATCGTTTACCACCTCCTCATAGGAGGCGGTTAGTCATTAGCCAATGGGAAGGAACTCTTTCCCCTTTGTGAATGTTGAAAAATATATTTTTTTAAAGTAGGACCACTGCCTACTCTTAAAAATGGAAATTACACTATTCTTTCTTTTAGTTTAAGTGCATGGCATTTCCCTTGAAGGAAAATGGGCTGCATTTAAAAAAATACAAGATTGCTTAAGCAATCACAAACATGGTGGTCTGTTGATATCAGCAGGCCACCATCCCTGTGATGGCTATCAATCCAAATGGGGCGCAAGCTGTGATCTACTTCATTAATATTCATGACGTAGATCGATAGAAGACCCACTAGAAATCGCAAATGTAAAAATAAAAGTTTAATACATTGGGAACAGATATTTCCTAATTGCAATTTGGAGAACGTCACAATTTGGCAATCACTACTCCAAAAGTTAGTACATCTGTCCCCATATGCCATTGCAAATAACTGTTACTTCCAAACTATCATATTTCAGGATTAAGGTGGTCTGAAATCATCTTTTCCCTTCCACCTCTTCAAATACACAGTTTGAGGCCTAATTTGCGACAGGGAAGCATTCATACATTCTATTGAGACTCTATTGAGACTCCCCAATAAGAGAAGGACAGAAGGTTCACACTCACTCCTATATGCAATTTGAAATGGGTCAAAAATCCTGTTTCTGAGTTCGAAAGTGTTTTCTGGATCATAAAATGAGTTTTGGACATAGTAAAATACAATATCAAAGCCAATTGTTAGTGATTCGAAGACTTTTTGACCGTAAAAGAGTTTTGCCCATAAAGCTATTAGCATTTGTAAGAAGGGAATAAGTAGGTCATGGGTTCAGAAATCAGACAGTGTAGGCGGTATAGTTTAAATCACCTATGTTTTGATCTTTTCTTGAACACTTGCTTTTGTCTTTGCAGTTTTGCAGTCTTTACAATTGTCCGTTGTCCCACCCTCAAGCCCCTTAGTAGCCTCCTCTTTTGCTGCGGAGGGATATGGAGTGGGCTTATATATACAACTTTGTAACATACATAGGTCTCTGGGAGCCACTTTTACTTTCGGTTCCTGATGCTGCAATCATGTCTTGTAAGACCGGGTGGAGCAGAAGCCAGGCCGGGGGTAGCAGGTAGGAGATGGCAAAACTAATTCATGAAATAGGTGAATTTCACCAGTTTTTAACTTACATTCAGAGTGAAACAGAGCTACAAAAACCACCCACATTGGCTGTACCAGTAAACCAGAGAGACCAGTAGAATTTATGAGGTTCTCTTCATAGAGAGCCACATTACTACTGGGCAGTTTGTGCAGCTTATTCAGTTCCCAATGGACTTATAAACATAAGGAACAGTGTCATTTTCTGAAGTTCTGATCATAAATAACCACACTCGCTGCTTAAACTGCCCACAAACCGGACAATGTGTGTGATTCTCAATGACCTTTGTCTTGTTGGGATGACTACATGAACTTATCAAATAGGTCAATGCCTATTTTGTGGTCCTTGTCTCCTTCCACAGTAGTCGGAAGCGAATTCCATGTAGTTTTTGTCAAACTTGCTTCCATGTACAGTGGACTAAAGAAACATTTCGCCCTCAATGAGTTGCAGGTTCTATCAAGGTCTATTCCCACATATCCATTATCTTGTCACTTCTCTTTATCTCCCACTCTTTCTTTCTGCATCTCTGGTGTGCTTTCTGCCTGATCTCTCTCTTTCTCTCTCTTGTGTCCTCTGTCTTTGTCACTCATTCTTTCTTGCTGCCTCTTGGTTTTCTCTGTTTCTCTGTCTACTTTTCTGTCACTTCATATCTATCTCACTAATTCAATTTTCTCTTCTTTTCTGTAATAATCTCTATTTCTCAAACACCTTTAGTGAGGTGTGCCAGGAAAACACTTCCTGGTTGTGGGATGAGAAGCACCATACTGAATACCAACAAACTGAAACAAAACGTTGGACATGCGCATGGGTCAACTGTTGCATGTGAGCTAATGCAAGGAGTGTGAGGGTGTGACGCAGTGTTGGCGTAAGTGGTGGTAAGTCTAAATCTCCAAAAGGAGTTCATTGCCAGTTTGAAAAATGCCCAAAGTGAGAGTGCGGGATCACAAGTGGAATACGTCATTAGGTGAATTCATACGTGAAACATGACTTGTGACAACAGTGCGGGGTCTTCGACTAGGTGTTGCGATGTAACATCTAAGTAAGTGAGACCTGTGTACCAGTGACAATGCAGTGAAGTCCAAAATATAACTCAGACTATTTGTGCAAGATGTAAAAATGGCCTACCTGTAACGGAGTGAAATAACTTTTAGACCTGAAACGGAAGGTGAGCGCTCAAGTCAAACACTATATCACGTGTGCTATAACGCAGAAAACAGCACTGATTGTGCGATGAATAAATAAGGCGGGTGCAGATGTGAGAGGGTCTGGTTTTTTTTCAGTTTGTTGGTATTCAGTATGGTGCTTCTCATCCCACAGCCAGGAAGTGTTTTCCTGGCACACCTTGGAATGTAACCTCACTAAAAGTGTTTGTTGGTACTACTGTGTCCCTAAATCATGTTGTGACACACAATTTTCTCCATGTTGTTTTCAGCCCTGAGGATGTCAAGGGTTACAACCTCACTGACGAAACACGTGTTGGCTGCCTCGTTACGATATACATCATTAAAAGTGGACAGCTCAAAGAAAGGACTTCTGTGTCATCATCCTTGACCAACGAATACTGTTTTATACTACCATTTACATTAATGCGTGTGCATAGGAACTGTTATATGTATTGAACCAGACCCTAGGGTCCCTTATTGAGGGTTTTGGGGTAATTTTCCCTCACCTATAGCACCGCGTATTACTGTGTTCTGTGTTATTCCATGCTACACGGCAAGCGCCAATTTTTCCTGTGATAAATAACACCCCCCGCTCGCCAGTTCTCTCTGTTTCTCTCATTATTTTATTTTCTTGTTCCCATCTAACACTTTTCTCAAGATCAAACCAGTATTAAGCTGATTCCGCATACAATTAATGACAATAAGCCATGTGCTTCAGGTAGGGTAAACACAAAGGGGTAGATTTTCAAACATTGAGCGCTGAGTTAGCATCACAAAAGTCACCCTAACCAGTACAAAATATCTTTGGGGAAATTTACTTTCAAGCATAAAACTTGTTTTGTGCTGGAAAGTACCCTAAAAGTACTGCAAAAAAGTGTGAAGCACTGCTTTGCATTACTTAGCGCCAAGGGGGCGTTACTTGGGTGGTACATGGGCGTTCCCATGCAATCACCCATGTCTTTTGATGCAAAACCCTATCTGCAAAGAATTGTAGACAGGATTTAGTGTCAAAAGTTCAAAGGAGGCGTTGTGCTTTTATTTCTCCTTTCTTTTCCAACTTTGCATGTGTGCTGCACTGTGTAGTACACATACAAAGTGGGAAAAGTGATTACATCTGTCTAGGCATGGTATTATGTACAGGAAGGTAACCTTTCAGTACAAAACCTATGCTAGGCTCAAATACGCCCCCTAGCGCTATGGCTCAAAGGTGTGTGTGGCTCTCGGCAGCTGAGATCAGCGCTAGGGGCAGGGGAGGAGGGAGCCTGTGGATTAGGCGCTGTCCTGTTTCTGCCCTGTCACACAACGCAGCGTAGCCTCTTGGGGCGCTCCGCTGCGTTGCGTGCATTCTTTTAAGATCTGGCCCAAAGTTTAGCTGTATGCGCGCTGTCACCGCCTTCTATGGCTTGCACTCTGTAGTATTCCAGTGATGTGTTTTGTAAACTGCTCCTAAATTGTTCACAGCAATTAAACTGTCACGAATCAGTTTACAGATAATACAGAATGTGTAATACTTTAAACAAATAACTGTGCTGTCCAAAAGCTATTGATGTCAGGGCACTGGTTTGTTCTATCACGGAGCCTCGGTTATCTAGAATGCTGCTTCCGAGAGAGGGAGCCCTCTCCGGGAGTGGCAGGGTGGCAGCGCATCCCGTGAGAGAGGCATTCCTCCAGGTATCATGTTTGGCACAGTGTGCAGCATTCTCAAATGACTTGTGCAGACAGTGAGCATCAATCAACTAACCGCATTTTTTACTACTGAGCAGTTCTCCTCGTCGCCAGTACTTTAACTAGAAATGCACTGCTCGATTTATTTGCAAAAAAATAGATGCTTCTATTGATTACGGGGTGTGTCGCCTCCTTTGCATGTGCTGATGTGCGCTCGCTGTGGCTGTTTTCCAGGTGCTTGCCACGGGCTGCTCGCCTGCAGGTATGTGCAAGCCCTTGAGAAGTGCTGTGCATTCCTATTGTGTTGCAACGTTCGCCTGGCCAGGTGTGCTACAATTTGTGGTTAGCGTGAGTATATCGGGAGCCTTTGTTCATCTCCTCGGAGGGTCACAGAGCCAAACTTGGCTCCGTTTGTTTCACGTGGGAGGGGCCAGCCCTGTGTGGCGAACTGCTCCTTTGTTCCGTTCCAGAGCTCTGGCAGCTCGCAGCCAGATGTGGAAGAGACCACATGTTTTGTACTGAGTAAGGATCTTAAATAATTATGTTAAGTTAGTATAGGTCCTTCTGCCCTTACTAAGGCGCCATGGGGGTTTACAGTATTTTGATGTTCTTCCATTGGTCATGGCTGTTTGCATGTGTTTAGTTGTGTGTGGTTCGTAGAGGTTATTTGGGGGTCCAGTTTATGAATGGCATGAGTTTTAAGTGCAAAAGTCAAATGTGTTTGACCCTACTAAAGGTTTTTGCAGGTCGGACTGGGACAGAAAATAGTCCCGGAGACCACGCGTAAAGCGATGCCCATTAGTGAATCAGATAGATAAAAAATCGACCCTGTTTGCAAGCTGGGGCAGTTCTGAACTTGTAAAGACAGTCTGTGTAAATATTTTGCAAGGTATGGAAGAGTGCGTGGATTTTGAACGTGCTGCAAGCAATGTTTCTTTTAATATCAGAGACATCAACAGTAACAAGCATTTGCAATGCAACAGGTCTCGCATTTACCCGAGTTTGAGATGTTGGCATTGTAAATGACAATGCCTTTTATTTATGTTTTGGTTTTTGAAACATAAATAAAACGCATTGCCATTTACAATGCCAATAGCTTAAACATTGCAAATGCTTGTTTCGTTTGTTGTCTCTGAGGATAGCTCCGCCCCTCCGTTTGAAGAGTTATCTCCGCCTCCATTGTTTGACCCGTTAGTCCCCCACCCAAGTCCGGATCTAATTGTGCCCCTGTGTATAGGTTTATGTTCCTGTGCAGTCACCAGTGCTTTTCAACTGTACTAAAGAAAACGTAAACACCACACACAGAGGAATGTATATAACGAGTCTGGCAGAGGCTTGTGTCTAAGCCGATATCACCCCATGCGCCTCTCCTCCTGTCTGTTTCTTTTCTTTGTCTGTTACAATATCTCCAGTAGTATTGGTGGCTATACAAAAGGAAGTGTGGGAGCCGGCCTTGTGGCGTGGTACTGTTTCCCCGCGCTAAGCCGCACGAGGTCCCATGCACCTCGGGGCTCCTCCATTTTGGATTATACGTCACTCCACGTGACCACCTGCGTGACCCTGCTCTACCCGGCCTCGGTCCCAGCGAGGCCCGACATCGAGACGCCAACCCCTGGCCCGGGGGATACCACGTGAGCCCTTCCCACTCCCGGCGGAGGGCAGTATCGATGGGACCCCCAACCGTCCTTCCACACCTAGGTGCGATCGCCCCACAGCTCTCTGGGGCCTGGCGCCTCTCCTGCTGGGCGTCTGGCCGCACCCTACTCGGCCTCTCCGCCCCCTCCGGGCGCAAGGGTCCGGACATCAAAGGGCTCCAGTCCTATATCTGGGGCGAGCCGACAACAGGACAGTAGTTGTATCCTGGAGTCAAGAGCCCTGCTGATCGGATCGCGGCTGACCCTACGGAAGAAGACTCACCCTGAACCCACCCTCTGAGCCCTGCTGACGACGTCGCGGCTCCACCGTGCTTAAAGACCTTCACGAACCTTTGGAGCCCTGCTGACGCTGTCGCGGCCCGACCTTGTTGAACATCACCATCAGAGCCCAGCTGACCTCGTCGCGGCTCGACCGAAGTGGACCTACTACCGGAGCCCTGCTGACTGTGTCGCGGCTCGACCTAAGCGGAACTACCACCCGAGCCCTGCAGACGCCGTCGTGGCTCCCCACGTCCGAGCCGCTCTGAGACCAGCACTCAAGGTCTGGCGCAGAGCCCGCCCGTACCTGGTTGGTACTAAGACTGTCCCGCTACCCTATCCCTCTAACAGACATTGAGACTCTTATAGGATCCCTCGATCCCACTGTAAATATTGAACGTATTACTGCTGATAAAGAACCAAGTCACGTAACTGATATTGAGTCCTGTGTGGTGGTATTACTGGGCCTAGTACGATCATAGGAGAAAGACCTCCCCGAGGGGGCTTCTCAGCGGCGCTCGGCTATAACTTTGCGGTAGGAAGGTGCCCCGGAATAGTCCCCCCGACTACCCGGTGGTCCTCCCTCCAACAGGAAGTGACCTGAAACCCTACCAAAGCCCACTTCAATGTGTTTGAGATAGCGCAGTGGGTCAACAAGCCAAATGCAGAGTTAAGTGTGAAATCTGAGTCCCCTGTTAGAAATAGGTAGTGGGCGGCGCTGACTCATACTCGACCTAAAGAAAATAACGGCACGTGTTATCATGTAGGCATGTCTGTGGTGATGACATCACAGCCCCTACTTTCTTCTCTTTAGCCATGCTCCTCTGCATTGGGGATACTCTGCAGTATCACTAGCAACTAGCGGCGAAGCCAATAGTCCCCAGAGGCGAGACCTATTGGCTTTGGCGAAGCTTGTTTACGGTGGAGTGAAAGTGCACTTCAAATAAGAACCGCGCCAGACTTTCTGTCCAAGATGCAACTACAGCACATTGTTTAGAACTTGACCCTTTATGGTATATAAAAAATATTTTTGTTGTTAAATAAGAAAAAAAATGGATATATCATGAACGATTAAATACATATTTATTCATTTATATAGCAGAGGAACCATTTAATTTTGAGCCGAAACATTGTCTAAAGGCAGAAGTAATAGTGCCGACGGACTCTGCTGGAATAGCACTGGCTGGAGAGAATCGCAAACACGTCCATCTCATCGGCACGCCTGATTTCCGCAGCCCCAATAATTCACATGCCTGAATTAATTTGTGCCTGCATTACCTGAGAGGCAAACCTGCTCCTAGGAGCTGGATTCACGTCGCCATGGGTGCACCTACACTCGGGGCAGCTTACGAGTGTAAATTAAAGTCAGACATTCATCAAATGTGCATTTGCACTCCCACATCAATGTACCCAAACAGTGCATTACGTCATATGCTGTAATTCTATGGGGGAGTAAATCTGTCTCCATGGGCGAGGAGTGAGCATTTTAGAGCAGGGATACATGAAAAGATGGTGAACAGAGGAGAGGATGTGTCTTAACGGCCAAAGCGACTGACTTGGAAGCTGGGGAACCAGGTTCACAGGTCCAGTTTCTTGGGTTGAAGTGAAAGTTGTGTCCTAGGAGCAGCACATTGCCTAGTTACACTGTGACATAGTTGCCTGGGACCTCGGTGGGCTGGAGAGCTGAGGGCAGGCTGACCAGAAGAGTCGTGTGCTGTGAGCAGAAAAAGCGGCTGTGTCGATAACCATGACTATTCATAATTATTTTGAATTCTCAGTTAATTGTGTGAAACTCCCTGATGAATGACTTCTCATGATTCGCCAACTATTGCCACATGTATACAGCAGGGAAAATAGGGCTTTGGGGGGGGGCGGCCGACCAACGGGAGGCCAGCCTGCCCTGGGGATTTTTGGGCCGGTGGTGCAGCCCAGAGCCCAATTGAGCTTGTTGGGCTACATTTGGGCTTGTTGGGCTACATTTGGGCTGGGGGGGATATGTATGCGGCCATTTTAGGTCACCAGCCACCATTTCGGTGGGGTGACATGGCAGCCGGCCTGGGGGTTTAGTCAGGGTGAGGAAATTATGTGTGTGTGTGTCTTGTATTTCATTTGGCCAAACAAGCGAAAGTATACTTGCTTTCGTTGCCCTCGGGTGGCGGACACATCCCGGCGTACCGTTGAAGTCACGGACCACCTTTGCGTCACCCTGGGGTACTTTGCGGGACCAATGCGCATGGTCACACACGCAAGCGCCTCCCGCGGTGATCGGCTCGTACACGCGGCCGCGCCTCCGACGGTGCGCGGCACGAATTGGCAGCACAGCCTCCTCAGGGCTGGGTAAAAACGGCAGGAAGCCAGAACGCGACGCCTTTTGCTGCCCTCTCCAGTGCTGAGACCCCCTCGCTTTCGAGGTGCCTTGCACCTCTGTTCAGGTAGGGCCTTAAGTCCTCCTCTGTATGCCACACCTTCTCTATTGCAACCGGGACGGATGGGAAGGGAGGGTAATTCCAAAGGCAGCAGCCCCTTGCGCAGCCCTTCTCATGTACGATTGTCTTTTACCCCGCATTTAGACAGCGCTTGGCATACACAGAGAATTTTCAGGGATTTGCCTGTTAACATGGACATCCCATCCTGTCCGGGTGCCATGGAAAGGTAATTTTCAGGGATTTCCATGCTACATGGACATCCCATCCTGTCCGGGTGCCATCGTGAAGCTTTGACCAGCTGTCCACATTGTCATATTCAGGTCTGTAACAGTGGTATCCTTGCTTACACGTGGTGGGAGGATGGGCCCGGCCGGGGCTGGTGGAGCGGGGGGGATTCATGCCGTGCCTGGAGGCGGGCAGGGGAGGAGCACGCGGGCGAGGAGAGGGAGGCGTCGGAGTGGGGCTCTGGGGTGGAGGAGGGTTTGGGGAGTGGGGGTTGGGGTCGGGTTTCAGGGTGCTGGACACGGGGCCAGGGGACTCTCCGGGGGACGGGGGGGCAGTCATCAGTCGTTTCACGGACTTGGGGCAGGGAGCGGTGGGCCCCTGGTGGGGGTACGCAAGGGTGACAGGGACAGACAGGGAGAATAACCCCGGCATGTCAGACTCCTCGATTTCTTTGCAGGGGCAGCAGGCGTGGCACTCGGGTGAGTTACATGCAGCTCCACTCACCGAGCGGATGGGCAGGCTCTGCCTCGTGCGGGCGGCCTGCCCCAGCGAGGGACCTACTAGACGGAATACGGCCCAGTGGGTCGCTGCGGCCTCTGGGGGCACAGGGGTCCAGAACAACAGCAGGATACAACGGATGGGCTTGCGGTACCGCTGCGGGAGTGTGGGGTAGTAGGGGGATTGATCCGCTATGTCTGGATGCAAATATTACCATAACTGATGACAATGCCCTTCACTGACCCATAATGTGTTATTGTGAACTGGGGATCCCGGTCTGGAGTCCGTGGAGGACGGCCCATTGCTGTGGGGAACACGGGCTGGAGTCCACGGTGGGCGGCCCATTGCTGTAGGATCAAGGGCTGGAGTCCACGGTGGACGGCCCATTGCGGTGGGATCACAGGCTGGAGTCCATGGAGGACGGCCCATTGCTGTGGGATCACAGGATGGAGTATGTGGGGGGAGAGCAGACGGACCCTGGCTATTGGGATTGGGTTGCAGGGAAGGGGGGGGGTCCCTAATGTGGTGTCTAGTTTTGCAGAAGGTCAGGGCAGATGGCGTGCAGTGGCGGATGGAGTGCCGGCCTCCCCCACCTTCACCACTGGTTAGGCGGCACGCTTCAGGGGGGCAGCCAGGATGCCGACCTTGGCGCCAGGTAAGGCACCGGTGTACACGCGGGGGGCGGTGGCAAGCCTCACGAAGGGGAGGGGCCCTGTGGGCTTTGGTAAGGTGCGCTTCGGCGAGGTGCTTATGGGGGGGGGGTCCGCCGAAGAGGAGTGGGAGCTGGCCAAGCAGCCGGGGGTGGCTATGGCATTACGGATTGGTGGGCTGCCTTCATTGATATACGGAGGGGTATGCTGTGCAATATCCAGACGGGCCCGCCCCATGTTGAAATTCATGGACGTGGTCCGAAGAGGCCCGGTAGAGTGCGGGGAGGCAAGTGGTGATGGTGGAGTTGCTAGGCGCGGGTGGCTTGGGACCTGGTAGCTTAGTGGGGGGGATAGGCACCCCAATCTTTACCTCTGAGACCAAGCTGGCAAGGTCCCAGGGAGCACAGGAGGATGCTTCCTACTTATGCAACCAGTAAAGGCCGGGGAAGTGAGGATGTCTTTGAAGGAACCACCTACACAGTTATACATTTGTAACATATGTATGCATACTTTTAGGCGCCTCATAGGAGCCTTGTCTGAAAACACTGTGGTGGGCGACCTATACCAGCGACCATGGGGAGGGTACAGTGGCAGTTCACAAGGCACTCGGATGCCGCTGGTATGGCGCGTCCTTTTGGAACCGCCCCACACGCGGGGGTGGTGGTACACGGCGGATGGCACTGGGAGCAGGTTGGGACTCCACTGAAGGCACGTGGGCCAGACAGTACGGCTAGTTTATGCATGGTGGATCGTAGTGCTCTGGCAGTCACCCTTGGTGCGCCGCGATGGGATAGGCTTTATCGGGGGCAGCGGTCCAAACAGGGCCCGCAGCATACTGCCGGGGGCGGGGGTGGCAGCAGACCTCTGGGGTATCTGGGAAAGGCTAGTCTGCACACGCATCGGGGCCTTGGGTAACAATTGCGGGCGTCTTCTCCACGGACCGTGGACGCGGGGCTCTTGCGGGGGCCTGAGGAAGGTTCTGGCTCGATTACGACGGTCCCGGGCTGCTGGGGGGGCGGGCTGATGACTTGCAACTGGAAATGGCTACGACACATGGGAACGTGGTGCGAGCAGCTGGGAACCAGGAACCCCGGGAAGGGCGCATGGTGGGCCCGTTTTGCGGGTGCCACTTGGCTAACCGCTCATTTATACGCTTGGGTGGCGCCACAGGCCGACGCGGGCATTACAGGTTGGGCCCACACCTCCCCTGGCAAGGAGGGCAATCGTGGGTGGTTCCGTCTTTATAGACAAAACTACAGTGGGGAGGTGCTTTAGCCTGTGCACTACTTGAGCGTTCTCGCTAGCTTCCGGTGGGTTTGTCATGGCGCACTGTACACAGATGGTCACACATTGCCTGGATGACTTTTCCTCGGGGGCCGGCCCGGTTCTGCGGACTGTTGGTAGCAACTGACAAGTTTTTAGAGCCCACGGGTCACCTGGGGTGCATTTGGCAGCAGAGTTGACACAAGGTCCTAGTGCAGTTTCGTCACTTTATTGGTATTGATTTGGTGGTGGGGGCGATACAAGCCCGCTTGCGGATAGACAAGCAACTGCACATGCTGATGTGAATCGATGAGTCGCTGGCCACACTGGAGGTGACAGTCGGGGTGGTGTATGGTAGTACGGTTTCTGCTAGGACGCCACAATTTTAGCTGTAGGGTGGGGCAGATTTTCAGTAGGGGGTTGGGGGTGACGAGGGCAGGTGTGTCGATGCTCCATCCTTACGTGCTCTTGTCGGCCGGAACTAGGAGGGGATTGGTGCAGGTGGCGCACATTTCTTGGGCTTGTCAACGGCATTCCCATGGCGATGCCTGAGGATGGAGAAGATCACGATATCTGCAGCCGCGGCTGGGGAGGGAGGCTTTGGGTTTTACTGGCGCCCGCAACCCTGGAAGAATGGGAAGAGGGTTTTTTTGCCTTTATGGAACTCGTTACACTGGTGATGGCCGTGGCAGTATGGGCCAGGAAATTGGTGCTCGGGAAAGCGATCTCTAGTAGTGGACACCATGTCAGTAATACAGGGGTAAACAGACCATCAACTTGGGAGGCACGGGTGCGGAGGTTGCGGGGGTTTGTGTGGCGAGGTTTGGACCATGGTATCCGGTTTCGGGCCAGGCATGGGCCGGGAGTGGGCTCGTACACAGCGGACGCTTGGTCTCTCTCTACGTCGTGGAGGTTGCATATGCTAGTCACGGAAGTGGACAAGGGCAGGACGCCAGTCCCTGCGGGGATGTGGTATGTCGGAGACAAAGGCTTATACGGTTAGTGTTGGGGTCACTGGCCGTGGCCACACAGAGGCTATCAGAGCAGGTTTGGAAGGGACTTCACGAGGGGGGCCTAAGGCGATGAGCAGGGCAAGGGAAAGGGAGGAGCAGGTGGGGCAGTTTATGTTGTCCACGAGTGGCAACAGTTGGTCTACGGTATCTATGGCAGGTATGCTGTCGGGCACAACCTTCATGGGCAAATTATGTGGGAGTAGGTGCCTTCAACGGGACAATGGGGCAGTTGTGTAACGACGGTTGGGCGCGTGAAAGGGGCGGCGGGCCCCAGACATTTGACTGTCGGGCTGCTGGCCGGCTGTAGTGGGTCCTGCGGCAAATTATGCCGGGTTGCAGAGGAATGGGTGTCGCCGGTCACGTTGCGGTCTGGGATGCACTTGTGGGCATTTCAGGTTTCAGAATGGCTGGGTGGAAAGGGGGGGAGGTTGCCCTGAGGGACAAGGGTGGGAGCGCGGCTCGCACGAGCAAAAAACAGGTTCTTTGCCATGTTGGGCCTCATTCCTTTTCGTGTTGGGGTGAATATAGATGCCGCAAATCGGGGCCAAACGGATGGTACGGGCAGTAACAGGGCGATGCATGCTTTAAAAGAAAAAGAAAAAAAAAAGGTGTTTGGTGGGTTGACTTTATGCATGCAGGACGTGGGGAGTCGGGCTGCGTTATAAAATGCATTCAGCTGCGAGGCTGCGGGGAAGGGGTAACATAGTGCTCATTTCTGGGTCTCATATATGTGTCTTTTCAGATGCGGTAGCAGGGCCTGCCGGGGTGGCCTCCTCCATATGGATCGTGTGACATTCCTTTGTCATATGGGCAGAGCGTTATGAATTTCGAAGGGAAAGGTTTGGATTTGGGTTTAGTCTCATGGTGGTTTTCATTGTTCCTGGCACGGTACGGGTGCTGCAGATCGGCACATATAAATTCTCCCTGCTTCCACGGACAGAGTAAATCTACAGTCACACGCACATACATACATCATACGCTAGGGACCATTACACTAATTCACGCTATTACTCTATCCACACTGAATATAGGAGAGAAAACCTAAACCAATCTGCATCTACAACGAGGTCAATGCGACCTTAACGACATCGTCTTGAGTCATGATTTTAAACATAGGAAATACATTTGAAACTCAATAAATGACAAGGAATAAACACCCGACACTAGAATTCAAACAAATGCTTGTTTATCTAAATTAATTCAAATGAAAAGTCAATCATTAGCAAAATCATTATTCTCATAGTTACCTATTCTAGCTAAAGGGGTCAGGACAGATCTCTCGGTAAAGTCTCTCGAGCTGCCGTCCTCAGCATAGGTTCAGGAAGAAGTCCAAAACGCGATGAACCGCAAGGAACGCAATGGAAGTAATGAGCGCAATGGAACAGCAATGAATAAGGACCCTCTCTAGTCTTAACATTTTATAGAGGAAATATCAGATAAAAGTTGCAAACAAATGTTGAATATCCGTTGAGCCGCTGAGCAGAGCGAGCAGGAAAGGATGTCACTCAGTTACATTTAGGAAACCTCCGCTCAGGAAAAATCACAAAAATAAAAAGACGGAAGAAGGAAACTCGAGTTTGCAAATGTTACTTTCGTAAATGCTCTTCCTTGATATCTTAGCAGAGCCACCGCAGACTGGTCATTGTTCATTGTGGCTTTATCCTAGTCCAAGGACAGTTGGATTCGTTCCCGGAGCTGCTGTCCTCACGGAAAACTTTCTAACCAGGCAAAGGCTGTGGTCAGGTGACTCTCGACCATGTCCAGCAAGGCCTCTCGTCAAAATTCAATCACTCGAGTGCAGGCTGTAAATGGCAGCCATCTTGTTTTAGGCCAAAACAGACCATCTTAATTAAAAGAAACACAAAACAACGTTACCACAGCATAATGATCAAACAGTGTTAATCCCCACTAATACCCTTATGTGTATGTAATTATCTAACCTTTTGCAACGCAATAAAGCATTAGTACACGTTATTTTAAAAAGCGTTTGTGCTTAAAACAAATAGCACTTTGCGACATTCATTTAATTAGAACCGCACATTATTATTAAGCAACATATATGCATTCCCACGTGTAGTTTCTCTCATTAGTAATGTTGGTTAGTCTGACTTTTAACAAGACAATCTATTAGTTAGTGTTTATAAACTAGTATTTTTAATCAAAACATATAGACAAAACTGGAGCTTAAAACTCGATAAATTTTCAACAGAAAACTCTGCTCCAGCAATCCCCCCTTTGGTGATATCTTATCACCACAAAAAACCAACCCAAAAAAAAAAATGTAGTCCCAATTCTAGGAGAAATTGAAAATGTCTTTTATAACGCAACATTAAACAAAATTGGGTAGTGAATCAGAACAGTGCTTGCGCTGTGATTCGTGCGTTGGTGTGTGCCGCGCAGGGATTGGAAGGAGTCACCCTGTGACGTAGACGCTCCCGGATTGGTGCGTTGGTGTGAGTCGCGCTGTTATTGGACAAAAAGATCGCACAGTTGTGGAAGAGACTAGAGAATACTGGTAAACGTTAAAATGTATTACCAACCAGAGGAAAAGAAAAATAAATCCTTGTTCGGTAAAATTAAAAGATGGTTCGACAAGGATAAAAATATAATAACCAGAGAGGGTGAATTGCTACCTCCGACGAAAACTCCTGCATCTTTCATGGTTGCGAAATATGGGTATCATACCTGTATATGGTTAGATAACTGGGCTAAGTATACTAAGGAAGATGGTGTCTTAGCATTTCCGGAACATGGTTCATTTAATTTGGCCGTGTTGAGAAATTTACGGGAGAAAATGATGTGTCTAGAGCCTAGACCAAGGCCGACACAGTTCGAGGCGTTGGTGGAATGGGAAGATGAGGTGCATGAGCGAGAAAAGCAGAGGAGTGGAGGCAACTATAGGTACTTTTTTGGGAGGAAATATGATCGTGAAACTCATCATGATCGGATGAGGAGATGGCGAGATGCTAGTATGTCTGAGGGATTATATCCAATGAGGACAGTTGAAGAGAAGGAAGAGAGGAAGGGTACAGAAAGGGTGCCTAATGCAGAAGTGAGAAGGTATGGAGCTAATGATTATGAGGATGAGGTCTTGGATGACATGATTTACAAGAGACCACCGCCGTATAGACCAGAACCAGAAGAAAGTACGCCAGCTGTTACTCCTGTAAGAGATACTTTGCGGATTATTAAAACTGAGGTTGTGACACCTGATCTGAAAAGTGGTAACTCTTTTTCGGAAAGGGAGAGAGAGAGAGAGCGAGAGAGAGAGAATCGAGTCAGTGACGAGAAAACAAGAGAATTAGCCAGAACAACATCTGAGCTGACTGAGAAAATTAGGGAGCTGACGAAAAATCTTGAAGCAGTTATGGTACCTGTAACGATTGGTCCGGTTGTGCCTATTTTTGATAAACAAAGAATGGGTGAAAATGGTTTAACAGTTCCTTATGTTGGAAATGGTTTGGTTGGTACTTGCACTTTGGAGGAATCAGGAACGAGAATAGGAGGAAATAATTTGAGACAGTCGAGACATGATGCCTGTAGTGGAGGATTAGATGTGCAGCCTAATTCAGGATTGAATACTGGTTGTTTGGGAGGAACGATTTTGAACCACAAAGGATGACAGAACAAGTGGGTACAGTGAAGAAGTCTACTGAAATAACAGCTGAGGATTTGAATGATTGGTTGAAAGTTCTTCAAAAGAAGGATAAAGATTTGCAGGCAATTGATGTAGCCAGGTTGCGCATAGAATTGGAGGAGCTTGTTGCAGGAACAATTCCTACAGATATATTGAAAAACCGTCATGATGGAGAGTTGTTATTCATGTGCAAGAGTATCACCTGGAGGGCTAAGAGTACACATGACAGGTTAAGAGCAATAGCCAGTGAACAAGGAGTTGACATGGATAAGGTGAAAGCTTTGCAGAAGCCTTACAGGGTGGATTTCTCTGACAAGGATATTGAGAATCTAAATGGTGCTGGCAGAACAGGGCAGATTAAGGAAATGATTGCCTTATTGCGAAAATGGGGTGATGTGGAAAAATGGAAGGATAGATGGTACAAGAAAAGGGAAGATTCAGTGGACAGGACCTACTCAGCTTTTCTCATGAGAGAAAAAGAGAAAACAGTGGATGCTTTTCCTATGAGAGAGATTCCTGGAGGAGGATATGTACATGTCCCATGGACTAGACAGGATATTTTATCATTTACGAATGATTTCCCTCGATTGAGAGAAAAGCCCGTCGAGTGGTATAGGCAGGTAGACAGGTTTGTGAAATTGTCAAAAGTGCTGTGGATTGACCTGAATAGTCTGTTTGATATAATAGTTCCAGCAGACTTGTGGGCTGAGTGTAAAATAGTTGTAGATTGGCCTGCAAAGGAGTATCCAAGGGATCAGAAAACAGGAGCACCAGATCCAGAGGTGATGAAGAAATATGATCAGGTTATTGTATTCCTGAAAAATAAAGTACCCCCAAAAGAGACAGACTGGGTTAAGATAGATCGAACACATCAGGAAGCAAAAGAATCAGTTCATGCTTTTTACGAAAGGCTGATACTGGCTTTCAAACAGTTTAGTGGAGATGAACACCTGGGTGACAAGGATTTGAGTCATTTTGTATACAGGTTTGTATATGGCCTGAGACCTGAAATCAGTGAGAGAATACGTGAGCACACAGTGGATTGGCAGAGTAAAAAGATTGATGAAATCTTGAGACATGCAAAGTACTTTAGTGATGAGATTGAAGCCAAACAGAGAAAGCTGAAAGAGAAAGCAATGTGGGCACAGGTGAAAGTTGCTGAGAGACAAGAAGCACAGTTGGTGGAACAGGCAAATAATCCAGGAAATAGACCCAGATATGCGGGAAAAGGAAAGGGGAATTTAGAAGAGGCCAAAAAGAAGTTCCCTTGTCACAACTGTGGACAATTGGGGCATTGGAGATCCGAGTGTACCAATCCACCATTAGTGAGTAATGAGAATAAATCCTTAAATCAACAGGTGCAGAACGAGGGGTGTAATCATCAGCAGCAACAGCAGAAGGTTGTCAGACAGCAGAGCCAAGAGCCAAAACCGCCCTTGCCGCAGAATAGAGGGTCCCAAAAGTATAACCAGGACTCAGGATTCTACAATGATGAGCAGGTAAACAAACCGAGACGTTCAAACCCGGTACAACAGTACTGGTTAAAAAATGAGGGGAGTGAGTCTGAAGGGGACTATTGACGGTGCCGAAGAGAGGAGGAAGAGTGCATACTTGGTGCAGCTATAGAAATAGACCAGGCAGGACCATTTGTAGATGGGAAAATAAATGGGGAGAGTGTTACTTTTTTGGTACACACAGGAGCGACGAGATCAACTGTCAGGTCAGCAGATATTAGAAATCTTCCTCTCTCGGACGAAGCAATCCAAGTAGTTGGTGTAGCCAATACACAGATTAAGACTCGTCTTACCGAACCAGTAAGGGTAAGAATAGGGAAATTTTCAGACATGCACAGATTTGTTGTCTGTGACACTAGTCCAGTGAACTTGTTAGGTAGGGACCTATTGTGCAAGATGAATTGTACAATTTTCTGTACTCCGGATGGAATAGCTTTTGAGACACCAGATGAGGATGTTTTGTACCGGATGACTCTAGACAATAGAGAGAGTGAGGTTGTTGGTACATATGCAGTGTTCAATCCAGATAATTTGCCTCAGGAGTTGAGACACACAGTGAAAACAGCAGTTTGGGATTTTACTGGAGAAGATGTGGGATTACTGAATAATGTAGATCCAGTGAAGATTTCAGTGAAAGAGGGGATTGTTTATCCTAATATTCCTCAGTACAGATTGACACCAGAGATAATTGAGGGAATTACCCCTCTAATTGACAAGATGATTCAACAGGGTGTTTTGAGAGAGATACTGAGTAGCCCGTGTAATTCACCGATAATGGGACTAAAGAAACCTAATGGGAAGTTCAGGATTGTACAGGATTTGAGAAAAGTTAACAAAATTGTGGTGGCATGTTGTCCCATTGTGCCAAATCCTTCAGTGATCAGATTCTTCATGATGCTGAGTGGTACACGGTGATTGATTTGTGTCATGCTTTCTTTTCAATTCCATTGCATCATAACAGCCAGCCGATTTTTGCATTTCGATTTGGCCAGCGTATTTTAGCATGGTGTCGTATCCCACAGGGGTATACAGAGAGTCCTTCGATATTCAATCAGTTATTGAAAAAGTCATTGGAGAGTTTGATCATGCCTGAAAGCTCAGTGCTAGTGCAGTATATCGATGACCTACTTGTGGCATCGAAGACACGTGAAGCTTGTGAAGTAGATACCATAGCTTTACTGAATCATCTGGCAGATGGAGGGTTAAAGGTATCTCCAGCCAAATTGCAATTTTGCAAGAAAGAGGTGCATTATCTTGGACACAATATTGAGAAGGGTCTGAGAAAGGTGACCGATGACAGGATCAAAATTATCAGAGGAATGAGAGCCCCAATGACCCAGAGAGAAGTGAGGATGTTTCTGGGGATGGTGGGTTATTGTCGTCAGTGGATAAGTAATTTCTCCCTGATAGCAAAGCCATTGATTAAGTTGACTAAAAGTGAGGTGAGAGACCCATTGGAATTGGATGGAGAACAAATGGCAGCATTTGAAGAGTTGAAGAACAGAATGTGTGAAGCCCCTGCTTTGGGAATGCCAGTCTATGAGAAAGAGTTTGAGTTGTACTGCAGTGAGAGAAATGGTTGTGCACTTTCAGTGTTGATTCAGAAGCATGGACAACTGAGAAGGCCGATTGCGTATTTCTCATCGACACTTGACCCCGTAACTGTGGGTTTGCCAGGTTGCCTGAAAGCAGTAACTGCTACATGCAGAAGCTTGGAACAGAGTGAGGGTATAATAATGGGATATCCTGTAAGGGTATTCGTACCTCATGATGTGGCAATTCTTTTGACAAGAAGCAGGACTCAGTACATGTCACATAGTCGGCTGACTAAATATGAGAAAATCATTTTGGGAGCATCAAATGTGACTCTTGAGAGATGTGTGAATGTGAATCCAGCGACACTATTACCAGATGCTGATAATGTGAATGTGGGAGATGATGTGGATCATGATTGTTTGGATGTGCTTGACTACTGCACAAAACCCAGACCAGACATAAGAGATTTGCCATTGCCTGAGAGTGATCATGTGCTGTTTGTGGATGGATCATGTTTGAGGACTGATGATGGTGTGCTAAGTGCAGCATATGCAGTGTGCAAGGTTTCAGAAGTTATGGAAGCTTCGCCTTTGAAAGGAGTAAGATCTGCTCAAGTGGCTGAATTGGTGGCATTGACGAAAGCTTGCAAAATTGGGAAGAATTTGAGAGTGACTGTGATGACTGATAGTCAGTACGGATTTGGAGTCGTTCATGACTTTGGCCAGCTTTGGCTACAGAGAGGTTTCTTGACGTCGAGTGGGACTCCAATTAAGAATGCTGAAGTGATTGGAAAGTTGCTTGAGGCGATACAGCTGCCTAAAGAACTAGCAGTTGTGAAGTGTGCTGCTCATGGACAAGGAGATAATTTTGTTACACTTGGTAATCGATTTGCCAATGACATAGCACAGTATTGTGCGAAAACCAATCAATCGATTAATAGGGCACGAGAGAGGGAAATGTCTTTTTGTTCTGTGATGTTTACTAATGTCCTAGAAACGTGGGATGAAGTGAAACAGTTGCAGGATGAGGCAGGAGATGAGGAAATGAGAGATTGGATCAAGGCAGGTTGTGCCCCGAGAGAGACAGATCATGTTTGGATCTATAGAGATGGTAGACCAGTCATGCCTAACTCTATGCTGTCGACAATGGCAAGAATGTATCATGGCCAGGGACATTTGGGAAGGGATGCGATGATAAGGTCTTTTAAACAGACCTGGTACAATGCAAAGTTCAGGTTGATTGCAGAGAGCATTTGTCAAAGATGTTTGATTTGTCAACAGTTCAACACTGGGAAAAAGACAGTGGTGAGTCTAGGAACAATAGGCAGAGAAGGAGGTCCTTTTACCAGAATGCAAATAGATTTCATTGAAATGCCCCAAGTGAACAAATTGAGGTATGTTTTAGTGGTAGTCTGTTTGTTCTCAAGATGGGTGGAGGCCTATCCGACTAGGAGGAATGATGGAATAACAGTTGCAAAGTTACTGTTAAGAGAGTTGATTCCTAGGTACGGGTTCCCAGTGACAATTGAGTCTGATAGAGGTGGACACTTCTACAATGAACTCATGGGTTTGATTTGTGAAACATTGAGCATACAGCAGAAGCTACATTGTGCCTACAGACCAGAGGCTTCTGGAGTCGTTGAACAGATGAACGGCACAATAAAAAAACGAATTGGTAAGATGTGTTTAGCCACTGGAATGAAATGGCCTGATGTCTTGCCTCTAGTGTTGATGACTATTAGGTCTACTCCAGATAGAACAACAGGTTTGAGTCCACATGAAATCTTAATGGGACGTGCGATGAGACATGCATTTGTGCCTGTCAACAAGTTGATGACAATAACTGATGACATGATTTTGGATTACTGTAAAGGCCTGGCTGACGCAGTTCATTCTGTGTTTCACCAGGTTGGAGAAGACGCTACCACACTTGAGAAGAAGCAAGCCCATGATCTGAGTCCAGGGGACTGGGTGAGGATTAAAGTACACAGAAGAAGGAATTGCTTGGTTCCAAGGTGGGGAAGGCCAAGACAAGTTATTCTGACTACGACAACTGCAGTAAAGTGTGCCGGTGTGAAAAACTGGGTGCATGCTAGTCATACTCTGAGAGTTCCAAATCCAAAAGAAGGGACTGGTAAGGAGTATTTTGAAGAGTCAGATTCCAGTGATGATGCAGAAACTGAACCAGTGAGAAGAAAAAAGAATCCTGAAAGGGGTGAAGGAGAAAGAGAGTCAGGTGATTCTTTTTTCTTTCCAAGAGAGGCTTCAAGAGAAACATTGAGAGTCTCAGAGGAAAGATCAGATTCTGTAAGAGTGCCTGAAGTTCCAACAAGCAGTGGAGAAAGCGGAAGGGAAAAGAGCCGTTCCACAGTGACTACACCTGAATCAGATGAAGAGGTTGAGAATCCACTTGAGATTACACCTGAAGAAGCAGGGTCAGTAGAAGTTAGAGAGGGACAGAATGCGGAAGACCCCCGAGGAGGTGTAGGGAACATTCCTGATAAGCTAGGTGAAGGGACAAGTAGACAGCAAGAAGATTGCGTGTCGGAGACCCGAGGAGGGACAGAAATAGGGAAGTCTCAATCGGTGGTGGAAAAGACTGTGGAGCGAAAGAAAATTGTTGAAGAACAAGAGGCAAATGAAACAGAATCAGATGAGAGTGAAAATGAGAAATCAGAGGGTCGAGTTCAGAGAAAGAGAACTTGGATCGGAGAGAGAAATAATAAAGAAGTGAGACCAAAGAGGGTTGTAAGAGGAGATCTTTGGCCTAACAGAATAAAGAGACTAAGGTACAGACTGACACGAGCAAATTCATCGAAAGCTGAACAAGTGAACGAAGTGTCGAGTCAGAATCAAGCAAAAGGTGAAAAACAAAAGGTCACAAAAGAACCAGAGGAGATCAAGAGAATAAGAAAACCTAACCAGAAGTATAGGTCACCGGAATGGACGTACGTGGCACTGTCTGAAGGTGAAGAGACAGAAAGTCAGGGAAATCCAGACGGGACCATACGTGAAGTGGTTGAGGAGAAAACTGTTGGAATCCTGAAAGTTATCTTGACTGACATTGGAGAAGAGTCAGATGCACAGGATGTTGTTGAAGATTTGATACAATTTGATGTTGCTGAAGAAGAAGTGAAAAGTGATAAAAATCCGAATTGATTGAACTACAGAAGTCACTTGGAGAAGTGGAAAAAAAAAAAGAAAATCTGAAATTAGCTGTTTGAAATAATCTAGTGTCCTAGTGTTTCGGTAGTGGAGTAGAAGAGGCTAAGTCAAAAGACACTGCCAAAGTAGTAAAATGGCTAACACAGAAAATAATCAAAGTAGATGTGCCTTCTTGAAAAGATGGTGTAGAATGTGCTGCTGCTGTACTGGATTATTAATGGTATTATGGGGTGTTCTAGCTTTACTAGTTACTTTTAGAGTTACAATAGGTACTTTTGGAATACATACTGATAATGTGACCAATGTAGAGAAGAGTTCACAGAGAGTAGTTCCAACTAGAAGTAGTAACATTTACATACATAAAGATAGGTCAATTAATGATTTTTCTAGCAATGTTTTTTCAAAGTTGTTGTACGAATACGTAAAGACAATGGAAGTTAGGGAGTGCTACGTTTGTATGCAATTACCTGCATCCGTTTCAGAAGGTGTTACTTATCACCATTTACCAGCTACGTATGGAATTTCATGTAGTGTGTTAAGTAGTGTTTTTTATTTGTTAGGGAAAATAGATTATGAGATGTCTAACAAAGATAACATTTTTGGGCAATTGCCTATGAACAAAAAGCTGAATCCAGCTAAAGAAGCTAACATTTTTGCTGAGATTTTTATTGAGAAAGAAGAATTAACATTAGATTACATTTTTAAAAACAATTTACCTTGCGGTTTGAAAGAAGAGGAGAAGGCTTTCCTAAACATGGTAGAGGAAAGGAGAATGAGCATGCATGAAAAGGCAGGGAAATATAAAGTGAGTGAGACAATTTGGGACATTGAGATGGGAAAGGAATTGAGGAATGGGGCTAGTCCAACTTTAGCTTTAGATGCACCACAGAAGGGTAAACTATGTATTACCAGAAAGAAATCCCAATATGATACATATTTTGTTGGGACTAGTGAATGTCATGATACATACTTCATTGCAACAGGATGGGGTTTTAAAGGTGGAGAGGATCAAGTTTTCCCAGGAGTGTATTATGTTTGTGGGAACAAGGCTTATTACAAGTTGCCTGACCATTGGTATGGCACGTGTTATGTGGGCCTGGTCTTTCCAAAGATTTTTCATATAGATAGAATAGAAGATGTAGAACATATTAATTTACTAACACGTTTTAAGAGAGAGACTTGGTCAGAAATAGTTGGTGATATCTTTGGAGCTTTAATTCCAGCAGTGGGAATTTCTTTAAACGCATATGGTATTCGGAAACTGTCAACAGTGGTGGATCGCTTATCGACAAGTACCGCTGGAGGGTTTCTTTTGGTAAATACGGAGATGATTGCTGTACGTGCCATGTCTATGCAAAATCGACTTGCCCTTGATATTCTATTGGCCAAGGAGGGTGGAGTCTGCGGAATGTTGAAAGTTCAACATTGTTGCACTTACATTCCTGACGAAAGCAAAGACCTAAAAGTCTATATCAAAAATATTACTGATTTGCATGAAGAATTAGTACCACTGGAAGCTGAAAGTATCTGGACTAAAATAGCTAATAAGATAGTTGCTGTTAAGAGTTTTATTGCTAAGATAGGTAGTACCATTATTGGTAAAATTTTATTCCCATTGACTTGTGTGATTGTTGCTTTATTATTACTGAGATTGGGGTGTTTGTGTTGTAAAAACAGGGGAGGGAAGAAGAGAATAATTAGAGAAAATGCTGAAAAGAAACGAAAGAGGTCAAGGAGAGAACCACAAGAAATAGAATTAGAAGAATTGAGGGAGAGTGTTTACTTGGAGTCAAAGAGGGATGATGTGAGGGAGTCTGGTGTTTAATGTTGTGTTAAAAGACATTTTCAATTTCTCCTAGAATTGGGACTAAATTTTTTTTTTGGGTTGGTTTTTTGTGGTGATAAGATATCACCAAAGGGGGGATTGCTGGAGCAGAGTTTTCTGTTGAAAATGTATCGAGTTTTAAGCTCCAGTTTTGTCTATATGTTTTGATTAAAATTATTGGTTTAAAAACACTAATTAATAGATTGTCTTGTTAAAGTCAGACTAACCAACATTACTAATGAGAGAAACTACACGTGGGAATGCATATATGTTGCTTAATAATATTGTGCGAGTTTTATTAAATGAATGTCGCAAAGTGCTATTTGTTTTAAGCACAAACGCTTTTTTAAAATAACGTGTACTAATGCTTTATTGCGTTGCAAAAGGCTAGATAATTACATACACATAAGGGTATTAGTGGGGATTAACACTGTTTGATCATTATGCTGTGGTAACGTTGTTTTGTGTTTCTTTTAATTAAGATGGTCTGTTTTGGCCTAAAACAAGATGGCTGCCATTTACAGCCTGCACTCGAGTGATTGAATTTTGACGAGAGGCCTTGCTGAACATGGTCGAGAGTCACCTGACCACAGCCTTTGCCTGGTTAAAAAGTTTTCCGTGAGGACAGCAGCTCCGGGAACGAATCCAACTGTACTTGGACAAGGATAAAGCCACAATGAACAATGACCAGTCTGCGGTGGCTCTGCTAAGATATCAAGGAAGAACATTTACGAAAGTAACATTTGTAAACTCGAGTTTCCTTCTTCCGTCTTTTTATTTTTGTGATTTTTCCTGAGCGGAGGTTTCCTAAATGTAACTGAGTGACATCCTTTCCTGCTCGCTCTGCTCAGTGGCTCATCGGATATTCAACATTTGTTTGTAACTTTTTGTTTGTTATTTTTCCTATAAAAATGCTAGACTAGAGAGGGTCCGTGTTCTTTGCTGGTTCATTGCGTTCATTGCTGTTCCATTGCGTTCATCGCGTTTGGACTTCTTCCTGAACCAATGCTGAGGACGGCAGCTCGAGCTTTACCGAGAGACCTGTCCTGACCCTTTTAGCTAGAACAGGTAACTATGAGAATAACAATTTTGCTAATGATTGACTTTTCATTTGAATTATTTTAGATAAACAAGCATTTGTTTGAATTCTAGTGTCGGGTGTTTATTCCTTGTCATTTATTGAGTTTCAGATGTATTTCCTATGTTTGAAATCATGACTCAAGACAATGTCATTAAGGTCGCATTGACCTCATTGTAGATGCAGATTGGTTTAGGTTCTCTCTCCTATATTCAGTGTGGATAGAGTAATAGTGTGAATTTAGTGTGATGGGCCCTAGCGTATGATGTATGTATGTGCGTGTGACTGTAGATTTACTCTGTCCGTGGAAGCAGGGCGAATTTATATGTGCCGATCTGCAGCAGTTTCCTGGTAGCAGTATGATGGTTTGATTATTGTCTTGATCAGATTAGATTGCTTGTACATTGGCTTTTGATTCATTGATTTATTGATTGATGTTGGTATATGTACTAATACTATATGTTGAAGTCGTCGTATTGAGTTTTATGTAGTGCTTCTGGAACTTGGGAGCTGGTGACAGTTCCGTGGTAGGGCAGAGGGAAGTGTGTGCTGCTCTCGGGAAAAACGGGATTGTTGGAATTACCTGTATGTATGCAGGAAAAACTTGTGACAATTGAAGTTGCGCGTCACATTGTCTGGGTTCGGAATCAGTGACATCGTTGCGTGTTACCATTAGGGACATATTTTCGGTATAAAAGGAGTACGTATGGTAGCGAAGGTTAGCTGTGAAACTCTGGTCTTAAGTCCCAGGGATCCGTAAGGTTTGCCGTTAAAGCTTATCGCGGGAGGAGTAATAGGTATTCTCTGAGCTTGTCTGAAGGACTGGGCAGAGGTAAGCGCTGCTTGGTTAACGTGTGTTATAATTCTGTAGTGGGACAGACTGTTTGCTGTTCTCGGGAAAGGCAGGATTCCGTGTGCATGTGCTACATTTCCTGGTGTGAAAGTGCGTGAATGTATGAGCATTTAGTTGATTGTAAGACTCTTTGGAGCAGTCCTAGAGGAAACAGTTAATGGATGCATGTTGGAAGGGCAGAGTAGAGGGATGTGCTACTGTGTCAACGAAAGTAATAATTCCGTAGTCGAGCAGAGGTAAGCGCTGTTCTAGAAAGAAGCGGGATTCTTGTGAGAATTTTCTTTACTATTCTGTGGTTAGCGAAGCAGACAATGGAGATGTTTATATGTTGTAACTAATAGATTTTGTAGAATCTGAAACAAAGTCTACTGAGGAGGCTTTGTAAAGGAGGGGTAGGCGAGTGACAGGAGACAGGAGCAGAAGCAACTGCAGCGACTGCTGACGTCATTCGGACCGCGCTCTGATTGGGTAGTGGTTCAGAACAGTGCTCGCGCTAGGATTGGTGCGTCGGGGTGAGCCGCGCAGGGATTGGAAGGAGTACAGGGTGACGTAGACGCTCCAGGATTGGTGCGTTGGTGTGAGTCGCGCTGTTATTGGACAGAAGATCGTACAGTTGCGGAAGGGACTAGAGAATACTGGTAAACATTAAAATGTATTACCAACCGGAGGAAAAGAAGAAAAAATCCTTGTTCGGTAAAATAAAAAGGTGGTTCGACAAGGATAAAAATATAATAACCAGAGAGGGTGAATTGCTACCTCCGACGAAAACTCCTGCATCTTTCATGGTTGCGAAATATGGGTATCATACCTGTATATGGTTAGATAACTGGGCTAAGTATACTAAGGAAGATGGTGTCTTAGCATTTCCGGAACATGGTTCATTTAATTTGGCCGTGTTGAGAAATTTACGGGAGAAAATGATGTGTCTAGAGCCTAGACCAAGGCCGACACAATTCGAGGCGTTGGTGGAATGGGAAGATGAGGTGCATGAGCGAGAAAAGCAGAGGAGTGGAGGCAACTATAGGTACTTTTTTGGGAGGAAATATGATCGTGAAACTCATCATGATCGGATGAGGAGATGGCGAGATGCTAGTATGTCTGAGGGATTATATCCAATGAGGACAGTTGAAGAGAAGGAAGAGAGGAAGGGTACAGAAAGGGTGCCTAATGCAGAAGTGAGAAGGTATGGAGCTAATGATTATGAGGATGAGGTCTTGGATGACATGATTTACAAGAGACCACCGCCGTATAGACCGGAACCAGAAGAGAGTACGCCAGCTGTTACTCCTGTAAGAAATACTTTGCGGATTATTAAAACTGAGGTTGTGACACCTGATCTGAAAAGTGGTAACTCTTTTTCGGAAAGGGAGAGAGAGAGAGAGCGAGAGAGAGAGAATCGAGTCAGTGGCGAGAAAACAAGAGAATTAGCCGGAACAACATCTGAGCTGACTGAGAAAATTAGGGAGCTGACGAAAAATCTTGAAGCAGTTACGGTACCTGTAATGATTGGTCCGGTTGTGCCTATTTTTGATAAACAAAGAATGGGTGAAAATGGTTTAACAGTTCCTTATGTTGGAAATGGTTTGGTTGGTACTTGCACTTTGGAGGAATCAGGAACGAGAATAGGAGGAAATAATTTGAGACAGTCGAGACATGATGCCTGTAGTGGAGGATTAGATGTGCAGCCTAATTCAGGATTGAATACTGGTTGTTTGGGAGGAACGATTTTGGAACCACAAAGGATGACAGAACAAGTGGGTACAGTGAAGAAGTCTACTGAAATAACAGCTGAGGATTTGAATGATTGGTTGAAAGTTCTTCAAAAGAAGGATAAAGATTCGCAGGCAATTGATGTAGCCAGGTTGCGCATAGAATTGGAGGAGCTTGTTGCAGGAACAATTCCTACAGATATATTGAAAAACCGTCATGATGGAGAGTTGTTTTTCATGTGCAAGAGTATCACCTGGAGGGCTAAGAGTACACATGACAGGTTAAGAGCAATAGCGAGTGAACAAGGAGTTGACATGGATAAGGTGAAAGCTTTGCAGAAGCCTTACAGGGTGGATTTCTCTGACAAGGATATTGAGAATCTAAATGGTGCTGGAAGAACAGGGCAGATTAAGGAAATGATTGCCTTATTGCTAAAATGGGGTGATGTGGAAAAATGGAAGGATAGATGGTACAAGAAAAGAGAAGATTCAGTGGACAGGACTTACTCAGCTTTTCCCATGAGAGAAAAAGAGAAAACAGTGGATGCTTATCCTATGAGAGAGATTCCTGGAGGAGGATATGTACATGTCCCATGGACTAGACAGGATATTTTATCATTTACGAATGATTTCCCTCGATTGAGAGAAAAGCCCGTCGAGTGGTATAGGCAGGTAGACAGGTTTGTGAAATTGTCAAAAGTGCTGTGGATTGACCTGAATAGTCTGTTTGATATAATAGTTCCAGCAGACTTGTGGGCTGAGTGTAAAATAGTTGTAGATTGGCCTGCGAAGGAGTATCCAAGGGATCAGAAAACAGGGGCACCAGATCCAGAGGTGATGAAGAAATATGATCAGGTTATTGTATTCCTGAAAAATAAAGTACCCCCAAAAGAGACAGACTGGGTTAAGATAGATCGAACACATCAGGAAGCAAAAGAATCAGTTCATGCTTTTTACGAAAGGCTGATACTGGCTTTCAAACAGTTTAGTGGAGATGAACACCTGGTTGACAAGGATTTGAGTCATTTTGTATACAGGTTTGTATATGGCCTGAGACCTGAAATCAGTGAGAGAATACGTGAGCACACAGTGGATTGGCAGAGTAAAAAGATTGATGAAATCTTGAGACATGCAAAGTACTTCAGTGATGAGATTGAAGCCAAACAGAGAAAGCTGAAAGAGAAAGCAATGTGGGCACAGGTGAAAGTTGCTGAGAGACAAGAAGCACAGTTGGTGGAACAGGCAAACAATCCAGGAAATAGACCCAGATATGCGGGAAAAGGAAAGGGGAATTTAGAAGAGGCCAAAAAGAAGTTCCCTTGTCACAACTGTGGACAATTGGGGCATTGGAGATCCGAGTGTACCAATCCACCATTAGTGAGTAATGAGAATAAATCCTTAAATCAACAGGTGCAGAACGAGGGGTGTAATCATCAGCAGCAACAGCAGAAGGTTGTCAGACAGCAGAGCCAAGAGCCAAAACCGCCCTTGCCGCAGAATAGAGGGTCCCAAAAGTATAACCAGGACTCAGGATTCTACAATGATGAGCAGGTAAACAAACCGAGACGTTCAAACCCGGTACAACAGTACTGGTTAAAAAATGAGGGGAGTGAGTCTGAAGGGGACTATTGACGGTGCCGAAGAGAGGAGGAAGAGTGCATACTTGGTGCAACTCTTGAAATAGACCAGGCAGGACCATTTGTAGATGGAAAAATAAATGGGGAGAGTGTTACTTTTTTGGTAGACACAGGAGCGACGAGATCAACTGTCAGGTCAGCAGATATTAGAAATCTTCCTCTCTCAGACGAAGCAATCCAAGTGGTTGGTGTAGCCAATACACAGATTAAGACTCGTCTTACCGAACCAGTAAGGGTAAGAATAGGGAAATTTTCAGACATGCACAGATTTGTAGTCTGTGATACTAGTCCAGTGAACTTGTTAGGTAGGGACCTATTGTGCAAGATGAATTGTACAATTTTCTGTACTCCGGATGGAATAGCTTTTGAGACACCAGATGAGGATGTTTTGTACCGGATGACTCTAGACAATAGAGAGAGTGAGGTTGTTGGTACCTATGCAGTGTTTAATCCAGAAGATTTGCCTCAGGAGTTAAGACACACAGTGAAAACAGCAGTTTGGGATTTTACTGGAGAAGATGTGGGATTAATGAATAATGTAGATCCAGTGAAGATTTCAGTGAAAGAGGGGATTGTTTATCCTAATATTCCTCAGTACAGATTGACACCAGAAATAATTGAGGGAATAACTCCTATAATTGACAAGATGATTCAACAGGGTGTTTTGAGAGAGATACTGAGTAGCCCGTGTAATTCACCGATAATGGGACTAAAGAAACCTAATGGGAAGTTCAGGATTGTACAGGATTTGAGAAAAGTTACCAAAATTGTGGTGGCATGTTGTCCCATTGTGCCAAATCCTTCAGTGATTTTGTATCAGATTCCTCATGATGCTGAGTGGTACACAGTGATTGATTTGTGTCATGCTTTCTTTTCAATTCCATTGCATCATGACAGCCAGCCGATTTTTGCATTTCGGTTTGGCCAGCGTATTTTAGCATGGTGTCGTATCCCACAGGGGTATACAGAGAGTCCTTCGATATTCAATCAGTTATTGAAGAAATCATTGGAGAGTTTGATCATGCCTGAGAGCTCAGTGCTAGTGCAGTATATCGATGACCTACTTGTGGCATCGAAGACACGTGAAGCTTGTGAAGTAGATACCATAGCTTTACTGAATCATCTGGCAGATGGAGGGTTAAAGGTATCTCCAGCCAAATTGCAATTTTGCAAGAAAGAGGTGCATTATCTTGGACACAATATTGAGAAGGGTCTGAGAAAGGTGACCGATGACAAGATCAAAATTATCAGAGGAATGAGAGCCCCAATGACCCAGAGAGAAGTGAGGATGTTTCTGGGGATGGTGGGTTATTGTCGTCAGTGGATAAGTAATTTCTCCCTGATAGCAAAGCCATTGATTAAGTTGACTAAAAGTGAGGTGAGAGACCCATTGGAATTGGATGGAGAACAAATGGCAGCATTTGAAGAGTTGAAGAACAGAATGTGTGAAGCCCCTGCTTTGGGAATGCCAGACTATGAGAAAGAGTTTGAGTTGTACTGCAGTGAGAGAAATGGTTGTGCACTTTCAGTGTTGATTCAGAAGCATGGACAACTGAGAAGGCCGATTGCGTACTTCTCATCGACACTTGACCCCGTAGCTGTGGGTTTGCCAGGTTGCCTGAAAGCAATAGCTGCTACATGCAGAAGCTTGGAACAGAGTGAGGGTATAATAATGGGATATCCTGTAAGGGTATTTGTACCTCATGATGTGGCAATTCTTTTGACAAGAAGCAGGACTCAGTACATGTCACATAGTCGGCTGACTAAATATGAGAAAATCATTTTGGGAGCATCAAATGTGACTCTTGAGAGATGTGTGAATGTGAATCCAGCGACACTATTACCAGATGCTGATAATGTGAATGTGGGAGATGATGTGGATCATGATTGTTTGGATGTGCTTGACTACTGCACAAAACCCAGACCAGACATAAGAGATTTGCCATTGCCTGAGAGTGATCATGTGCTGTTTGTGGATGGATCATGTTTGAGGACTGATGATGGTGTGCTAAGTGCAGCATATGCAGTGTGCAAGGTTTCAGAAGTTATGGAAGCTTCGCCTTTGAAAGGAGTAAGATCTGCTCAAGTGGCTGAATTGGTGGCATTGACGAAAGCTTGCAAAATTGGGAAGAATTTGAGAGTGACTGTGATGACTGATAGTCAGTACGGATTTGGAGTCGTTCATGACTTTGGCCAGCTTTGGCTACAGAGAGGTTTCTTGGCGTCGAGTGGGACTCCAATAAAGAATGCTGAAGTAATTGGGAAGTCGCTTGAGGCGATACAGCTGCCTAAAGAACTAGCAGTTGTGAAGTGTGCTGCTCATGGACAAGGAGATGATTTTGTTACACTTGGTAATCGATTTGCCAATGACATAGCACAGTATTGTGCGAAAACCAATCAATCGATTAATAGGGCACGAGAGAGGGAAATGTCTTTTTGGGCCCATAACCCAGAGGTCGATGGATCGAAACCATCCTCTGCTACCAGGAAACTGCTGCAGATCGGCACATATAAATTCTCCCTGCTTCCACGGACAGAGTAAATCTACAGTCACACGCACATACATACATCATACGCTAGGGCCCATTACACTAATTCACGCTATTACTCTATCCACACTGAATATAGGAGAGAAAACCTAAACCAATCTGCATCTACAACGAGGTCAATGCGACCTTAACGACATCGTCTTGAGTCATGATTTTAAACATAGGAAATACATTTGAAACTCAATAAATGACAAGGAATAAACACCCGACACTAGAATTCAAACAAATGCTTGTTTATCTAAATTAATTCAAATGAAAAGTCAATCATTAGCAAAATCATTATTCTCATAGTTACCTATTCTAGCTAAAGGGGTCAGGACAGATCTCTCGGTAAAGTCTCTCGAGCTGCCGTCCTCAGCATAGGTTCAGGAAGAAGTCCAAAACGCGATGAACCGCAAGGAACGCAATGGAAGTAATGAGCGCAATGGAACAGCAATGAACAGCAATGAATACGGACCCTCTCTAGTCTTAACATTTTATAGAGGAAATATCAGATAAAAGTTACAAACAAATGTTGAATATCCGTTGAGCCGCTGAGCAGAGCGAGCAGGAAAGGATGTCACTCAGTTACATTTAGGAAACCTCCGCTCAGGAAAAATCACAAAAATAAAAAGACGGAAGAAGGAAACTCGAGTTTGCAAATGTTACTTTCGTAAATGCTCTTCCTTGATATCTTAGCAGAGCCACCGCAGACTGGTCATTGTTCATTGTGGCTTTATCCTAGTCCAAGGACAGTTGGATTCGTTCCCGGAGCTGCTGTCCTCACGGAAAACTTTCTAACCAGGCAAAGGCTGTGGTCAGGTGACTCTCGACCATGTTCAGCAAGGCCTCTCGTCAAAATTCAATCACTCGAGTGCAGGCTGTAAATGGCAGCCATCTTGTTTTAGGCCAAAACAGACCATCTTAATTAAAAGAAACACAAAACAACGTTACCACAGCATAATGATCAAACAGTGTTAATCCCCACTAATACCCTTATGTGTATGTAATTATCTAGCCTTTTGCAACGCAATAAAGCATTAGTACACGTTATTTTAAAAAGCGTTTGTGCTTAAAACAAATAGCACTTTGCGACATTCATTTAATTAGAACCGCACATTATTATTAAGCAACATATATGCATTCCCAGGTGTAGTTTCTCTCATTAGTAATGTTGGTTAGTCTGACTTTTAACAAGACAATCTATTAGTTAGTGTTTATAAACTAGTATTTTTAATCAAAACATATAGACAAAACTGGAGCTTAAAACTCGATAAATTTTCAACAGAAAACTCTGCTCCAGCACGGGGGTATGGAAGTGGCACTAATTGTTTCATACGTACACAGAATGATTCAGGATGTTTGCTTATTCAGCTGGGGGGACATGACCTGGGTCAGTATAAGGCTTAGCACTGTGAACGGAAGGCAGACGGACCTCCTGGGGGTCAGGCAGCAGGGTTCAGATCGTGCAGAATATGGACAGAATTCACTTCACAAAGGCACCAGAGGGGGGTAGAGCAGCCAGCAGCACTAGATAAGGCCAGGAGGTGGTTCAACGTCCTTGGTGACAAGGGGGCACAGGGAGAGTAGTATTTCCGGTGCTTAAGTATGCTGCGGTTCATTTCATCGGAAAGATGGGGGCACACGGGTCGCGCTTTTGGACTGGAGTTAGACTGCAAACAAATCCAGGAGGTTGGATGGGGCATATAATATAAAATACAATTTAAAAAAAAGGGTCCCTAGTTGGGGGGTCAGAAAAGTCTGGGGGCCAGAATTTTCTGAGTGGCGTTCTCCTTAGTAATAGTTGGTAGATCTGTTCACAGTTTAAGTTGATTGGTTGGAAAATGTCACTCCGGATACACGCAGGAAGGGGAAGTAACACAGGAAGGTTACATAGATAGGTATTTTAGGAAATGATAAGACGTTACACGTTTAATGAGTCAGCAGGGAAGACAGAGTTGGGGGTTTATAAATGGTTGTAAATGGGGAAACTTTAGGGGTGGGGGTGGGGGTAAGGCAGGAAGAAAATATTTAGTGAGGTTTAGTTTTGGACGGCACAGGCCAAGGATATTTGCTGCTAGGTGCACCTGTCTTCAATAAAGAGGCCTTTTTCACACTTAACAAGCTGGTTGTGGTCTGTGCTGCACCCCCTTTGGCCCAATAGGGCTTTGGGGGGGGGGGCGGCCGACCAACGGGAGGCCTGCCTCCCCCGGGGATTTTTGGGCTAGTGGTGCAGCCCAGAGCCCAATTGGGCTTGTTGGGCTACATTTGGGCTTGTTGGGCTACATTTGGGCTGGGGGGATATGTATGCGGCCATTTTAGGGCACCAGCCACCATTTCGGTGGGGTGACACGGTTGCCGGCCTGGGGGTTTAGTCAGGGTGAGGAAATGTTGTCCCGCCCTCCCTCCCCGTTTGTTAAATTGCATGGGGGAGGAGTTAAATTTCAAGGGGTTTTGGGATTATTGGGGTTTTTTCTTTTTGGTTCAGTGGTTTTGTTGGGAACAGGTGCACTGGGTGGGGAAACATGTACTGTTTGGTTGTCGCTTGAAGCAGGTGCGGGGTTTCTGTACCAGGGTTATGGTTTATGAGGGGGTATTCTCCTTAGGAATTGTTGGTAGATCTGTTCACAGTTTAAGTTGATTGGTTGGAAAATGTCACTCCGGGTACACGCAGGAAGGGGATGTAACACAGGAAGGTTACATAGATAGGTATTTTAGGAAATGATAAGACGTTACACGTTTAATGAGTCAGCAGGGAAGACAGAGTTGGGGGTTTATAAATGGTTGCAAATGGGGAAACTTTAGGGGTGGGTGTGGGGGGTAAGGCAGGAAGAAAATATTTAGTGAGGTTTCGTTTTCTACGGCACAGGCCAAGGATATTTGCTGTAAGGTGCACCTGTCTTCAATAAAGCAGCCTTTTTCACACTTAACAAGCTGGTTATGGTCTGTGCTGCACCCCGTTTGGCCCAAAGAGATATTCCCTTTTGACAACCCAAAGTAGAGACCAAATTTAGTCACTTCTTACACCAGGTACTAACTGAATTACAGTATGTAAACAAACGTACCCTGTGAACTGATCAATAGCGCTGCTGGTTTCACTCAAGACTATAGACTTTGCCCGAGCTGACTCTATTGTCGGAGCTCAAGTGTGACGCTAAGGAGAGCAGTGAGTGCAAAACACTCGGCTCAGTGCTTCAATTATATGATTCACAGTTTCACACACAATTCATGTTTTCTGAAAACGCTAAAGTGGGACTATAAATAAAATGTAAGAGGTCAACTAGGCAGGTTTGCACACTGGGCCTGGATTGTATTGCAAATGCATGTTTGTTTTGTTATGCTGCAAGTCAGGATTAGTTGTGCGCTATGCTCAACAGGGTCAGCGCGCTACTAATCCTGACATGCAGCATAATAAAACAAACACGCATTTGCAATACAATCTCGGCACGCGTGCTTTAGCTGTAACATCTTAAGCTAAAGCGCGGGTGCCTCGATTGCTTCAAAAGTAAAGAAATAGAAAACAAAGTTTTTTCTATTTCTTTACTTTTGAAGCAATCGAGGCACCCGCGCTTTAGTTTAAGATGTTACAGCTAAAGCACGAGTGCCGAGATTGAAACCAAAGTAAATAAAGAACAAGGTGGGAGGGTTACACTAAAAAAAAAGCGATCTCCAAAGCAGCTCTAGTCATCGTGGGGGAGCGGCCATTAAGGAAGAAATAAACATATTTAAAGTTAAAACGCGACATGGGGGTGAGCGCCTTGTGTAAATAGAAAGTGTCAAATAAAGCGACCTCCAAAATAGCTCTAGTCAAGGTGGGGGAGCGGCCGTTAAATAAAAAAATTTAGCATCTAAAACCACGTAAACCAAACGGTGCGAGGAGGTGGCTCAACATATAAAGCTGCTGACTTTGGAGCATGAGAACAGGTTTTGGGCATGGGCAGCATTATTTAATTATAAATAAACCGAGATCTTGTGTATATTAAACGTAAATAAATATGATGTGGGCAGGAAGCTGCCAGATGTGGAAATGCGAGCAGCAAAGAACAAAAGAAGTCCCTAAATTAAAAGATAACAGCCAGCAGCGTAAGTTAACTGAAGTTGGTCGATGCTGCTTCCTCCAGAAACTGAAGAAAAGGGAAGTGATGTATCAGACCACCAGCCAACAATGAGCGACATAACAACAGCAATCCAGGATTCCACCTATGGCAACAAAACAAAGAGAAAAAAAGGGGTGGAGTTTCAGTAGTAATACTAATTACGTGAGCCTCGTAGAGACAGCGCATGCGCTGCTCTATGCAAGACCTAAAAACCAGCCCAGCAGACCATGAAACAGGCTCGCCCAGTGACCTGCAAGACAAGCCTATTAGGCAGTGCCTAATTGCCCTATAGGCCAACCCAAGACTGGGTCTTTGAAGCTTGTAATGTGTATGGATGGGTCTGACGAGCAACTGGTTTCCATTGAGCTGGTTGTGGAATTGAATGATAAGCAGGCAGTTGTATGAAGCAAACTGATGGGGCCCCTCTGCAGAATATGATGAGGGCCCCCTGAGTCTCTCAGATCGATTCAGTGATGCTGACCTAAATAGGGGGCCCTGTAAAGGACGGGTCCTTTGAATTGTTGCCCCTCTGCTCTTTAAGGGTTGCAGGACTCTGATTTGCACCCGTTTGCCAATTGGAAAGATTGAAGGTGTATCTAATTGCACAGATTAGGGAATTACTATTATCAAATCACTATAATGTGCAATTAACAAATGAGCCCTACTTGATGGACTGTCAGACCCTCCTACAAACTCTACAGAGCTATGTCCCAGGCCTGCCATAAACAACCATCTTCAGCCACATTCCTGACCAGCTGTGTGACAATGGACCCAGAGAACATGGAGGGCATTTTCTCCTGCACTGCCCTAGGAACAGATAAATCAGAAAAGGTTGGAACCAATTTCATACGGGAAGCACACTTCCACTGGGAAGTAGAACCACCACGCTTCAACTTTGCAAAGCACACAGAGATGGCAGCGCTATAACCCATGTACATTACATATTACCTTCAAGGCAGAAACCACATCTACCCAATTGCATTTATGTGCATTTGACAGGTACAGTTCCTGCTACTTTGCCTATTGTGCAATCTATGCACATACTTTGTCAATGTGTATGAATAAAATACAGATGAAACATATTGCCAAATTTATTGAGAAACACAAATGTTGTCTGTCCACACGGAAGGATTGCTATTATTTTCAAAGGAATTATGATGCTCATATTTAGTCAACACCTATTTAGCAATAGACACTGGGCGGTAGTAATTGACTAATTGTGAATTATGGAGCATGTGGTCTGCAAACTTTGGTAATCTCTACTGTTTTGAAGATAACAAATGTACTTATTTGCTTCCTCAAATGAAATTGTGTCTGATGGAGTGATCAGACACTCGTTACATCTGACTCGTGACACTTACAACACAATCGGAGCTAGCAAAATATATCGCACAACAAGTAGCTTTGAAGTCCAGGCTGGGCTTGATCATAATTATCCGCTCTATATGTTTGTGTTGATCAATATTTACAAAGAACATTTATTCAAAGAAAAAGTGGCACCCCTGGGCATTATGGACACTGTCTCCAGTCCTGAACTTTTCACCTACAAATCATTGATTTCAGGTGTGCTGGTCTAACTAGTTCTTGGAAGTAAAAGAAGACTACTACACCCAGAATATATAAAGCTATCACACAACAGTCCCAGACAGGAGGAGGCATCCGTAGTGACCTAGAGGAGGTGGTCACCCCGTTGCTCAAATATCTACTCACCTCTACTATGATTTTCCTGGTGATTTTGGAGCTGCAGCCATTTCTTGATGACCATCAATGGTGAAGTAGGCATCAGTCTTTCTCCTTAAGTTGTCATCTGCATTCAGTAAGCCTGCTCACCTGGCTTAGGTCTCAGGACACTGTATGTACAATGACATTAAACTGGTTTAGGTCATTTTTAACAGGCTGGCTGCATGCGTAAAACATGGCTCTAATAACTCTTCTGATGTTGAAGTAAAGTTTGGCCTGACTCAGGGTTTCCCACTTTGTCACTACTTTGTAGAGTTTTCCACAAATTGCACTTCACAGTTGCCAAGTCTAATGGTCTGCAGTGTAGTCCCAGGCAGATCCACAGCTGCACCTTGACGTCTAAGGTCCTCAAGATGAACTTTGGCACAAAAGGCATCGAAGAGCCAGCTTGATGTCTGAACATCAGTGGCTTCAAATTAAATGGAGCAAAGACTGAAGTATTGTTGGTGACTGAAGTCTTAAATCACAGACCACTGAATCACTTAAGGAAACCCAGAGGTGTTTAGCATTTTACCATCTTTACAAAAAGGAAATACATTTAGGAGTTATATGGGGCGTGGAGTTATAATTAGTGGTGAACTCAGTCTATTTTTAAATTGTGCAAATTAAAATAAAACCTCCCATATGCTGGTAAAATACATTACAACGCCCTCGTTGATTTACTTATCAACTCTAACTCGGATCCAGTTAATACCTCATGGGAGGCCTTCACCAGTGTGAAATCCCTCGCCAACATCATGTTCAGTTATGACTGCACAACTGGGCCAGAATATCAATAAGTTCTATTTCAGCAGGACTTAAATTCCCACACTGACTCCTTGGTGCCTAGCACGTTATCTTTAAACAAATATATTTGGTCTATAAGTGCATCAATGAAACAGCAATAGTCTGGTTTTGAGAGAAAAACCCTAAATACTATCCATCTTGCATCGGCCATTCTTGGTCTGCTACTGCTTCCCTGTCGCTGCCTAGGATGGAAAGAATAATGCAGATTTGCACCGGTTGGCACTAAGATTTGCAATTCTCCACATTCGGATGCTATAGACTTGCTAGCATTGATATGCTTCAATAAATGTGCCAACGCCTCCTTTTTGAGGTCTTGGTTTTGATAGTCTAGGAGACCTACTGTCTCTAATATACTTAAAGTTGGCTTTTGGTGCACTCCTTTTTTCAACCACAAGATTTTCACACCCCAACGCTAGCCTGGCAAACGCCGGGTCAGCCCACTCCACTCACGCTTACCGGGGGGACGTAACAAGCTACATTTCCGCGATCTTCCCCACTGGCTGAGGTAACATGGTTGCATCCACTGTCCACTACACTCCAAACACCAGCAGTGTATGTCGACATGGATATGTCTGTGGTCTGCATACTGCAGTCTGTCCAGCACATCCACGCCACCCTTGGCATTGTGTACATGCTTATTCATGGGTCACTTGCCTCCTTCGCACATGCCTGGTTCCCACCCCTCCCCACAGTCTGCTATTGTGTGGCTGAGGTGCCATGCCATTGATGGCTTATGTACATGGCTAGCCCAGTTTAGCACAGTAAGTTGTGCTGTCGTGTCTGGTAGGTGGGCATGTTGTTTGGCATGTTGTATGTGAGTTTGTTACGTGTGCATCCAAAGAGTTGTGAGTTGCATGATTGTGGAGTTGAGGTGTGTGGTGTGTTCATTTGGTACTTACCAACGAGCAGTGAATTCCCATAGGTGCCATCCTTGAAGCGCTGGTTTATAATGGACTGTCAGAAGATGTAGGAATCATGCACACTGTCTGGGTAGTTGGCGACGACATTGGTGAAGAGTCCCCGGTGGTCCACTATTGCCTGCACATTGATGGAATGCGTGTGCTTTCTGTTGCGGTAATTGTGTGAGTGTCGGCAGGGTACACAAGTAGGACATGTGTGCAGTCAATTGCCCCCAACACGTGCGGGAAGCCAGCTATGGCGTAGAAGCCTTGCTTGGTCTCCAGCTGTTCCTGCGCTGTGTTGGGAAAGTGAAGGTGCTGGGGTACCAAGCTGATGATGGTATCCATGACAGTTGTGATGAACTGCGATAGGGCTGGCTGTGAGACTTCTCCGACTCGGGCCGTTGTTGGTTGGAAGGTACCAGAGGCCAACAGGTGCAGCACAGCCAGCAGCTTTGTCTGCAGACGGATGTTGGCTGTCCGCTGTGTGGGTACCGTCAGCCTGTAGGCAATGATGTTGTCACTCTGGGTTTAAGTGATGCAGGCCCAGTCCTTCATACCAGGGCAGGAAAACAGCAGGCAGTAAGGCAGCACAGCAAGACAGGAGTCCAGCAAAGCAGCAGTCCAGCAGAGTGGCAGTCCGTCAACAGCACAGCAGTACTTTTTCCTGGCTTCACAGGTCGAGAGGTATACTGAAGTGGTGGTGTCTGAGGTCCACTACTAGTGGGGGAGACTTCAAAGACATGCCTTTTGAAGTGCAGAGAGGTCCTCCATTTCTGCCCTGGCTCCAGACTCACTACATGGGGGTATGCAGCCCTCTGTGTCGGCACAAGACACAGCCCATTCAGGTGTAAGTGAGGCTGGGTCGAGCCCCTCCATCCCATCCTGCCAGAATGGCCCATCAAGTCACACCTAAGCTCCCATTGTGTGTGGCTATCTAGGGGGAATACACAAAGCCCAACTGTCACCTACCCCAGACATGTGATCAGAGACAGGCAGCAGGCACCAAATGGCTAAAGTAAGAAAACTCCAACTTAATAAATGTGGTATTTTTTTAATTGTAATCTAACATCTGACTTCATCATGTGTTGTGATTTTAAATTGTGCTTCTAGGGACACCAAACTTGAAAAGTCTATCTCTTCACAATTGGGAATTATACTTATGAAATGTAATAAGGAAATCCCAATGTTATCCTATCGAAGCAATAGGCCTTGCAGTAGTAAATAACGAATTTGAGAGTTTTTCACTACCAGGACATGTAAAACTTAGAAATACATGTCCTGCCTTTTACATACATTGCACCCTGCCCACTGGGCTGTCCACTTAGGGATGACTTATATATATTTAAAAATAAGGGACGGTTAGGGCCAGGTAGACATGGCAGTGTAAACTGCCCACACAGGTTCTGCAATGGCAGGTCTGAGCCATGGATAGAGGGCTACTTAAGTGGATGCCACAATAAGTACTGCAGGCCAACTAGTAGCGTTTAATTTATATGTAATGCACTGTAATAGATACTAATAAATACATTTACTATGGCAATGGGGTATGAGCCAATGTTGTCAAGTTTCAAGGAGAAAGCAAGTGCACTGTAGCACTGAATAGCAGTGGTAAATTGCTAAGCGTTTTAAGACCAACAAAGATGAGGTCACAAAAATAGTAGAAGGAAAGCAAAAGGTTTGGGGGTAACCCAGCAGAGAGGGCCATTTTTAAATAACATGGGAGTGTAGGGAACAATCTACAAGACTGTGTGCACCAATTTGGGATTACACAATACATTTGGCATTTTTAGACACCAGGAGAACAAGTGATTTGCCCAGGATCAAACCATTTTGGGCCAAGCACCTAGACCAGGACTTGAACATATGGTCCCCACGTTCCAAAGTCAGCATCTCTATCAAATTGGCCATATAGGTTTGAGTCGTAAAAAGAGCCCCATACAAAACCTAATCCTGATCAGCAAACGTAAGATTAGCATCATTTTGCCTCCACAGCTGTCACTGAGGAGTACCAAGGTTGTTTCCAGGTTAGGAAGTTATTAAAATGAGGGAAATGTTAGCAAGGGCTTTTTCAAGTGTATCTGCAATCCTAACCCTGCACCTAATAAATGAGGTGTAAACTACTTGGCAAATGAAGTAAAGTAAACAGGATACCACTAATTTTCAGGGTTGTGTGAGGGAAGGGAAGTACTAACAAGGAAGAACTAAAAAACTAAATAATGCTTCTAGAATTTCACAAATATTCTAACTCAAAGTATGTAGGTATTTGGCAGTTCCCCCAATCTGCTGTTGTAGATTTAGGGAGGGCAGGTATTCTCCTGGAAAGTTTACAAAAGTGTTACCTTCCCTGACAAAGGCATATCACTTTTGTCAATCAGGCGAAAGTCATGAATCTCAGCTATACATATTATTACGCATGCCACCAAGAGCTTTATGCATTATTTAAGAATTGTCCTTTTTTCCACAGAAGAAATATGGATACTCTACTAGTTAAATACAACTCCAAACCGAAACAATAGATATTGTTAGTCACCAGTTGTCAAAACTTCATTCGGCTGTATGCCAACCATCAAAGAATGCATCATAAAAACATTTCATGATAATAAAATACAAGCAATAAATTATAATTCCATAACGATGACGGTTACAAATAACCCAATGTCAATCTCTTGAGGCAATTTGATCGCAGACAAGGAACTATGATACCTAAATGGAACAACATTTCAATCAGGTTAATACCAAAGGCAGAGATGACATCTATACACAAAGTCCTTGTAGGTGTCGAGTTCAATTTCCAAAGTTAGTCAGTATCATAACATAATTCCACATAAGGGAGTCTTAAGTCCTAGGCATAGTAATATAATCAACATACAAAGTGATCATTTTCCAACGGTATTCTGATGCCTAACAGCCGTGGAAATATACTTATAAACTATTAAGCAAATTAATAAATCATTTAAAATCAGTAAGTGATGTAGCGCAGCCTGACACTTTCGAATGTTTAAAAATCGTAAAAGCAGGTTTTAAATAGGCACATCTTGATTTGGTATAAAGTTTACAAAAAAACATAAAATGCAAAGTGCTCTGAACTGACTTTGAGTCACATGGACACAGATCCAAATTGGCGTTGCAGTGCGCATCACGTGGGTATGAAACCAGTAAGTGGGAAGTACCCATCCTGAACCTTATCAAATAAAACATTTTAACATGACTGAAATAAAAAGTGAAGTAGAGTGCAATACCTGGGGAGCAAACTAACAAGGAATGGTCAACAACCCTTTTTTTCCCCTCTCCAGGTTATCTCTAACCAGATACAAATGAGTTAAAAATTCTCTTTTTAGCCTGGCTCTTGATATTTTGGCTAGGTTACTGGGGCTTTTAAGGCAGTCTAACAATCTCAATTTCTCAAGCTGATCATTAATATAAGTGATCCAAGGGATTTTTAAAAAAAATAATCCAATTTTGCATCTGCAGATGGTGGCAGCGGTGCTTTTAGGGACTGTCAAAAGTCGTTTCATGAACGTGTTCTATGCTTTCTGTAGGCCCTTGATGTTACAAGAGCCCCAAACTCCGGCACCGTACAAAGTAAAAGCACACGTACAGGCTTTATAGATATCAATGATTGCTTTGATGGGCCGAGAGCCTAACTTTTGATAAATCTAAACATAGCCTCCATATTTTGATTGAAACCCCTAGTCTTAGCCTCAACTAGGTGACACCAGGAACTTTTTTGATCAAACAAAATCCCTAAATAAGAAAAGGTCGGCACATCAAACAATTTTTCATTAATTATGTAACATGTCTTTAGAATCTTAGGGTATTTACCCACCACCATGATATGAGATTTCGCTACATTGTTTTAAAACCAAGATCATTCATGAAGTTGTTAAAACTAGTTAAAACTAGTTAGAAGCCTCTGCAACCCCACCCCAGTTCTGGACAACAATATGGAGTCGTCCGCGTATAACAGAGCTGGCAGTGACCTATGACTTACCTGAGGAGCATCCACATTCCCTTTTTTAATTTGGCTTTCTAGGTCATTTCTGTATAAACAGAATAAAAAGGGAGCAAGGACGCAACCCTGACGGACCCCGCGATCCATCCTTATTGGGGCAGTAAGTTCACCACCTGCTCCATATCGAACTCTCCCTGTCACTTCCTGATACATAGCTGCTAGAAAATGCACAATGGGTGGGTCAATGCCCATAGTCAACATTTTCTCCCAGAGCATTCCTCTCTACACTCAGTCAACGACAGACATCAAGCCCATGAATCCAAGATAGAGAGATCCAAGCTTGGCTAAGGTGTATTTACCTATGACCAGGTGCAGGTTAAGTCACTGTTTGAAAGTGCCCAAGCCTCTCCTGAAGCCATATTAAAGGTCAAAAAAGCTCCCACTTTCTGTTACCCAATCCTCCAACCTCCCCGATATTACTCGGCCCATAATCTTACAAGAACAATCAATTAGAGATATGGGCCGGTAACATTTAAGGTCCGACTTATCACCCTTTTTAAAAATGGGAACTATTGTCATTACTCTCCATGATTCAGGGGGACCAATGGCCACATAGCATTTAAAAATGTTTGTTAGCAGTGGAAGCCACAGGGGAATATTGGCTAAGAACAAGTCTGCGGGGATACCGTTGGGGCCCGAGGCCTTGTTCTTCACAGTCTGAGATAGAGCCCTTTCCACCTTGTCTATTGTTGGAGGTGCCAAAGTTAATGCCCCATATTGAAAATTAGTGCTGGGGTCTGAGTCGCTGCCAATTTTATAAAGACCAGAGAAGTGATCTACCCAAGTATCAGGCATAATTGTAACATCGATACTTCCATTATTGGTACCGTTAAAATAACCCTCGTTGACAGTTTGGCAAAAAAGTTTAGAGTCTTTACTCCTGCAGGCTACATGAAGTTGCTCCCAAGCATCTTGCCTAATTTCTCGCTTACGTTTCTCTAGCGCCTGCTTATATTCAAGTCGTGACTTTTTTACCTGTAGTATGTTTCGGGGTTTAACTTTTAATGTCTTTTATTAATTTATTGTGTAAGTGTGTGCATTGACTATTAAACCACCTTTTATTTCCCCGTGGTCTATCTCTTTGTTTCTTAGTCAATACCACCCTTATTGTCTCCGTTATAGCCTCAAAGGATGTTATCATTACTTGAGGATTTATACTGTCTTCCAGGCAGATCAAGACTTGGTTTAAATTAGTTTTTATTATCTGATTTAGAACAAAATCAGGGTAAAAAATGGACCACTTCCGTAATAACCCCTTGTTTTTATCATGAGTTAGTGGGGATAATCGGATGGGGGTGGTTGAATCATCAGATTGGCTCTCAAACTCCACAATTAAGGGATCATGATTACTAAAACAGATTTTGTATATAGTAAAAGTCACAAGCTGTGTATTAAACTGCTCAGACAGAGCAATAAAATCAATTAAAGTGCCTTTGCTTTTCCCAACATAAGATACTTAGTCACCAGATAATCAACTAGAGAACCAACGAGAACTTTTTTTTGTTGCGTTTGAGCCTATGTCCAGCAAAAAAAACCTTATTATTGCTAAAGTGAAGCTTTCATTAGGTATAACATGCTATATCAGTAAATGAGAGGAATAAACAACAAATATATTTTGCAAGTAAATATAAAATGTAACAAATGCTGATCGAGACAGTTCTATAGTGATATACATTTATAAAGGAAGCACGTTCAAGTAAGACATGAAAGGTATGTGTTCTAATCACAAGTGGAAGTAATTACTGGGATAGTATATTTTAAGTAAAGCATAGCCCTGTTTAAAATATGAGTATATTTGTACCACAGCTGAAGGATATATTGATGATCCAGAAGGTTACACATAGCTCTACATTTCCACAATCCTGTGATAAATAAGCAACTGAAAACAACCTCAGTGGTTCAATATCCTTCACCTTTTCCAGTCTGTTTAAAGAGAATCCTTGTCCATGGTTCATCTTAGAGGGGTCTATTGTTAGGCTCATTTTTATAGAAAGCCTTGACCTCACCAGTATAAACTTTTACTTGAGTATACTGAGTACCATTACATTCAATAATATTAAAATAATGTACCCTGATTCAGCTCACATATTGAACGACATCCTCCTTAACAGTAAACATCGCAGCTCCAGCTGTCATCAACCACTCCATGGATTTGTCTCTATCAAATCACTTCTAAAAGAAGAAAAAACAATAGATTGATCTGTCGCCAAATATGCCATTGTTCCTTCCCATGCAAATGAATAGAGCTGCATCATCCTTCTTTCAGGAAAAACAATGCTCTTTCCAACATCTAAATAGGTTTTTGCCCCAGGGAGAGCATGGTATCGATGGTGACTGCAACATCAGATGACATTAAGCCTAAGGTGGAGTCTTTTTGAGAAGCAAAACCTCTGCCATTAGACAAGTCTGCTGCCTACAATACAGTCCATAATCATAACCAGTTGGTATCCAAGGCATTCCCCTCATTGTTTCTATCCTCAGTAACAAGATATGGAACTGCATGAAGTCACTCTAGAACTAAACAATTTGCATCATCATGAATTCCTTGGAACAGTGATTCTTAACTTGTGGTTGGGGAATCCTGGGGGGGCTGGGGAGGATGGATGGTCAGTGAAGCTTTCTCAGGGGGGTCCATTACTACGTAGAAAATAAAATAACAGCAGATTAATAAAGTATAAAACAACAACAAAGAAGCAAAATGCAAAACTGAAAATGTTTAAAACATTCTATAAATATGAAGGAATTTGAAATTGTGGGCTAAAATTTAAGGGCATCATCACCATCACAGGCCGTCGGTGGCGGTCCCACCGACAGCCAGCTGTTTTGTCTGACTGCCGCATTATGATGCAGGAAGTAGGATCCTTGAATCTCGAGGGACGGACCACCACATCCTACAGGATCTACTGATCCCGTCGGGGCGGCTGTTGGAATCGTGATGTTGAAAGGAGGCAGTGCCTGCTCAGGCACTGCCGTCAGAATAACAATGTCCCTTTCCAAATGCCTTTTCATGGCGCTCTCACCACCATGAAAAGGCAGATGGAAATTGTGTCCCCCATGGACCACTGCTGAGTGGCCGAGGGAGCACCACAGTCCCCCACACAACCATGCACCTGTTCTAGGCACCATATGGTGTCTGGCACACAGTGCATGGATGTTTGTAAAGTGCCTTTTTCTACTGCGGCTTGAGCTGTGGCCCTTTTTCAGGCTGCAGCAGAACCTACAGTAGAAAAAGGTATTTTACAACTGCCTGCACGGCGGCTGTATCGTGATAGGGTGGGCAGGACTACCACCACATTGTCGGTCGGTTATCTGCACGCGGCGATGAGTCATCTTAATGTGCCCCTAAATTGCTATCCTAAGATCGATTTATGGGAGCAGTGTAGGTACATCAACTAGAGTATAGTCTGGATGATGGGAGGCCTTAATTGAATTTAGGAAAGCTCCAACCTTACTATTAAAATTTTGATTTTTTTGAGGTGAATTAAATAGCATATTTTTATCATTTGTGTATTTGTTTGGTGAATGCTTGTTTATATAATTTTTGATATTGTTTTGCGGTTCAAATCATTTAAATTGCCAGGGCCAGCATCCGCAGATTCCAGCAATGACTCGGTAGGGGTCCCCGCATTACAATAGGAATTCATTCGGGGTCCCCAAATTCTACTAAAGTTTTCACAAAAGGGAAAATGTTAAGATCCGCTGCCTTAGAGCACTGAAAACATAACTCTTCCTGAGCACATAATTATTATGACATAATTTACACTTAGATAAAAGGATATGTATTTACTTGCACAACTACATCTATTCTCACTCTCTTCAACACCTTTGTGTACAGCAAAACCGCTACATCATACTTTGAGCATTTTTCCAAACCTCACACATCACCAGGCACCTCAAAAACAGGTCCAAAAAGCACTAATATCCCTCTCGACCATTTTCTTAAGAAAATGAGCCACTTTTCTGCTCAAAGTGAACATATGCAGCAGTCAATCTTTCGATGCAGGTACATGTGACTGCCTTAAAAGAACAAGAATGGGAAGGATGTTTGATGTCTGTAGCAAGGCTATTGGTACAGTAAGGCAGGCCAGCAGTAGGGTGGCATGTTCCACACCTTTATAGCTAGTTTTGAAGATTGACCTAATGAGTTTCAGGTCTTGACATTGCTGCAGATGTGATTTCTCTGTGTTCTGCAACAACCATTTGAACTGGAGAGCATGCCAGTTTTATAGGCATGTATTTCAACTTAAAAAACTTGGGAAGCATTCTCATTAACCCATGTGCTGTTCATTTTGTGGTCTAGCCTGGATGTGGTTTTTGTTGGTATCTGTTTATCCAGTGCAGTGGAGCTCCAATTGTAGAAGGTGTGTACATCTCCTTGCAATATGTTTATTGGGGGTTCTTTCTTGGTAGGTATTTATTTGGTGGATGTCTAGTTTTTTCTATTGCCTGTATGAGCATTTGTTGTTGGTTTTTGGTGTTTTTAGAGCGTTGTCATTGATGGATGTGTTGATCTTGAAAGTGATGATGCTGTGGCTGCTCCAGCTCAAGGGGGAGTTGTCTGTATCTTTAGCTAGCCTAAGGGTGAATATATGACATCTAGTGTGTGTCCTGTATAGTGTGTTGGACCAGAAATGATTTGTAGGATGTTGAAGACTTCAAGGTTGGTTGTGATAGCTGTTGTTAATGATAGGTTCTTCTTGTCAAAAAACCCATATGTTGAGGTCCTTCAAAATGTATAATTTTGGGTGGCCCAGATGGATGTTATTTACTCTATCTAGTACGACAATTTTAAAGTTGGTATTGCTGCGTGGTAGTCTATATATTAAGAGAAAGGAATAAGTTATAGTTGGACTGGGATGACATTGTATCATGAAGGATTCACAGTTGTCCATGTTGAGGTTTTCAACCATTGATATTTTAAGTGATTTTTAGGTCTCGCCTGAGCCAGCGCATGCGCTGCACTAGCGAGTGGGCTTCAGAAATCCGACCACATGCTTTTTGTGTGGCCTAAAGCGTGCGGTTACCGCACGGTTACGCGCACAGGCGCCATGTGGCTTTCCTCTCTCGTCATGACTCATTAAGCGCATCGCTCGTGGGCACCCTCATGATTGCGCCGCGGGGCCGCGCTTGTGTTTTAGTGCTTGTTGATTCATGCCACTCATTCTGTGTAAGGTGGGGGACAAGCACGTATGGTAAACATCTCCATTATAGCTAGCATTTAGCGTCTTCTCCATCGCCGCGTGTATGTGCATGCGACGTAATTGCTTTAAAAGAGCAACGTTACTGCAACCGGCCGCCTCCTGGATCCATACCCGAGCCGCCAACGGGTAAGTGCCTTCCTTGCCTTGCAGTCCCTAATGAGCGGACGCACGGCCTTTTTTCTATTTTTACAATGCGTTAATTCAGGTTGGTTAGGAAATTCCCTAAGCCGCTTGCAGACACGTTTACTCAGAGTTTGACCCGTTGATGTGTCGGCGTTTCACGGCTACAATTTATCTGTAATTTATGTCTTGCCAAGCCGCTCACCCTCTTTCTCCGTGGCTTTCTGGGATTTCTAAATCACAATTACCACAACCTTCATGTTTTACTCCGCAATTAAGTCTGTTCTCATGTTTGTAAATATATTACTTTCGAACACCCCATGACACTTTTACGATAATATTTGCAAGATTAGCTTTTGACCCTTTTAAGCCTGCAGACAGTTTAATAGCACGGACAGTGTCCGTTTATACATCACATTTTATAGTGAATTGGTACCACATCATATGGCTCACGGTAAAACCGTGTTCAAGATTATGCATAATGTAACCTCTCATGGCTCTCTCACTGACTGTCATTAATCCCAAAGGTGTTCGGAAGGGGGTGCGGGTCTTTACACAATATGCTCCTCCTAAATACGACTCCCACCATTTCTCCCCTCTTTTCTTTCTCCCCTCTTTTCTTCCTCTCCTCTCTTTTCTTCCTCCTCTTTTCTTTCTCCCCCCTTTTCTTTCTGCCCTTGTTGGTCTTTCCCCCCTCATTTCTTTCTCCCCTCTTTTCTTCCTCTCCTTTCTTTTCTTCACCCATTTTTTTCATTCTCCTACTGTTGTTATTTCTCCCTCTCTCCCCTTTCCCATCTTTTCTTTCTCCCCTCTCTTTTCTTCCTCCCCTCTCTTTTCTTTCTTCCCTCTTTTCTCCCCTCTCTTTTCTTTCTCCCCTCTTTTTTCCTTCTCTTTTCTCCCTTCTCTTTTCTTCCTCCCCTCTTTTCTCCCCCTCTCTTTCCTTCCTCCCTCTCTTTCGTTCCCCCTCTCTTTCCTCCCCCCTCTCTTTTCTTTACCCCTCTCTTTTCTTTCCCCGTCACTTTCCTTTCCTGAGGAAATGCAATGCCGCGGCTGGATGTGCTGGATAATACATACTTTTTTTTTCTGCAGTTGTGTATGGAACTGACTAAGAGCGGTATTTCTTATTAGGGAGTTCACTCTTTGCTATTGTAATTCTTGTACGCCTATCTATATGGTATTAATAACCCCCGTTGCTCATGCTTCCCAATCGCGGAAATCTCATATTTCAGTATGACATCTTCACTTTGAGTTAAGAAGGTGAAAGCTCACTTGGTTAATGTACCTAAAGTTAGAATTTCATTAAGTTATCACTAGGAATGTTTATAACACTTTGGTGACATAAAAAACAAGCATTGGCATAGCCAATAGGTCTCGCCTGGTTGACCTTATAAGTGTTTAGTTATCCAGCACAATATCCTTGGTGCAACAACATTAACCCCTTCCATGCTCATGACGGAACGATTCCGTCATGAGCATCGGTTGAGCTGTGCTCATGATGGAACCGTTCCGTCATGGCCCCGCCCGCGCTCGAACCCTTCAGCACCGCGGGGGAATCCGCGCAGCGCTGAAGGGGTTAAATGCTGCATGGCTAAACCGTTATAAGGTCCCAAATGCGAGACCTATTGGATATGCCAATGCTTGTTTAATTAGTCTTACATTTTATTTCTATGTGCCTTTTTCCATTACGCCTTCATAAACATTCATCTACAAAGGAGTGCTATAGTGTCTAAACTTACCAACAGAGGCACTGCTATTCAGCATCAGTGCAGCACCACATCAGCATCACTTCAGCAAAACAACAACTCGGCATCACTGCATTCTCCACTACACCTAAGCACCAATACAGCACCACCACCTCAGTATCACTAAGCATCATAGCTTAAAAACATTGCCAAAGCCAATAGCTCCGGCTAAACACTTATAAGGTCACAAAGGCGAGACCTATTGGCTATGCCAATGCTTGTTTATGGATGACAGCGAGTCCTCCTACATTTTTGCCAATATGATTTTTGTTTGTGATGAAAAAGTCAGGGGGGATAGTTTTGTGGCATGTGGGTGCAAAATCTTTCCTGCACCATGTTTCTGTAACATAGGTGAGATCTGGTGTTGTTTCTGAGAGTTGGTCACAGATGCTTAAGGGATTTTTATTCATGGATCTTGCATTGAAATATAGGCATTTTAGTTTTTGTGTTTCTTTCTTTTTCATGTCACCGTGCTTTGAGGGGGATGTGTGGTGTAGTATGAGTGGAGATAGAGGGGCATAGTGCATTTTGATGTGGTTGGTGTGGGAGGTATTGTGTTTGGGGACTTTGGTCGAGGTAGAAAGGAGGTTTGTTAGTCATGGAAATGAGAATTTTGAGATATGTTTGAGTGCACACTTGCTTTTTGTGGCGGTAGGGGTGTTGTAACTGCCGCGTTGTCTGCTGTTTTGAATCTGGGTATTTGCAATAGGACGGTACAATTAGAGAACTTTGTGACCATACATTCACGTCTTCCCTTGATTTTTAGGAAGTGGGTTATGGAAATTTTGCTAAACATGCATAGCTTATGTTTTGGCTATAGTTAATTTAACTTATCTACTAGAAGTTTTTTTTTTTTTTTAAATCCTGGTCTAGGAATATCCTTCAAAATTAGAGCAAAATGGTTTTCAATTATTTTAGCTTTTTATTTGATAACAATTGAGTCAGACTATATGTGCTTGATATATTTCCCTGTTTTCTCTTTTGGAAACTGGACGCATATGTCCTTAATTTCTTGTTTTCTAAAACACCACTAACACGGCATGAAATCATTTTGCCTTAGCGCCAAACTATAACTTGCATCAAAAACAGATTTCTCCCTTACCCAATACATTAACAGCAAAATGGTGCAAATAGATTTGCCTTGTTTTTCTGTGTTTTTTAACTAGTGAAAAGTTTTATAATCGTGGGGCAATAGTGTGTATGGTATATTTAGTGATAGGAGAACTGTTTTGCACGTCTTCTGTAAAAAAAAAAAGAAGAAGGAATATCATAAAAATATCTTTTGGACCTGGCGCCTTTTATAGTCATCGATTGTACATATATGTGTTCTTTATAGCTAGGAAATAGGTTGCTGGTTCTCTGCTACCATTTTCTGTAATTCCCAGTAAATTGAAACATATATATTCAACAACACATGTACAACATCACATATTCACCCAAGATAAAGCTTTGCTTCTACGCCTGATACAACTATGTAAATGACTTTGAATTAGCAACAATTCCCTTCTCGGAGTCATGGCTACAGTTAAAAGATTCTGCACTTTGCACTCCTTCCGGCAACATCCCTGTTATGTATAACTTAAGCATAGTGTTCGCTTCCAACTAAATATTATGCGAAAGGTAATAGCCACCAGGTGTGGAATGAAAAAAAGACAGTCATCAGGGCTGGATTCGTTTTAGATACTAATGTGCTTGCAGGATAATTAGATCACCAATGGAGCATGAATGGTACCTAATTAGCATAACTGGAAACACAGCAATTGTGCTGACATTTTTTCATTCTGTTCAGATATCAGGATTGTCCCATCTTACCCTTTAATGTTGCAATTAGTGCCTTCCTGGTACTGCTGTCCGCGTGTGTTTTTAACGTTGACATGCTTGTCGCTAAGTTGACTTTGGTTGTGTGGTATAACATGGATCATGGACGCCTCCTCGGATCCGAAATACAGATAAGTCCATGAGGTTTTGCCTTCTAATTACAAGAATCTGCATAAAGACATTGCGGTGAGCCAGAACAGACAAAAAAAAAAAACACAGGAAAGCTTTGGGCAGTGATGACAGAGAATATAAAAGAGGAACCAGAAGGTGATTTGGTAAAAGCCTGATTCAGCACTCGTCAGTTAATTGGTCGGCAAGAACAAGTCTGCACTTTGCAGTGTAATCCACAATCAATCACCCAGGGATGCTAAATAGGAACAGACAAAGCATTACAGATGTAAATATTAAAACTTTAATGCAATGTTAACGTATCCAATATTAAGACTAGACTTTAAAGAGCTGTGCTATTCTCTAAAGGATATACCTTCAAAAGGGATATAGATATGCTACAGAATGACATGATTAGCATTTAGAATTTTTTTGCAGTCCAAAAATGTGATTTGTCGTTAAGCCACCTGCACCGAAATGACTGCGGACAAACAGGCATAAGGTGCACTTAGGCAAAGAATGTTGACACGGATCCCTTATTGAAGTGGTGGACAGATTGAATCATTTTCTCATTGATTAGCTCTTAAAAGGCATTTCTCTGCGGTACCATCTTCAGCATGGACCCCACCTGTTGATGGACCGATTATGTTTCGAAATGTGTGGGATATAATTTGTGGTGATAAATGCGCAGTCAAATTTCCTATACCCTACTATAAATTTAGGCTCTGGCACAGTCAATAGGTCTGGCTTTAACTGAAAGTGCATGGATGATTCAAACCTTGCAGTCACTCAACTATCCAGCAATAAACCCACTTACTCATGATCCTTGCACATGCACCCTCATCCTGCACTCAAGCATCTTTTCATTCACTCATTAACTCATTCTTGTGTTCATCCACTTAACTATTCACAATACCATAAACAAAACACACCAGTCAATGAAGAGACAGCTTCAGTTATCAGCCAGACCTACTGGTTTTGCTACTGTCTTGTTTTGGGTGTGAGAATGTTTCCGGTATTGTGTGACTGTGGGTGTGTGACGGGTGTGAAAGTGCTTTTGATAGTTTGCAACTGCTAGTCTGTGACAGGTATGAGATTGATATCAGTATGGTGAGACTGCTACTCTAAGTCGTTTGAGAGTAGACTATGTCGTGAGTACCTGCTAGTCTTTGAGGGGATGAGAGTGATGTTGGATTGAGACCGCTATTCTGTGAGGAGTGTGAGGGTTCTGTCTGTAGTGTCAGACTGCTACTCTGAGAGGGGTCTGATTACTGTTGGTAGTGTGTGACAACTTGTTTATAAAGGATGTGAGTGTCCACCCGGTAGACTATGATTGCAACTTGAACGGGTGTGGGGATGGATGCTATTGTTAGTTTGGAACTGCTGGTATATGCAGGGTTTAAAAGAATACTTTTGGTAGTTTGTGCATTGTATACAGTGAGGGGTGGGAGAGTGATGTGTGACTCCTAGTCTGTGAGAGGTGTGAAAGTGCTGTTTATATTAATGATATTTTGATTTTTCATCACAGGGGCTTTAACAGTTTTCGTGTTGTCATTTTTAAAATGTATTTATTTGTTAGAAAAGTTTTATAAAGCGCGAACAAGACCCACCCACCAGGGCATCAGAGCGCTGTACAATGAAGCCAGCTGGTAGGCTGGTACCAGAGGACATAATATATAGCTAACCTTATGCAGTAGAAGAGCAACGGAGACAAAGTAGACATGTAAACAGTTAACAAGATGAAGATAGCAAAGTAGACAAGAGAATACAGGGTTGTAGGTCAACACCTTTAGTTTGTAAGGCTACCGAACTATTGTCACATGTAACTGTTCCGGAGCAGACCTTTGACTTCTTGTTTAAATGCATAGGTCGAGGGGTTCATTCTGATTTCTGGTAGGAGAGCGTTCCAAATTCTCAGAGCAAGACATGAGAAGGTGCGGCTGTCAGTTCTCTATGTTTTGAACTTTGGTGGTTTCAGCAGTAGAGTGTGTGAACTTCTTAGTGTGCGATTCCCACCCGATAACTCAAGTTTATTTGCCAGGTAAGTGGGCAGGTTCTGATGAAGCACTTTGTGCATTAAGCAGGCTAGCTGATATCTGATCCTTGTATCAATGGAGAGCCAGTTGCGTAGGAGTAGGTCTGTTGTGATGTGGTGACACTTTCTAGGGTTTGTGATCAGTTTGGCAGCAGAGTTCAGTGTGGCCCTTAAAGGGGCCAGTTTAGCTTTGGGGAGCCCTGTCAGAGTTGCAATTCCGTAATCTAAATGGGAGATAACTAGGAATTGGACAGCTTGTTTCAGGTCGGTAGGCGTCAGGAACGGTTTGATTTTCCTTAATGTGCATAGTTAGTGATTGGCTCCTCTTGTTGTTGCACTGATGGGATCTTGCATATTCAGGCATTTGTCCAGGATTAAGCCAAGTGATCTAGTGGAACTCAGAACATTGGGGATGCAATTGAGAGCTGTTAGTTGTTTGAGCCAGTCCTGAATGGTTGCAGTATGATTGTGGGGGGCAAGCAGGGGGAATTCTGTTTTGAGTGTATTCAACATAAGGTGGTTGTGATTTAATTACTGCTGAGTTTTCAAAAGAGCATGGTTGAGAGTAGTTATCTCATCCGGTGAGAAGATTTACATATACAGTTGAGTATCATCCGTGTACATGTGATATTGTATGTCCGACCGTTTCAGAATTTCTGTGAGAGGTTCCGAGTATAGATTGAAGAGAGTGGGTGAGACTGTGGATACTTGTGGAACTCCAATAGAGACTGGCTTACGGTTGGATAGGTCACTATTGATTTTGATTCTTTGAGATCTATTTTGGAGGAAAGAGGCAAACCAATTTAGGACTGGACCTGATAACCGCATCCTTGTTTCTAGAAGGTTGATTAGTTTGTCAGGTTTGATCGTGTTAAATGCAGCGGAAAGATCCAGCAGAATAATTAGGCATGGTTCGTTTTGATCAAGTATTCTTAACACATTGTCTACTATGTGTGTTAATGCAGTTTTGGGACTGTGACCAGATCTGAAGCCCGATTGGTGTTGGTCAAGTTGTTGAAAATGCTCAATGTGGTTGCAGAGTTGTGTATGAACGTACTTCTCAAGAAGTTTGGACAGAGTCATGATATTGGATATTGGTCAGAAGTTGTTAGGATCAGATAAGTCTGCCTTAGGTTTCTTTGGGATGGGGTGACTTGCCTGATCTTGAGGCAATCAGGAATCACTCCTTGTGTGAGTGATTCATGTACAATCTTCAACCATAGAGGGAAAATGGACAAGATATGTTCATTAAAGAGTTTGGAGGGCATAGGATCAAAGAAGTGATTTCACGGTTTTCATGTAGTCATGATGTTAAGCAGTTCAACATCGTCCGAGAGTCTGAAGGTATTCCAAGAAGCATAATTTTTTTGAGTGTTGGCAACCAATTCCACCAGATGAGAGCTTATCCCAGTTGTTCCTGAGGCGTCAGTGAAGAGAGCCTGATTTTGTAAGTCTTGTAGGGAGAGTTGCAGATCTAGGGTACAATTGAGAGCTGTTAGTTGTTTGAGCCAGTCCTGGATGGGTGCAGTATGATTATGGGGGGCAAGCAGGAGGAATTCTGTTTTAAGTGTATTCAACATAAGGTGGTTGTGAGATAACTACTGCTGATTTCAAACGAGCATGGTTGAGAGTAGTTATGTCGTCCGGTGAGGAGATTTTCGTATACAGTTGAGTATCATCCGTGTATATGTGATATTGTATGTCCGACCTTTTCAGAATTTCTGTGAGAGGTTCCAAGTATGGGTTGAAGAGAGTGGGTGAGACTGCGGATTCTTGTGGAACTCCAATAGAGACTGGCTTACGGTTGGAGAGGTCATTATTGATTTTGATCCTTTGAGATCTATTTCGGAGGAAAGAGGCAAACCAATTTAGGACTGGACCTGATAACCGCATCCTTGTTTCTAGAAGGTTGATTAGTTTGTAGGGTTTGACCGTGTCAAATGCAGGGGAAAGATCCAGCAGAATAATTAGGCATGGTTCGTTTTGATCAAGTATTCTTAACACATCGTCTACTATGTGTGTTAATGCAGTTTCGGTACTGTGACCAGATCTGAAGCCTGATTGGTGTTGGTCAAATAGTTGAAAATGCTCAATGTGGTTGCAGAGTTGTGTATGAGCGTACTTCTCAAGAAGTTTGGACAGAGTCATGATATTGGATATTGGTCAGAAGTTGTTAGGATCAGATAAGTCTGCCTTAGGTTTCTTTAGGATGGGGTGACTTGCCTGATCTTGAGGCAATCAGGAATCACTCCTTGTGTGAGTGATTCATGTACAATCTTCGACCATAGAGGGAAAATGAATGAGATAAGTTCATTAAAGAGTTTGGAGGGCATAGGATCAAAGAAGTGATTTGACGGTTTTAATGTAGTCATGATGTTAAGCAGTTCAGCATCGTCCGGGAGTCTGAAGGTATTCCAAGAAGCATCATTTATTTGGGTGTGGGGAACCAATTCCACCAGATGAAAGCTTATCCCAGGTGTTCCTGAGGGGTCGGTGAAGAGATCCTGATTTTTTAAGTCTTGTAGGGAGAATTGAAGATCTAGTTCAATCTTTCTTGTTTTTTCAATGCAGGGGGTTGAAAATTCTTCGCTCCTTGGGAGTCCTTGAGTGCCACAAGTAGGTTAGAGTGGTTCGTTTGTTGATTGATGATTTCGAAGAGTTTTTTGGGTCTGTTTTTGGCCTTCTCTAGCTGTGATCTTAAGTGATCAAATTTGCTGGTGCGTATAAGTTTGTTATAAGCTTTCCTTGTCTTTCTTAGTTGTTTGAAGTTGTCTAGGGAGGGAGAATTTCTCCCTGTTCTTTCATCAAGTCTTAGTTTACGTTGTTCCTCGTTGAGGGAGCTGTTGAACCAGGGTTTAGAATGCTTGCTAGGGATTCTTTTGAGTTGCAGGGGAGCCAGTGCATCGAAGATATCTGTCATGGAATGGGTGTAATGATTGGTGAGTTCCTCGAGATTTATCATGGTAGGGGGTGGCAGCAGAAGATTACTGCTCATGATGGTAAGATCATTTACATTGATGTTTCTCAGCTCACGTGCCCATTGAGGACATAGCTGAAGACACACTGTATGTATTTAACAATTGATGAGCCTTACTCTTGAAACAACTCTGTAGCAGTTGTTCCTCCACTTAATGATCCAAGTTGGTCAGTTATTTATTTTCAAGAACCTTTGAGTTGCCAACCCATTCATCACGCCCAATAATCAACGATCTTCACACAGATCACTGACATCCACATCAGGTGCAGAATCATTTTTGTTTCCTGGTGTCACCAACCATCAGCAAAGTTTCTCAGACCAGTCCCCTTGATCCACTAGCAATTACATGCACTCACTCTGCACTCTAGGATTGTGGCTACACCCTTACATAAACAGTTCTGCAGCAGTTTCTAGCAACTGCTCTCATTGGCAGTCCCAAAATAACACCCATGAAGTCAATTCAGCATTCCTTCATGTGTGTGCATACTGTATGTGTGAAGAACAGTGACCTTTACATGCAAGACATGTGCATAACACTGAACTATATTTGTGAGCAGGTACAATTATTATACTGTGTATGTGTGGAAGAGTGGCATTCTAGTGTATTTTATAAAACAGCATTGCATAGTGTAGACTCTGCCAAACTCCTTCATCACCCACTGGGAAGGATAAGTGACAGCTCTGGAGGTAACCCGGAAACTTTCAAAACAATATATAACAATATATAACATGATAACCCCTTGGGGAGAGGCAGTAAGCATACTACAGAACCTTAGCCGTTTATTTATTTATTGCTTAAAGCACCGCTGAAAAGCCCACTCCATGTGCTGCTCCATCATTAAGGTTGGAGCTGGCAGTCATCTTTGGAGTAGAATAGCTACAGAACTTGATGCCATTGTTAATATGGATATCAATGTGTTTATCGACAATAATGAACTATTGTTCCTATTAATAGAGTCACCCATCCTGAAATCCACATCTACCTCAACATGCAAGTATATATTCAGGCAGGCCCTGCCACCTAGGTCCAGGGTTACTGATTGATGGGTCACAGGTAGGAGGGTGTATAGCTAGCAGGCAAGCACGTGGGCAAGAAACTCTTGATCAATTCCTCAGATAGGCACAGTGACATCACAACGGTCAGGGGAGATTGCCCCTAATAAAGCACACATGGCCTGAGTGGGTATGCAAGCTTCGAAAAATACAACAAAGTCAGATACCTTAAGAGTTAGGAACAAATAGCTAATCAGGACCTAGCATACGCTCCCTGTGCTAGACATCTGGACACATTCACCACTGGCCCCACTGTGTCCACGCAAGGCTGAGACCTACCTGTAGTAACAATCTGACCATTCATTTATTACTCCAAGGCTGCAACCAACTTTCCTCACCATATATAGTATGCCAGAAACTTTTATTGCCTTTTGTAATATTGTTTATAAGACTAACGTGAACTGTAAATTGAGACAGTCCTCAGACCTTGTGCCTGTAACTGTTCTCCCAGCTAAACTCTTTAATTAAATGTTTAATTAAACAAATTGTTCCTGTTTTGCCAAATGCCTCTTGTCTTCTGTTTCTACCAAGGATTTCGAACCCAAGCAACACCATGTTATACCAGCCCAGCGGTTTTGCCAAATGCCTCTTGTCTTCCGCTTTTACTAAGGATTTCGAATCTGAGCAACACCATGTTATACCAACCCATAGCACGATGTGTTATTGCTGTTTTTTTCAGTAGTGTCCAGCTGATCAGCTGTTGGAGCTTGTGAGGCCACAAATGAAGGCTTAGCAGAAGGAGAGTAGGTGGGTTGGCTACTCTGGGGCAACAGACAATGAAAATGTGCCTCTATTAAAATTCCCATGGTTCAGGGGTTCAAGAGTTACTGGGCTCCTGTTGTGATACTTGGAGTATAGTATCGCTGTTTTTTGGCACCACCTTATTATTGGAACCAAACTGGGCACCAGATACATCCTTTTGGCATTTGACCCTTGGGGTAGCGAGGCATATTAGTTTCAGATTTACTCAGCAAGATGGTCAAGATTAGAAAAGCAGAACTCTGCGGAGCCTGCCATACCACAACCCACACCCCTGCAAATCCTGCCAAGTGCTGAGCCCTTTTCTTGATGTTCAGGGCACTTCGTGTTTAAGCTTTTGTTAGAAACAGGGTTTCTGGTTGGCTAGGGTATGCACCTAAGCCAGGTAGAACCCACCACTCTAGTAAGGGCAAGGGAGTTATACACCTAAGATAACCCTTGCTCATCCCCTTGATAGCTTGGCAGAGCAGTCAGGCTTATCCCAGAGGCAATGTGTAAAGCGTTTGCACAACACACTCACACAGCAGTGGCACACTAGGCACCCCACAAAAGAAGCTCCACACAATGTTATATAAAAATACCCTTAGTATTATCCATAAAAATACATTAGATCACAATCACATATATTACACTGTGCCACCAGGCACTCATCATGACTTCACAGGGATTACATAACTCACTAGGCTAATCGGGCCACAGTCATAAACATCAGTTGACACAACCCAGTAGCTAATGGTAAGAACTGTACTTAGCATAACACATTATGCATAAACATCATCCGCAGTGCACATATCATAAACACATCATGCCCAACTCAGGCAAATGCAGATCACCACCATGGTACATAGGGTGCAAACCTTGGTAATGTAACACCACATACATGTAAGCATCAGGGTCTAAGCTGCTACAACATTTACTGTAAACCCTGCATGGGTGATAAGGGTGGTGCCCACATCCAACAACCACTACCTCATGGCCTCAGGAAAGTCAGTTTGTAACATGAATGGCCTCTCACTCTAAACTACATTCCTGTGCTGCTTTTACAGAGCCTACAGCCGTTTCTTGAGAAGGATCGCGGCCTCAGTCGAGGGTTTCCTTCCCGACCTGCAGCCAATTCCACAAACTCCTGAGGCCCCAGGTTCCGGTGAGCCCGTATGTAGTGATGGACAACACGACACAGGATACAGGTAAGCTGGTTTATTATATAATTCGGCCAGAATACCAACAACGCTGCTGTCAGCTACAGGAACAACTGTCAACTGACCGAACAGCCTATGAATGAATGAATGAATGATGGTAGATTTATACCGCGCAAACATTGCCCAATGGGCGTCAAGGCGCCTAACAAATAAAGCTGACTGGGACAAACAGGAGAGCTTACTGGTAGGCCTTTATAAAATACCAGGTTTTAAGAGCTTTCCTAAACAAGGCCAGAGAGGGTAGTGACTTAATCTCCAAAGGGAGACCATTCCAGAGTAGAGGAGCGACAATGGAAAAGGCTCTGCTCCCCCATCTGGTCTTTTTAAAACGAGGAACTACCAACTGGTTAGAGTCAGAGGATCGCAGACGCCTACTAGGAATGTATCGGGTAAGCAATGACCCCAAAGCATTTGAGGGGCCAGCCTGCAGGGCTCTGTAGGTAAGGCAAAGAAGTTTAAAAGAGATTCTGAAATTAATAGGAAGCCAGTGCAGGTTCTTCCTGGCCAGCGTTGCCGAGGAGCCCCTAGGAAGTGCTAAGACGAATCTGGCAGCAGCATTCTGCACCACCTGCAGGCGCTGTATAAGATATTTATTGGACTATTGGACTCCGCATATAATGCATTGCAATAATCTAACCTGGAGCCCACAAGGGCAATCACTGTCTGTTTACGTGCTTGCGGGGACAGATAGTGAAGGATTCGTTTCAGAGTCTTAATGACTCCCCAACAAGTGGCCACCGTCCTGTTAATCTGACAGTTCATGGCGAGTAAAGTATCAAAGATAACACCAAGATTCCTAGCCGTAGAAGAGGGAGTGGGGCAAGTTCCGAGGGATGGAGGCCACCACTCATTGGACCAGATGTCTTGATCCTTGCCGAAAACCAGAACCTCAGTTTTATCGGCATTAAGTTTTAAGGAATTTAGTACCATCCACTCAGCTACCATCTGCATACAGGACCTAAAACCAGAAGCAGAGACACTAGCAGAGTGGCTTAGAGACACCATAATTTGCGTGTCATCAGCATAAGACACTACCTCCAACCCCTGCGATCTTACTAATCTAGCAAGGGGGGGCCACATAAAAATTAAATAGGGTCGGACTTAAGGCCGAACCCTGGGGCACTCCACATTGCAGAGATTTAGCAGGGGAGAGGAACTCACCAAGCATAACTCTTTGCTCTCTAAGATGTAGGAGTCAAGGAGACTGAGAGCCTGTCCTGCCACACCTGCCTCCCTCAGCCGAGATGTTAAGGTAGAGGGAGACAGGGTATCGAACGCTGCAGTCAGATCCAGCAAGACTAAAATCGTCGTCTGACCAAGATCGACTTTGCAACGGATGTTATCAGCCACCATAGTCAGGGCGGATTCAGTACTATGAGATTTCCTGAATCCGTGCTGAGAGCTATCCAAGAACTCAGAGGAGTCAAGGAAGGTGGATAGATAAGAATTTAAGTGAGCTTCAAGCATCTTTGCGGGGGCGGGCAACAGAGAGATGGGCCTAAAATTCTTCAGCACTCCAGGATCAAGGGAAGATTTTTTTAGAAGGGGTTTCACTATGGCCTTTTTCCAAACCATTGGGAAAATGCCCTGAGTCAAAGCCCCATTCATAACTGCCAATAACGGAGGCAGAAGAGTTTCCCTGCAATCCCTTAGAACTTTCAACGGACAAGGGTCTACAGGGGAGGCTGACTTAGTCATATCAAGCAGAGAGTTAAGCCCCTCAAGAGAAAGTGACGGAAAGTGGGTGAGAGACTTGTTTGAATCTCTCCTCCAAGATTCACAAGCCTTAATGTTAACAAGAGAGTGCTCATCCAACGTCTTCTTTTGGTTGTCCAGAGCCAGATGAATATCCGAAATTTTATTATAAAAAAAATCGGAGATATTATTACAAAGCTCCTGTGAAGCCACAACTGGATCGGGGATCTGAAGAGAGCACAATGAGTCAACGATCTTAAAAAGCTCTTTGGATGAGGGAAGCGAAGTTGTCAAATGAGAGAAATACTTATGCAGATAGATAACTTTTCAAAAGATAATCTATTGTTACATCGTAAAGATTCTAAGCTTCCCTCGTGGAGCCCCTCACGAGAGCCACCACGAGGGAAGGAAAAGGAAGAAACACTACACAGTAGTCCTTGTGAAACCTCATGGGTCACCACCGATGGACAAAGTAAGCACAGCCACCCATTAGAGATCGCGTGGGTGGCTGTTACTCTCCCCACATAGACCCGACCCACCTCTGTGTATCTTTGCAGGTGTGGAGTCCTTGCGTGCCTCGCACGGCTCCTCTACTCGTATTCAGGGAAGAAGCCTCCGCTGGGCTAGGACCTCCCATCTGGACCCTCTTCCCTGCAGCAGCCAGTAAGAGAAGGAAGCAGCCTGTCAGTATGTGGACCAGAGTCTCCGCACGCCTTGCTGCCTTCGGACCCGCCCCTCAATGACATCAGCGGCCCGGGAATCCTCGCTCTTCCTTCCTGGCTCCCTCGGCAGCTTCCGAAACCGTGCTGCTGCGAGCACAAATCAATTTAAAGAAAAGGCGGTCTCCTCACGGTGAGAAGACACTCTGTGCCCGCCGCATCTTTGAAGGTTGAGCCCACTTCTCGGGCTCCTAGAAACAAAATTTGAAAGCGCCCTCCACGCGCTTCGGGGGTGCAGACACAGCGCTGAGGAGCACCACAAAGATGGAGTACTCCACACTTGTTACCGCAGTAGGAGTCCACCCCGGGGACTCAGGCAAATAACCCCCAGCACGCTCCAAGCCCAGGGGCAGTGCCAAGAGCCAAAAGAAGCCTGAGACAGGTTTGAAAGGCTACTTCGGTTGGTGGCCCAAGCAGCGCTGCAAGTCCACCAGAAGCATGTAATTTACTGGCCCTGGGTATATTTGATACAACTGTACAAGGGACTGATATGTAAATTAAATACATGTCTAGATCAATCTTACAAAGTTTACAAGAGAGAGCACATGCACATTAGCACTGATCAGCAGTGATAAAGTGACCAGTCATAAAACCGCCAACAATAGGTCAGAAAACATACAGGAGGAATGCAAAAAGCTCTGGGATGACCCTGCAAAAAAGGGCCAAGTCCAACAGCTTTCAAAACGTTATTGCCACAAAGCTTATCCAGACCAAATTTGTTTTAATTTCCCCCATTAGTTGGGAATTGTAAGGGTAGCCAGGATTGTGAATTCTCCTGGAGAGAATTGAGAAAATAGCCATCATGTAGCATTTGTTTGGAGTGGGGGGGAATATGGTAAATGTACTGTGGAAGAAAGTATTTTTTTTTTTTTTAAGAATGGCATCAACAAAAGGTTTGTTGTGCTAACGTCACACTCAATCCAGCTTTCAGGAACAACCAGAGTTGTAAAGAAAATCTTTTTTTTGCCACAGTTTTTACAATTTTGTAATTGGTAGTCAAAATTCTGAACTCAGCATGGGGTCAGTTGTGCATGGTTTATCCAAACAAATTAACCTGTGAATTAAAAAACAAATGAAAATAAGTTGGGGAAATATAAATAGGAGGTGGCAATATTTTCATCTGTAATTTTTTGCCACAATGTCTGATTAACAAAACTAATATATCATTGCATTCGTCAAACTCTTCTCATCACAAGCATATAACAAGTTGTTTGTTTGTCCGAAAACATGCAATACATAGAGCCATCAACTGCTGAGCTGTAGCTTATATGGATTTTCATTGTGCACTGTCCTTGGATCAGTTCATATTGCAAAGTAACATCAAGGGTGTAAACTTAATGCCTGTGAAATGGATATCATAGTGTGTATATATATAATGGCGGATCATCATTGTACGAGGAGGTGTATTTACTTCTTTCCTACTCACAGCCTGACGTATTCTTGCTCTAGGGGCTGAAACGTATGTGGGGACTCGAGGAAGCGGTGAGGACACTTACCTGACCGGAATTTTATTATCGGACACATCGCGTTGAGTTCCAAACCGCACTACCATTGTGACGAACATTCCAATATTGGTTCCCCGCACAACATCTTCCCAAACAAGGTGATCTCTGGGAGTTGTAGTCATCACCTAGCTACAGCTGATGGGCGAACATGTGATCAGGGGTGATTAGTGCTTGTACCAATTGGAGCACAGTGGGACTATTTTAAACGTGGATGTGTTAACATCCGGACAATAACGGCATCTGAGGAAGGCTAATTAAAGCCGAAATGCATCATGCCCAGCTAATGGCGGATCATCATTGTACGAGGAGGTGGATTTACTTATTTCCTACTCACAGCCTGACGGATTCTTGCTCTAGGGGCTGAAACGTATGCGGGGACTCGAGGAATCGGTGAGGACACTTACCTGACCGGAATTTTACTATCGGACACATCGCGTTGAGTTCCACACAGCACTACCATTGTGACGAACATTCCAATATTGGTTACCCGTACAACATCTTCCCAAGGGAGTCGGCAGTCCTGCTTCCTTAATTAGGATGCAACTGCCTTTACGGCGGTCGGACAGTGTATCTTTCCTATTGCGGCATGTGCTGTGGGCTGCGGCACAAGCCGCATTACGAAATAGGCACTTTTTAAACATCCATGCACCGTGTGGCAGACATCATGGATTGCCTGCCACCCGATGCATGGATGTTTGGGGGGCACCACAGGGGCCCCCAAAGTCAATTTCTGACAGCCTTTATATAGCCGTCATAGAAAGGCTATGGGAAACATGCATCAGAATCCCCACAACTCCATTTTGGGGATTACGATCCGCACTCTTACCCAACGGGCTCCTTGAGCCTGTCGGAGGCAGAGCGGATTCCCCCCGCAGGCATCTGTCAGACCGCCCATACCATAATAGAGTGGTCGGACCGATGCCTAAGATGTCATGCAGATTGCCACCAACAAGCTGTCACCAACAAGCTGCTCGACATCCTAATGAGGCCCATAATTTTAAAATAAATATATACAATAATACAAATATAGAATAAAATGATTAAAAATAAAAAATAACGTAAGGAAAATAAAATAGTATTAAAAAATATATAATAACAAAATGAAGGTAAAATAACCTGAGAAACAGAAGGGAAACTTTGGAGGGGTCAGATTTACTATTACCACTCCATCATAATCAGCAATAGGTAAAGTGTTGAACTTTGGAAGGCTCAGATTTACTATTCCAACTACTAAATTAAGAAAATAAATAAAAATAGATATAAAATAAACATAAAATACATTTCAGCCGATGTATGAAAATTATATAAATTTCTAAGAAATATTTAATTTAGATAAATAATACCTAATTTACAACATGAAAAAATAAAATTATAACATGTACATTATTTACCAGTTAAAAACATGAGAAAATATATAGATTTAAAACGCTTCCCGCTTCTCACCCTCTCCCACTGACCACATACACAACCTCGGAATCATCCTGGACTCTGAACTCAAAATGGACCATGAAAACAACGACGTCACCTCCTCCTGCTACCACACCCTCCTCCTCCTATGAAAGACCCTCAACTGTATTCCTCTCAAGTACAGGAAATCGTCACCCACGCCCTCATCAGCAACAGACCGGACTACAGCAACAAACTCTACGCTGGGTCAACAAGAACCTCAAAACGTCCAGAAGGTTCAAACCAGACTAGTCCTCAACCTACCTGGCCACTGACACATCACCCAACACCTGCGGACACTGCATTGACTCCCGGTTTAGAAGAGAATCACCTACAAGCTTCTCACCCATGCCCCACAAAGCCCTCCACAACACCGGACTCGCCTACCTGAACCACCGCTTCTCGTTCCACGCACCCCAAAGACCCCTCCACTCAGCCCAGTTCTCCCTTGCGATGGTGCCACACATCAAGAAGACCAGAACACGAGGTCACTCCTTCTCCATCCTCGCGGCCAAGGCATGGAACATCCTCCCTCTCCACCTCTGGCAGACACCAACACTCTCCAAGTTCATGAAGGACCTCAAGACCTGGCTCTTGACGAATCACCCTGAACGTCCAGGGATGCAGACTTCCCCCCCAGCTCCCTGAGACCCTTCCAGGTGAGTAGTTGTGCTTTACCAGGCTGGTGATTGATTGATTGATCGATGATTCTATCATAAAAATCCAGCACCCACATAAAAAGACCATGCCAATGATTTGTGATATGAATGAAAAGCTTGTGGGTTTCAGACTGAGATTCAAATCATTTGTTTTTTTGATTAATTTAGATCATTACAAAAAGAAGAAAAACACATCCACTCTTACTAACATACTTGTTAATTAAATTCCATAATAATTAAAAAATGCAGTATAAAGACAGCATAGAAATAAAATGTAAGAGTCACTCCATTGTATCATGGACCCAGAATTATGACACTAAAATAGAGCGATTCATTCTGCTATAGAAGTTCCATTTTCATATTTTTAAGTTTGTATCACTTGAGCCAGGAATGTAGGAAACATTGCATGTCTGCTTTAGTCAGGTAATGATAACATCAGATAGGGTTGCAGAGCATCTGCTGTGACAATTTGATAGATGTATTTTGAAGCTTTTTTATTTTTAACTTCAGATGGTCTTCAGTACATGATAGGGCTCTGACTAGAGCCTTGCAGAAGATTAGAAAAGAGCCCTATGCCTCTGTCGAATCCTATAAGGAAGCCTGTTATTGTGCATTTTCAGATTTTTGAAAATAGACCAATTACAGAGAAAGTGCTTGGTGTTCTTACTTATAAGCTCCCACTTGCTTGCCTTCAAGCACCCCTGCTCCCTTGAGTACAGCACCATTTCATATAAAATACAACTTGTTTGAGTGATTGTCTCTGGAGGCCACATCTGGACTGCATTTGGCCTTGAGAAATGATATGCAGTTATTTGAAGGGGGTACCAACTGTTCTACCTTGGTTCTTATCTACACAGGTAGACAGCCTTGGAAGGCAACATGCCAGACGGTTATCCCTAGCAATAATCCAACTCCTGTTACGTTCTCAGAATAGGTTCAGTTGTACATAATGCCAAGATTTATACACACATGAACACTTTAGTGTTGATTATTCCCAATTTTTTAATTGTCTCAGAGATTCCAGATGTGTATCCCAGACTTAAATGTCAGTTTCTTGGGATCATGGTTGGATCTTCTCCCTTCATCCCAGAATCTCAGATTGGCCCAGCTGGTGATTTTCATCAGTCTCCCCTGGTTATTCTACAGCCACATGACAAAGTGTGTGGAGGTAGTATTTTTAGAACTGGATCTGATACTGCACCACAATTACTGGTAAACAGGTAGACATTAGAAAACGGAGAGAGAGCGATGGTCCTGTGATATTCAATATGACACACTCTGGGTAAAAGTGTCCATGATTTCAATACATAGCAGCATTCTAAGAGGCGGGACCAAATCCAGCCTAAGACCCTTCTTAACCCCTTCCATGCTGCGCAGATTCCGCCGCTGTGCTGACGGAATCTTGCGCGGGCGTGGTCATGACGGAACGGTTCCGTCATGAGCACAGCTCAACCGTGGCTCATGACGGAACCGTTCCGTCATGAGCACCGAAGGGGTTAATATCCCTGAGCATTCTTTTAAGATGGATTCTGCAGTACTCCAGATCAAAAACTGAAAGTACTGATGGGATTATTGAGTAGATGTAGTGAAGTGGGGAAGGTAAGGGTGGCTCCTGGTGTTTTATGGTCACAGAGGTTTTGGCAGAGAGGAGTTGGATGTTGACACCATCCATTTGGTGTTTACCATTGTTTAAGCAGGAGGAGTAAAATAAATCCCATGAAAAATTGATGAAGGTGGTGCTCTTAATGTGTTGGTATGTACACCTGTTGGAGTTAATGGTAGAGTTTCCAGAGTTTTATCTGAAAAATTATATTTTGTGGCGGGTCCCAGTTTGGTTGATGAGTGAAAGTGTAGAGAAACATCTCTGAAAGGTGTGTACACAGGGATCACCGGGCGGGGGGTTGGGGTGGGGTCGGGGTGAATTGAGATCCCAATGCTCTGTTTGTTATTTAAATGGGATATTGGTTGGTGATTGTGGTGACAAGGATTCTTTATTTTGCCTTTTGAGACTGCAGTACAGCAATTCACCAGATAGTTATGTTTTGTTATTTGCTTGGATCATGATTATCCTATTATTGAAGATATTTATTGGGTGTTTTCTATGTGTAAGGGAATTACTGCCTGTGTCAAGTCTAAGGGCCCGATTCACAGAACTAACTTAAGACAAAATCCTAAACTTACTACCATTTTGGTATTCACAGAAGGCACTTACTCATTTTGGTATTCACAGAAGGCACTTACTCATTTCGGTATTCACAGAAGTTAGGAGTCCTAACTTTAGGACTCCTAAATGCCTTCTGTGAATACCGAAAGTCTTAAAATTAGGATTTTTCTCAGTTTAGTAGTAGTATAGTTAGGACTCCTAACTTTAGGACTCCTAAATGCCTTCTGTGAATACCGAAAGTCTTAAAATTAGGATTTTCTCAATTTAGTAGTCCTAAATTTAAGACTCCTAACTTTAGGACTCCTAAATGCCTTCTGTGAATACCGAAAGTCTTAAAATTAGGATTTTTCTCAGTTTAGTAGTAGTATAGTTAGGACTCCTAACTTTAGGACTCCTAAATGCCTTCTGTGAATACCGAAAGTCTTAAAATTAGGATTTTTCTCAATTTAGTAGTCCTAAGTCTGTAGGCTCTTGACCAAAATCAAATGAACTGAAGTGCGGCCAAAAGCAGTATGCAGCATGAGGTTGGCTGCCTATGGGGCGTTGGAAGCAGGGCCTGGCTGCAACATATGCCCTGTGGTGGCTAACCCCACACCACACATGAGCAAAGGCCGTATGCAGTGTGAGGTTGGCCGCTTCCAGCTGACTCGGGGCCAACCCCATGCCCCGTACAACAAAAGGCTGTATGCAGGGTAAAGTTGGCTGCCTGCAGGGGTGCTGGATGCCTCCGGGTGGGTTGGCTCGAGTACCTGGCTGAAGGGGGTCGGCTGCCCTGCAGGGGGGGGGGGGGGGGTTGCTGCAGGCCCTGTGGCCAACCCCCCCCCTCCATGTGCGGTGGGCTGTTAGCTTTACGTGTGGAAATAAAATATTACTTTACGTTACAAAAAAACAAGAAATGCCATATTTGAGATGCTATCAATGATGTCATAAATGATGTCACAGAACATGTTGTGAGTGATGTAATATGTGAGGTCATAAGCAGTGCATGGCTGGGCTCAAGCTATAGTTAGCTCTGCTAACTATAACTGGTGAACTTTCTTTTTTTTCAGTGAATACATGTACACCCACACATACACACACACACACACACACACACACACGCATACACACAGACACACATGCATGGTAAGCGCTAATAAGATCAAAAACTGACGAAATTTCAGGCCATGCCCTCATAAATTTACAAAATTCTGATGAAAATGCCATCCTTTTCTCTCCACCTTTTTAGTAATTGTTTGTTGGAGGCCAAGATTATTATTTGCGAACAGACAAATATAGAATAATGTTTTCGAGGCTACCGAATGTGGAAACAAAGCGCTTATCAACGAAGATGCTGAGCGAAAAAATGTTTTAGCATAGCATGTTTTAGCCTAATAGTGCAGTGGCGCATTATATGACACTCCCCTCGTTGGAATCTGCCACAGCACCCGCCTGCTAGTCACAAGGTAAGGTGTTTGACTTACAAACTAGAAAGGATCCTGCCTACTTCCCTTGTCAGAGGCCGCATTGGTAACCCGGATGACCTCGTCACACACTGTTACTGCGTCAAACGAGTGCAGAGGCCCACAGAGCAACCTGCAATTATTACTAATTAAAAAAAATGAATTATGGCTCAGAACGCGGCCTATTAGCATAACAAGGCCATGTGAAGAATATCTGCTATGTGCATTTTATGAATCTTCAGAAAATAGATTCTTTAATAAATTAATACAGGGGGCTCTGGGGTTTCATTAAAAGGTGGCTGGAGGGGGTAGACGCTGGTTACCAAGGAGACCACAGGTGGTTTGCGCGCTTTTTTCAGCTAAACTTGCTTGGGCCAGATGATTTCTTTCACCCTGCGCTCGCTGCTCTCTCCTCGGGCGCAGAGCTGCACATTTTAATGAAACCCCTGTTGTCCCCCTCACTGCTTTGATGCCCTCCCCTCTCAGCACCACCCCCGCGTCTCCCCGCTCCGCACTGGCCAATTGGATAAGAGGTTGGTGGAAACATTGACATCCCCTGACCATGAATAAACAGCAGAGCGATAAAAGCCGGATGATAAAAGAAACTAGAACAAACAATTGAAACAAATATGCAGAAATTCAAACGAGGTACAGTGAGGGGCATCTGCGGGGAGCTTCACATGCTACGGTTTGTGTTTTTGTGCATTGAAATTTTTAGACTTTTTTTTATATTTAATGTATCCATGTCTTTCCATCACCACTACCTCCCTCTCTCAGTTGTGTTGCTGAAACCCTCAGAGGCATATTAACTCTTGAATGACGGAGTGTCTCTGCATGTGTGTGCCGGATACTTTCTGCATTGTTTGTAAAAGTGCTCTACAAACATTGGACACAAAGTTTGCTTAACATTGGAGCTCATGTCTATCCAAGGGGATACTGGGCCCACTTTGGTGACGTCAGTCGGGCAGTGAATGGGTTAATGCATATTGAATAGGAGTTGTTCAATTTTTGGAGAAGAGAAAAAGAAACGCCCAGGCAACTAAAATTCAACACAATGGAAGTGCCTAGGTGTTGTTGCGGTGCTAGAACAGTATTTAGTATGGGCGGATGCCAGTTCCAGGATGCTTGTCTTATTCTTTTACTCTTCTGAATGATTCATGCATAGTCTGGATGTGCACCTTAACTTTGCGTTGGGGCATCTTGAAGTCAACGAGCAAGTGAGCATGGAAATATCTGGTATGAAAACCAAGCTTTCTCCCAGAGGGTTCCTCAACAGCAGAGTGTTAATATAATCTCCTGAAGTGAGCTATGCAGGTGCCTTTTACTGTCTTGCTTCATTTCCCTCTTGCGTCATCGGGCGTGGGAGACCCACAGGAGAGAAGCTACTTAGGTATCCTGATTACTATTTGAAAACAAATGACGGGTGTCTTTGGAAACGTTACACTCTTTCTCCTGCCATCAGGCACGGCCGGTACAGGTAAGAGCGGTGGGGTTATGGGGCGGGGGCGGAGCGGGGTGGAGGGGTGGCGGGTGGAGTCAACAGATGACTGGATAGGGAAAATAAACAAATAAATAAATAAATAAAACCACTTACCTTGCGTTCACCGCATCGCCGACTCAGCAATGCGGCAAGCGCAAGGTAAGTGGTTTTATTTATTTATTTATTCTATCCCGTCATCTGCCGACTTCCCCCTCCCCACGCCCTCTCCTCACCGCTCTTACCTGTACTGGCCGCGCCTGCCTGTCATGAGTGGTGTGCTGTCCTTGGGAGGCTCCCATCCTCAAGTATGATAGGCCGTCAAAGTCTCGGGCACATGTATCGAAATTGTGGTAAACTGCTAGCAAAAGAGCAAGCCTCACGCCCCTTGTACTGGGCCTGTTTCCCCAGTCTACTGTGGAAGCAAAGAAGCTGAGGTTTCGTAGGTAGAAAATGATTATTTATTTATTTGCCAGTTTTATATAGTGCAAACTCGACCCGAAGGTATTGGAGCGCTTTACGAGAGCACCAATTAAATTTTATAAGGTCACATTCACTTAGACACCGGGAGATTAAGTGACAGGCCCAGAATCATAGGATGTTAAGCCAACGCCAACACTCAAACCTGATTGCCAGTTCCAAAGTCAGCAGCTCTGGTCATTATGTCACCTTCTTTCCCCAAGGACCATCTAAGGGATTGTAGCCCCAATCTATAGGATATGTTACCCATTCATAAAATGAAGTATACTATGCAAGAATCATGCAGCAGGCCTGTCTACTCACACGGTGCCGCCTAATAACACACAATTTCATGACTCATCACATGGCAACATGGTGGTGAGGTACAAAGACACAGAGAGCTTGAAACCCGCGCACAGAAAGGTTTTCCAGCCCAGGAGTTAATGCTCTCCTCAGGACATGGAAGATAGTGCTACATGACTACTTATTCCTGTGGGTTCAGGGGAACTGTGGCTTTAAGCATAGGGTCGAAAGACCCACTTGCCAAGGCCCAGACGCTCACCGCGCCTACGCCCCTGCTCCCTGTACACTCACACAGTGATAACTACTCCAAGGTTGCCATGTCAACGGTAGGAACACACCGCTGGACAGGTAATGGATACAAGCCTCCAGGTATGGACTGTTTCCCGCAAAAATCAAAACCATTCTGCCCATTCTAGGAAAAGGATATACCTCAAGTAAAAACTTTCTGTCACAAATGTGGGTCTTATTCATGCTATACAAGCCTAATAAATAAACAAATAACTAAATGATAAGGGTGTTGTGTGTTTCCATTCCTATGTATCACGGCAGGAGATTAACTGAAGCCAGCGATAAGGTTTTTATTCGGGAATCAATCAGAGGACATCTTAACCGCCCCATGCGACGATCAGAGAAGGCACCTCAGACCTAGAGGACTATTTTTATTATGAAAACGCGAAGAATCCATTAGGTTATGTGTAGAGAAGTGTGGCTAATATTGTGTACCTATAACATCATCATTTATTTCCAATTATATTGGTTATATTATCTTCAACCGAAATACATTATAAGAGTGAAAACATTGTACTTCAGGACTAAATGGCGTGGGAAATATAGCAGGTCAAATGTTTCGAGAGAGTGGGATAGAAGCATTGGCTTGAGAAATGAGGAACATTTTCAATTAAGGTTTGAAAATCTGAAGAGATGGAGAAGATCAAATATCAGCTGGGAGAGGGTGCTAGAACTTCCAGAAATTCAAGCTAGAAGAGAGGAAACACTTATAGGTTGGCGGTAAGGAGAGCCCGGGGACTTAACGGGGCAAATAGAAACCTTTTATGGCAGAAACACACCTTGGCACTGGAGAGGCTTGTAGCAGAAGTTGGTAGCTCCTCTCAAGTTGAGTAACACTCCATTGCTTCACCCCCAAGAAGAGGAGAAGGCTCTCAAATTCCAATAGGTCATAATATCTGGGAGATTCCTTACCCCTTGTGAGTCTGGGGGTTGCCCTTCCTTTTGCTGTTTGTATCTGGCGACTGACTGACTCCTCAAAAGGGTTCCATCTTTAAACAATCAGTAGAATGACAATTCGGAATAATTGAAAATAATAGCAAAATATAATTCAATTTTCAGATCTATTGAAAAAAAAGTCCTTCTTTGATGAGAAGAAGCAAAGAATATAACTAAATAAATAACCCGAATCTTCAGATTATGAGAACCTAACCTAAGGGTGTCGGGAAAGCACTTGTTTCCCGAAAGAACACCCAAGTAAAAGAAAGAAAGGGACAGGGAAATTCCTTTCTTGAGTCCCCTCACTCACCAGGGTTTCCCCACGGTGACATGCTTCATCATTGGGGTCCTCTCAGTCCTCTACGGGCTGAGGCGTGCTGCGACTTGCGGATTTTCGTAGGAGCACTGAACAAGACTATGTGTTGTGCAAGTGTTGTGGTGTGGAGTGGTTTAGAGTGAGTTAAAATAATCAACTAGTGGGCCAAATAAATTTTAATCTTGCTCCTAGCTAATTGGTTAAAAAAATGGGTGATATGCTAGAATAAACTACTTTAATGGGTAAGTGTACCTAGCATATGGTCGACTAGTTTCGAGCTTCCCTAGCTCTTCATCAGGACTACACTGGAGACCTGCCTCGCCGACCGCATACTGAGTATGCGGTCGGCGAGGCAGGTCTCCAGTAGGTGTTTCCGGTGGGTGGCTTGAAGAGTACAAGTGTACGAGTGTCCAACCCCCCCTCAGTCGATCATGAGGCACAGTTTTGCCTTTTAAAATATTCTCATTAGACGTACATTACGTATGTATTTTGATTAACGCATGCAAATTTTGCGCAGCGTTTGTGTGTTTTTTCACTTATTTTTGCACCCAATCAGGTCTTCTAGGAGTGGTACTTGCACTGGGCTGGTCCCAGTGTAGTCCTGATGAAGAGCTAGGGAAGCTCGAAACTAGTCGACCATATGCTAGGTACACTTACCCATTAAAGTAGTTTATTCTAGCATATCACCCATTTTTTTAACCAATTAGCTAGGAGCAAGATTAAAATTTATTTGGCCCACTAGTTGATTATTTTAACTCACTCTAAACCACTCCACACCACAACACTTGCACAACACATAGTCTTGTTCAGTGCTCCTACGTAAATCCGCAAGTCGCAGCACGCCTCAGCCCGTAGAGGACTGAGAGGACCCCAATGATGAAGCATGTCACCGTGGGGAAACCCTGGTGAGTGAGGGGACTCAAGAAAGGAATTGCCCTGTCCCTTTCTTTCTTTTACTTGGGTGTTCTTTCGGGAAACAAGTGCTTTCCCGACACCCTTAGGTTAGGTTCTCATAATCTGAAGATTCGGGTTATTTATTTAGTTATGTACACAATGGGAGGGTGAACCTAACCGTTATAAAACCTCTCTTTCCCCCTTCTTTTTGATATAAGAAGCAAAGAATCCCACCTCACTCTCTGAATTCCTGAAATGTCAAATTTGTATAAGAGTCCCTTCATGCCCTGGATTAGTACGTGAGTCTCACAGCTATGGCAGGGTATAATGTTTGTTTCTGAGACACTAAATCCTGAGGTATGGTTAAGAAACATGCATCCCAGAAATAGACTACCCCCACAAAGAAAATAACCAATCTTAATCATCTTTTTTAAAGTTTTTGTCCGGTGGATGGGGTTTTTCAATAATAATATCGACTGAAATGTATTTATTGATCATCTCAAAGTATATTTTGTGCAGACAAAGCTTTCAGGACAAAGCAAAAGACTTAACACTGATATTATCCTACTTTTAAGAAGATTTGATGCTACACTGTTTCCCTGGATAATCCCAAGAAAAGATCCAGGAGTTCATCCTTCATCAAATTCATTGACTGTAGATACAGCGTTCATTGTCGTGTGACCCACTCAAATCACTCCCCAATAATAAGAAAAATGATATTCTTATTCTTTGTTTTCAAAACCATTCTTATATTTCTTCATATACATGGACTTTAACACTTTACATTTATGATAGACATGTTCATTGCATTATTTAATGATAAATTGCTTCATCAGCATTACATTCAGCCTAATTTGCGTAAATAATTATGGCTTCCGTGCATCGAAACAACATGCACTCTAGTTTTTTCACCATAACCACAATTTCTGCCCTTCCTCACATCGCTGAGAATTTCATTTAGTGGCCTCTCAATTTCGGTAACTGGTACTTCTTTAAAAGAAATATCATGACACACATGAATCACATCTGCATTTTTCTACCTTTAAGCGCTCTACATGAAGTGTAAGATATAACATACATCAATATTCAAAGCGTTTGCATCATAAAAGTAACTTATTTGATTTCCATTCAACATTCTCTTTAATAAAATGTTGTCTTCCCCAATAAGGCCAACCTGCAAAAAACACATTGCAAGTGACGAGTTGAGAAATGGCCACCTGGTGAGGCCAGCGAGCTTGAATGAGATGTTCTTTGGTGAGCCTTCAAAAGTATGGATTTGATGTACGTCTGTTTTGACTATCACCTACCACAGAAACAGGTCACACAATCACCGACTCCCTACCTCACCCGTGGAGGACTTCACTCAAACTGTTTTACTACCAAATGCCCACTTCGTCAAAGATACAGAACACCATTTCTTTCACTCATGCACACTCACTCACTCACTCACTCACTCACTCCCACACACATGGTCCAATAAAAAAGGCATCACACTCCTTTATGCCATTAAGATTATATGGCTTACCTGTTTTAGTTGCAGAAGGCAACAGCAGTAAAATAGGGTAGTTAGGGATATCCTTAGCGACCGATGTACGTATAATCTTGTTTGTGTCCTTAGACGTTTCTTGACTTCCACAGTGACATATCCAATCCCTTGGCCATCCATCAGAATTCTGAAATCCTCAGGTGATCTAAGGTTCGGGCTTACACACTTAGAAGACCTCCAGGCTGAGCCTTCGTTCATTAGGGAGTCTCGGTACTCAAGATCATAACACATTTCTACAGCACCTGTGCATCCATGGGGTCTGTAAGTTACAGTGGTTTGCTGGTAATGAGAGTCCATTAACTCTTTCTGGGTATAGAAAGTGTCTCAGCATAACTTTCAATTCACCCCTAGAGCAGGCATGCATGCATGATTGTGGCATCTGTAGGGAGGTCTGAGATTGCTCATATCTGACTTTAAAACAAGGAAAATAGGCCACCCTTACATTGCCATATCTAATAGAAGTCCTGCCTGATGCAATGCACCTCCAACTATTGCAGACAAGTAAAATGTGGCATTGCCTTTACTTCCTAACTCACTGGGCTGGGAATAACCCCCTCCAAGGAGCAAGGTGCACCACATAGTGAAGATGATAGCGATAAATATTTATAAAACACGAGCAGTTATGCAGAAGAGCATGTCCTGCCGATGAGCTGAATAGTCAGATCAAGTTCACAGAACAGGCAGGTTTTCGAATCCTTGTGGACCTTGAGATTATCTATTTCTGAAGATGGAGAGAAACAGTGTTCTACTGCTTGGGGCCACATAAGAGAAAGCTCTCCCACCTAGTGGAGATCGTAAAATTTGGAGAACATTTTACAGGGTGTCAAACGTAGTTTCTGCTTTGTAATATTGTGATTGTTTCTGGATTGGATAAAGGTTGGTCACCGGTTATGGCGGGTTCTGAGACAGAAACATAAGGTTTTAATAAGCAGACTCTGCTTCTCTGATAGCCAACGCAGGCCCGTGAGGTGTGGTCAGATAGTAATGTGCAAATGTATGTTTTAATTGTGTCCTGTTGACTAAGTCAAATCATTTTTCTTGCAGGACTTCCATTGAGTCACTGGAATTTGCAATACACACCAGTCGCCAGGGACTGTTAGTCTCCTTCTTCTTCTTCTGAAGGCTGGTCATCACTCAGTAGCTTGTATAATCGCAGTTGCATCTAATTTGGAACAAATTATCCCTATGTGGTTCTCGCTAAAATGGAAGGAATGACAGACATAATCAAGATATTGTGTCAGTCCATATTAATTTCTGTATTTTTTTGTAAATGATGAGTAAGGTATAACTTGCAATGTAACTAACACTAATGGATTGTCATATAATGTTAAATTATACATTATGAATATCATGGTCTGGTTTCTAATTTGAATGTATGCTTTCCAAAGTCTGGTCAAAAGCAGATGATGTATGTGTATCAGACTTTTTTGTTAAAGGTTTTTGCAACAGTAGTTTCAACCAGGCTCGTTTGAAAATAGTGTTGCATAAAAGTGAACTTCCTTAGTAAAATTCTGTAAAAGTCAATGTAGGAAAAGAAGTAGTGAGCTACCTATTGTGCGTAACTAGTCAGGGAAACAGTTTCATTTCACAAAATGTGCAGCTGAAATTGTATCATGTTTGCTTTTTCTGACAATTATATTGCTAGAAGTGGCATCCCATTGTACTTTACAGTGATGACCTCAAGAAACATGACATGACACAGTCTTTGAGCATTATAGAATTGGAGAAAGTTGGTAGTTAATTCTACTCCAAAATTTAAAAAAACAAAGAAAAAACCTTTAATAATTTACGGTAACACATTTGAGGTGGCCATTGACTCCCTGGCTAAAAGTTACTCTGCCTCAGAATGATTGACCAACTGCTCGGGAGGGGTGTAGGTCACTATTTCACTAATGTCTCAAATTAAATGAGTACCACTGAAGAACCGGGTTTTTAGAACCCAGCGGCGTCAAAGTCTTCGGGTTCACCTGTCTTAGAATACAGAGACACAGGATACTTCTTGGTGGCGTCAGAGATCGAATTTATTGGCTGCAGCCAGTAACAGAAGTCCTAGAAGTCATCACGGTATGAGTTCTCAGGAGACTGCTCAAATTTACAAAGCAAGTCATCCCTTTTTATGCCAAAAACATCACATTCCAGACAGACACCCATATTTTACAAATTGTCCAATCGCATGTAACCACACCAAAAGCATTGCATGACGGTAAAACCCACTTTTCAGGTGTCCGGCCCATAATCCAGCATCGAACAATCCCAACATTCTTCTTTAGACAAGCCGGACAGACCCATGATAAAGAGACCACAACCCATATCGTAAATGGACCATAAAAGAAGAAACAGAAACAGATAGAAGTAGGATGGGGCATGTTTGTGTGCAATAAAACTTTACAAGATCCCGTGCTCTGACCCTTAATCAAGATCAGCTAGCGGGCGGGAACGGGTTTGGCAGGGTCGGCCTCAGGCAACGAGGTCAGTTCACTCAAGTCATGTAGGAGTCAGCACAAACTCGAGCTAAAGTGCGCCTGACTAAAAAAAGCTTGTTTAACCACAGTCATCCGCCTATGTGAGGGCAACCACAAAATGGCTACCATGCGCAAAATGGAACCCAGGGTTTGGAACGAACATCCTAAATACGCCGTGAATCCATTGGTGTAATGTGACGAAAACACACGTACTAGCCGAACTCACTAGTTACGGTTCGCTGTTACCAAAATCGTCACGGAACCATGATGTTTATAGCGCAGATTCAGATTTCACGGAACCTCAGACCCTCCGTTTGCCCTTACATAGGCAATCTCAGTCTGCATCTGAATTGATGTCGATATTCATCAAATCATCAAGGTGCTGTTGAAGCATCATCCTATCTCTCTGTACCTTTCTCAAGACAGGCGGTCTCCTAACACAGGTAGTAGCACAAAGGCCACATATGGCAGGATCACACTGTACACAGAGACAACACGAGAAAAGGATCGCTAAAGCCACACCAATGATCGTCAGAATCCTCCATCCCCAAGCGGATAACAGTTCCCAAAACCATCCAGTTAACGACCAATCTCCTCCGTCCGTATGTATTGACTCGGAGATCTTATGTAACCTAGAGATGGCCTCGTATACTGTCGGAGCATTATCTGGAATGAAAACGCAGCAACTCGATTGGATCACTTTACACACTCCACCTCGATCTGCAAGTATGACATCTAAAACCATACGATTCTGCAATGTCATAAGGCGATCCGCTTGAAGCTCAGCTGTCAAATTACTAAGGGCACCTGCAGTTTCGTTTATGGTGGATTCAACCACTCTCGTCAATTGCCGCAAGCTCCTACTGTTAACCATAGGTCCCCAAAACGGTAGGAAACCCTTAAAGAAGTCTCCTACTTCTTGTCCAGCGGTATCTTCCTGATCGAAGACACCCCTGGCAACTCTCGTCTTGTGGTAATCTGCGGCAGCAGTATACGTAGGAGGCAACAAATATCCAACATAACACGTTCCCGAAAAATCAGGGGGCAACCATGTATATGCTCTGTTGTAGCAAACGAAATACGTACCCTTGGCTGCCAAAAACGGCGGGGAAGACTGAGACGTAAAAACGTACGTTTGAGTACAAACACTCTTCCCTAACTGAGCTTTCGGATTCCTGCCAATACCTTGCAGACAAAAATGACCTTGGTGGGGTACGATCCAAATCGGAGGTGACCTCTTTCGTCTCTGCTTTTCACTCAGGCTAACACTGTATCCGGTCGCGTTCCAGCCAACATAAGCTAGTAACTCGTCCTTGGGAATAGTCCTATATGTATCGATATCCCTACTCATATTCGCAATTCCCTTTACCAAGGCTTTATTACTCGAGTTATTTCTTATGGTACGCAGGGGATAGACTTCGATAGCATAAATGAACATCGTCTGGAAAGCCCATAAAGACCCATTCTGACTAAACGGCAGAACCAGATAGGGAATACCTCTATCTGTAGTATGTGGCATAAGACCACACACCCAACAATTAGTGATGTTCACTACCAACTGATGTTGATGCAGAAGCTGTACAAATGAGTTATTTACAAATTCTGACCTCCTAATCTGCTCGTGTTCGGGTAAGATATGAAAAGAATGCAAAGAAGTAGTAATAGGAAAAGACGTAGGCTGGGAAGTGGGTGCAGAGGTCAATTGGGTAGAAAAAACAATCCAACCCACCAAAGCTAGCGTCATGCTAAGAAACATCATAATACATGTAATCGGAAAACATTTGAGATGCATTATCCTGCATAGTTTTGTCTTAAAGTTCGTTTTCTCAACAGCTCTCTTGACCTCAAAAAATTCCATCCTCTCACCGTGCTGTTCGCGGCGGTTGGTTTTCTTCTGCTAGGGAGTGCGTCTGTCAGTCCAGGCAACGCCCTAGGACCAACCAGAACCATCGACCTTGTGTCTACACGGCTGCAATCCCAGGTCTTTACACCGCGACCTTACAGCTGAACCCGGATGGTGGTTCGAAAAAAAAAAGAAAAAAAAGATCAAAACAGTTCCTCGGCTGAGAGAGTGCTGTTCTCAAAATGAAAGAAATTATTTGTTTTTTATTAGTCCATTGTCTCTAGACCGTAGGTTATAACGACTTTTACCAGGCTCTGTCTGACTTTGAGACAACAGTTCAGGTTCAGTGGTGTCCAATCTTAAAGGTGAAGGCACAGGTGCTTGCAAGACATCGTCATCTCCTTTCTCAGACCTTGTCCATACCAATTCAGCATCGCTAAACGGTGTGAATTTCGGTAATCTCTCAGTTTCGGTGTCTGCGATACCTCCGCGGATCCATTGGTCGTACGGCAGTGGTAAGGGTACCCTCTTACAGTGTACGCCGTGGATCCAATTTCTTTTTCCGAAGACTTTTACAGATGTCCTCGTAGACAACAACACCTGGTGAGGGCCCGTCCAACGGGGATGATCGTTATTAGTCCTCTGAAATTTTTTTACCAGGATCCAATCACCAGGATTGATAGTATGACCTGGGTCCACGGATGCTGGTGGCAAGCTATCATGAACCTGTTGATGCAAGACACGCAATTTAGCCGTCAGGTCATACAAATAGACCACCAATACAGGATAATCGATGTCACTAAATTTCGTTGGTCTCGGCACTCCCCACACATTTGCCGGTCGACCAAAAACAATTTCATACGGACTAAGTCCAATTCGGGAATGCACTGTAGTTCTAGTTGACAAAAGTGCCAATGGCAAGGCATCGGGCCATTGGAGACCAGAGCTCGCCTGAATCTTGGCTAACTTCAGCTTCAGAGTGCCATCATAGCACTCCACTAAACCAGCTGATTGGGGATGATTCGCAGCGTGGAATTTCTGCTTTATGCCCAAACCCTCACACACTCTCTTCATGATCCTACCCACAAACTCACTTCCGTTATCACTCCACACCATCCTTGGCAACCCGAACCTAGGGAAATATTCTTTGAGCAAGACTTTAGCTGTGGACAAGGCAGTATTATCTTTTAGGGGGTATGCCTCTACCCATCTAGAAAAGGCACAAACAACTACAAGGACGTATTTCAAATTGTTGCATCTTTCCATGTGGATAAAATCCAATTGCAAAACCTCGAACGGATACGTCGGAGGCGCGAAGTGACCAGCTGGAGTTGGAGTTCCCTTACCAGGATTATACATCAGACACACCATACAATTCTTGACCACATTCTCCGCACACTTGGGAATTCCTCCATTCTCCCACACTGGAGCCAACAACTTACATATCCCTTTCGCACTGATGTGAGACATTCCATGTGCCATCGTAACAACCCGAAAGATCATACGCATCGGGGAGCATCCATCTTTGGTGTTCCGACAACTCAACCCAACAACCAGTCGAATCCAACCTACCCGTAGTTTCTCTCCACACGTTTTTCTCACTCTCCGTAGCTTCGGCCTGAATAGATTTTACACTCTCAATCATATCCTCACACATTCCAGCCGCACCAGTCCATCTCGCAGGGCCTGCAACATACATTCGACCCATCACATTTTTCGCTGTTTCTTTCGCAACTTCGTCCGCAAATGCGTTACCACGGCCAACATCATCCGTAACCTTTCGGTGAGCGCTACAATTCACAATCGCAACTTGCTTCGGCAGAGTAAGTGACTGAAGGAGCTCATTCTCCAACTGTCCATGTTGGATTTTAGTCCCATGAAACGTAAGGAATCCTCTCTCTCGCCACAAGCGTCCAAAATTGTGTGCTACACCAAACGCATACTGACTATCGGTATATACATTCACTCTCTTTCCTTCAGACAAGACACATGCTCTTGTTAATGCGATCAATTCCGCTGCTTGTGCTGAATTATAGCTCACTCGTGCAGTTTCAACAATCGTACACAATGTCGTCTAAGCATATGCCGCAGTCGTATCACCATTCGGGAGTTTGTAGCATGACCCATCAACCCATAGCGTACCATCCGGATCTGAAAGAGGAGTATCTTTTAGATCAACTCTACCCTTCGTTTTCTCTTCTGTGCTAAGAAAGCAATCATGCTGTTCTTGACCATTCTTATCCACAGAAATCGGCAACAATGTCGCTGGATTTAATACGTTGCACCGTTTAATGTGCACGTGACTGGCCAAAAGCGTCAACTCGTAACCCGACAACCTTGCACTAGTAAGATGCTGAGTCTTTGTTCTGTTCAATAGAGTATCCACTGCATGTGGAACCATCACTACCAACGTATTATCCATCACCAACCCAGCAGACTGTCGGATGGAAACAGCCGCTGCTGCTGTAGCTCTTAAGCAACTCGGCAATGCTCTAGCTACCGAATCCAGAGTCGACGAGAAATACGCACATGGACGCTGCTTCTCACCAAACTGCTGTGTCAAAACTGACAATGCACAACCCTCTCTCTCATGAACATAGAGTGTAAAAGGCTTACTGTAGTCAGGAGTACCCAACACCATCGCAGAACACAACGCGTCACGCAATTCAGAAAAACTTTTATGACAATCGTCAGACCAGGGAAGAGGACTCGGTGTATCCTTACAAGTCAAAGCCAACAAAGGTTTTGCCAACAAGGAAAAATTCGGAATCCACTGTCTACAGTACGACGTGATACCCAAGAAAGCGCGTACCTCTCTCTGCGTACTAGGCACAGTCATTTGAGCAATCGCTTGGATTCGTTCTGGGGTCAACCTTCTTCCCTCCTGCGACAAGAGATGACCTAAGTAGGTCACCTCTTGGCGACAGTGCTGTAACTTTGAAGGTGACACTTTATGATGCAAATCAGACAAATGTTGTAACAACGAAAGAGTAGTTTCTTTACAAGTTTCCTTATCATCAGCAGCCACTAACAGATCGTCGACATACTGAATAAGAGCAGCACCCGCAGGCAACACAAAGGTATCAAGCTGAGTTTTCAAAGCCTGACTATAGATGGATGGACTTTCGCAATAGCCTTGAGGAGCGCGCTTAAACCGGAAGCTTCGTCCTCCCAAAGAGAAGCCAAAAATATCTCTACTTTCTTCGGCGATTGGAATACTAAAGAAAGCGTTCTTCAAGTCTATGACGGAGTACCAGGCAGCTGAAGCAGGAATCAAAGTCAACAAAGCAGTAATGTCCGGAACAACAGGAAACTGGGGCACAACAATCTTATTAACCTCTCGAAGGTCAATCACAAACCGATACTCAGGCTGTTGAGAAGAACCAGTACGCTTCAAGATAGGCAGAACAGGACTGTTACACACATTACCTCTCATCTCTTCGATCACGCCTTTCTCAATTAAATCATAGATGATCGCTAAAAGCGCTCTTTCACCATCACTCGAAATCCGATATTGGGGAATACGTGGCAATCTAACATTCGATTTGAGCTTCACAACATATGGTGGAATCCCCAAAAGACCCACATCATTAGGACCAGTAGCCCAAAGAGTATCAGGGAGACAACGCAATTCCAGTTGAAGCTGATCTCTAGACAGATACATCGGAGAGGTCACTTTCTTACCCAATGTAAGGTGTACTTCCGAAGGAGAACAATACAATGTCGCGTGCAGTCTCTTTAACAAATCCAGACCCAACAAATTCTCACCACAACCTGTCGTTAGAATAAGGGGTGCTTCCAATTCACAAGGCCCAATAGAAAGAGACAAGGGACTAGAAACTGGATTACGAACCGGGGCGCCAGAAAATCCCACTGAAATATTCGTTAAGCCAGACAAAGGTGCGCCAGGGAGTTTAGAATGCATGATAGAACTCTTCGCTGCACCAGTATCCAAAAGAAAAGGCTCTACCACACCTGATGTAACCACTGCAACATAAGGTCCATACTGGTCTACTGAAACTGACACTACTCCCTCTCTTTGTCCTTAGCTGTCCTAGCAATCATTATAGCCAGTACTCTCACTCTCAGCATAGCAATCGTCAACATAATATTGCGGAGATCTGCCAGTCTGCACGTTCTGCTGATCAAAATAATTCATAGACGTCTGCGGGGGAAAAGAACGTTCGTTCTGAGGGAACGTGCCACGTCCTCTACCCCTAGACACCTGCTGGAAACTACCACGACCTCTTGGAGCCAACATACCGCTCGCACGTTGTCGTAAAGCAGGGCACTCATTCTTATAATGACCTTCCTCTCTACAATACGCGCACTGATTCAGACCCAAAGGTGGTCTTGGAGGAAAATACTCGGGTTTCTGTGACAGTCTCTGAAACGATGGAGGTTGCTGAAACTGTAGACGTTGCTGTGATTCTTGCTGATTTGAGCGAGGCGGATACGCCTGCTGCGAAGAACCTTCGTTTTTAAGTCTTTTGTCTTTTTCTCTAATCTATCTTTCTCATCCTTATCCCTATTCTCGTAGTACTGTGCAGTCGCCAATATCTGGGCCGACGAAGAGACAGCCCAAGAACTCTCTGAATCTTTCAACTTATTACACAGTTCGGGAAGTAAATTAAAACAAACTTATCTACAAGCAATCTCTGGCCACCTTCCGTACTCATATCTTGACCGCTATGATCTATAAACGCCTCTTCAAACCTGGTGAAAAATCAGACACACTTTCGTCCTTCTTCTGCTTACATGCTGTTAACTTGTCCCAATTCACTCGTAACGCTGGCATCATCGTTTTCATCATATTAATGATTCTACCGGGTAAATCCGCAATTAGAGGCTCAGGTTTAGCTCCTCCTACCTATCTAGCATCTACAGTCGCAATATTCACCCATGTATCACCTAATTCTACCGCATGATCCTCGTGGCGAATCTTCGCCCACAACGGTTGAGGGACTACATTACCCAATAACATATCCACATCAGCTAGATTCATAATGCATAACTCCTTATAATACCCCGCGGGATTCTTACGGGGGTCGGGTAAGGTTTGCTTAAGAGCCAAAACCTCAGCTCTCTTCCAAGGGACATGTATCCAAACTCTTTGGAAATGAGCCAAAACAGGTGGATTAGCGTTTGCGTCTCCCTCTCTCCAGACTGGAGGAACCTCTCTCATTGGATATTGTCGTATCTTCTTTCTAACTGAGGCATCAGGTTCAAACAATGGCTGGGGAGGAAGTGCAGACCTATATGTAAGAAGTGTCACTACCGCATCCTCGACACCAGCTCCCACTATCATCCCTTTGGCAAACTCACTCTGAATATCAAGCAGTCCAACAGGAGCCAACTCCAATTCATCTTCCCACTGTTCCCGAAGCAAAGTACACATCCTATCAAAAACATACCGCTGCGTCGGCTCTTTCCACTGTAGGAAAGTATTCAGCACCGCTCCCGGATCATACCTAGAAACATTCGTAACCCACCTACGAGCCAACGAATCCAACACTCCACGCTCCACAGAACCAGGGAGCTGACTACGTCTCTGTCTGTCATCAGAAACGGGGGTCGTGACTAGCGACCCAAATAGAGTAGTTAGGAAATTAGTAATAGTGTCAGCTAATTGCCGACGAACAGAAGGGGAAGCAGTCATGAGAACAGGAGAAAAGGTAACTTGCGATGGCAAAGAAAAAGACGCAGAAGTGGAGGAAGTCGAAGGGACAGGAGCAGGAGGCAAAGCAGTCTGAGTCAAGGCAGGCAAAGGTAAAGTAGGCAACCCAGGAAGAGGGGGTGCCGGAGGAACCTGAACCAACTGTGGAACAGGAAAAGGGGGTTGCGGAGGGGCTAAAGGCTGACCTGCAACCTGTTGTACAACAAGCGGTAATATCGGTGCAGTAGCACCTTGCACGTAATGGGGAGGTGATTTTAACAAATAAGACATTAATGGATCCTTTTCGGGATCCTTAACAGGATTCACAGGAGGGGGAGACAAAACTGGATAACATTTGTCAATAGCCATATGATGTTGCCTATTTGACACCTCAATCGCTTTACCTTCTTCATCTTCTTTAAAATTGCCTAGCAGCTTGCATTATCGATACACCTTTCTCTCTCTTATCTCTTTTAGCTTGTTTTATCTCTCGTTGTCTGGCTTCTTTGCGCCAAAGGCGGAAGGAGTCGAACATTGCCGGCCGGGCTTTCTTCCTAAATAATTTCGCTTCCAAATTGTCTAAAATCTCTGTTTCAAAACTACCATGTTGGGGCCATCGTAAGACACCATCTTTCCTAGTATAGCGGACCCATACTTCATTGAACGTAATGGGGCCCATGCCGTGTTTAGCGTAGAGCTCATAAGTCGGAGTTCCAACTGGAGGTATCGGACACGAATTCTCCAATCGGAACTTCCTGTTATAACCACAACAAAACCAAGTACCAAATTTGCTACGATTAGGCATCTTCGCTCACTAATCGAGCTTCAAACTTCAAGGGGCTATCTCTACCGATACACTCGTAAATATACGAGACCCTCGGCTTTGGAAATTGCAATTTTCAAATCAAAACTAAGGACCAAACAAACTAAGAACCAAACTAAGACCAAGCAAAACCAAAAACCGATCAAACTAAGGACCAAGTAAAACTAAGAACCAAACAAATTAGTGGGAGCGACCCACTTATACTTAACCAAGTTGTCTGCTATGCCACCCAGAAGATCCGTCGGTCGTCTCGCCTTACGAAGTTTCACAAAGAGGGGGGGTGTCCAAGACAGGGCGACAGTCAGGGCAGCGGTCCTTACGTAGCCGTCAGAAGGGGGAAACCTCGTGGAAAAGACCTTCGGTCCACGTTTTCGACATGCAGGGGTCGCTGAAGTGGGGGCCCTCCTCCAGAGTTTCCTCACGAAGTTCCTCTTGATCCTCGGGCTTGGACCGGTACCGCTTGATGTCGCCCCACGTCGGGCGCCAACTGAAGAACCTGGGTTTTTAGAACCCAGCGGCGTCAGGGGCACGCCCAAAGTCTTCGGGTTCACCTGTCTTAGAATACAGAGACACAGGATACTTCTTGGTGGTGTCAGAGATCGAATTTATTGGCTGCAGCCAGTAACAGAAGTCCTAGAAGTCATCACGGTATGAGTTCTCAGGAGTCTGCTCAAATTTACAAAGCAAGTCATCCCTTTTTATGCCAAAAACATCACATTCCAGACAGACACCCATATTTTACAAATTGTCCAATCGCATGTAACCACACCAAAAGTATTGCATGACGGTAAAACCCACTTTTCAGGTGTCCGGCCCATAATCCATCATCGAACAATCCCAACATTCTTCTTTAGACAGACCCATGATAAAGAGACCACAACCCATATCGTGAATGGGCCATAAAAGAAGAAACAAAAACAGATAGAAGTAGGATGGGGCATGTTTGTGTGCAATAAAACTTTACAAGATCCCATGCTCTGACCCTTAATCAAGATCAGCTAGCGGGCGGGAAAGGGTTTGGCAGGGTCGGCCTCAGGCAACGAGGTCAGTTCACTCAAGTCATGTAGGAGTCAGCACAAACCCGAGCTAAAGTGCGCCTGACTAAAAAAAGCTTGTTTAACCACAGTCATCGACCTATGTGAGGGCAACCACAAAATGGCTACCATGCGCAAAATGGAACCCAGGGTTTGGAACGAACATCCTAAATACGCCGTGAATCCATTGGTGTAATGTGACGAAAACACACGTACTAGCCGAACTCACTAGTTACGGTTCGCTGTTACTAAAATCGTCACGGAACCATGATGTTTATAGCGCAGATTCAGATTTCACGGAACCTCACCACAATGAACCGAGGTGACCCCCTAACTGATGACCACAACAAACTTTATTTTTGATTACTGGTTAGTGTGGGCAGAAAGAATATGTCTTTTAAAGATACTACAATAGACCACTTGATCTTATGTGAGCTTAATGTAGACCACAAAAGTTTGAAAACAGTGTACAAAGAAATAATTTACGGCAAGCTGTTGAATCACAGTAAAATGTTTACGGCAAGAAGAAATGTTGAATTCTAGACCATTCAAAATGTATTGATCTGGGCTTCTGGGAATCTAAACAAAAGACTTTGCCAGATTATAATCAAGCAGAAATGAATGTGTGACCATCAGCCTATGTTGCTTGAAAAAAGACAATATGTTTTAATAGTTTTAGGTGTTTAAAGCAGATGGACACAACCACATTCACCTCAGTGGTAATTGAGAGATTTACATCAAACCTGAATCCAAAGTTTTTCAATGCTGCTACAGACACTGCCCAATCACACTTAGGTAGTAGTAAATTTATTTCTTTGGTTAAAACAAATATAACCATAAAAGATAGATAAAATTGAACAAAAATATTCAATGCATCTTATGAAAGTTAAGATAATCCACATCAAGGTTAAATACATTTAAAAAAAGCAAAGTGCATAACCCTAGTGCAAAAAAACATTGATTGACGGCCAATCTGCATGAAGGGTTAATTTCTCTTTCCAGACTGAATTATATACAATTTTCAGCAGCTGAGAACAACCTTTTCAGGGAAAAGGGAAGGGGACAAAATGCATAATCTCAAATAAGCATTAACACATCTTTTGACCAAGGTAAACAGTCCAATTTACAAACAAATAACAAACATAACTAACAAGTAAAAGCCTCATATAACCAGACCAAATACATTTTAAATTAGGGCAGGCCTCCTGAAATTTAAAAATGCTGCTTAGGAATAACCCTATGTTCACACAAATGTTTGCATCCCTCAACATAAGGAGAAACAGCATGACAGGCTTTACTTGACTACATTTTAATGCTTTTAAAATGGGTATTAAAATGTTCTCCTAGGCAAGGTACAAAAAAACAAAACAAAACAAAATGAGCAATGATCTGAGCCAAGAAATTATCACACTCATAGGTGCCAAGGGTACCCTGTGCGTTACAACAAACAAATGATGGACGGAATGCTGACAATGCAGACATTCTACCCCAGTCAAGAGATCTGGGTTAAATCCATCATTCTTTTGCCCACTACGCCACCCCAGTTCAGACATGGCCATATGCAAATCAGTCTTGACCCTGTGCCTCATGGGAACAGCCCAGCCCGAACTGCCAAGCCATGTCTTCCCTGGACCAGAATCAAGCATCCTAGGACCGGTTTCTGGCTATCAGCCGTCATCAGCCAGGATAGCTTGACTCCAGTGGCGTAGTGAGCACGGGTCCCACGTCTGGGAATACCCATCCCACTTAGGGCGAAAAGCGTTACAACAAACAAATGACGGACGGAATGCTAACAATGCAGACATTCTCCCCCAGTCAAGAGATCTGGGTTAAATCCATCGTTCTTTTGCCCACTACGCCACCCCAGTTCAGACATGGCCATATGCAAATCAGTCTTGACCCTGTGCCTCATGGGAACAGTCCAGCCCGAACTGCCAAGCCATGTCTTCCCTGGACCGGAATCAAGCATCCTAGGACCGGTTTCTGGCTATCAGCCGTCATCAGCCAGGATAGCTTGACTCCAGTGGCGTAGTGAGCACGGGTCCCACGTCTGGGAATACCCATCCCACTTAGGGCGAAAAGCGTTACAACAAACAAATGATGGACGGAATGCTGACAATGCAGACATTCTCCCCCAGTCAAGAGATCTGGGTTAAATCCATCGTTCTTTTGCCCACTACGCCACCCCAGTTCAGACATGGCCATATGCAAATCAGTCTTGACCCTGTGCCTCATGGGAACAGTCCAGCCCGAACTGCCAAGCCATGTCTTCCCTGGACCGGAATCAAGCATCCTAGGACCGGTTTCTGGCTATCAGCCGTCATCAGCCAGGATAGCTTGACTCCAGTGGCGTAGGGAGCACGGGTCCCACGTCTGGGAATACCCATCCCACTTAGGGCGAAAAGCGTTACAACAAACAAATGATGGACGGAATGCTGACAATGCAGACATTCTCCCCCAGTCAAGAGATCTGGGTTAAATCCATCGTTCTTTTGCCCACTACGCCACCCCAGTTCAGACATGGCCATATGCAAATCAGTCTTGACCCTGTGCCTCATGGGAACAGTCCAGCCCGAACTGCCAAGCCATGTCTTCCCTGGACCGGAATCAAGCATCCTAGGACCGGTTTCTGGCTATCAGCCGTCATCAGCCAGGATAGCTTGACTCCAGTGGCGTAGTGAGCACGGGTCCCGGCTTGGCAGTTCGGGCTGGACTGTTCCCATGAGGCACAGGGTCAAGACTGATTTGCATATGGCCATGTCTGAACTGGGGTGGTGTAGTGGGCAAAAGAACGATGGATTTAACCCAGATCTTTTGACTGGGGGAGAATGTCTGCATTGTCAGCATTCCATCCATCATTTGTTTGTTGTAACGCTTTTTGCCCTAAGTGGGATGGGTATTCCCAGACGTGGGACCCGTGCTCACTACGCCACTGGAGTCAAGCTATCCTGGCTGATGACTAGGCCTGGGCGGTAAATTCCGTTCCGTTCCGTTCCGTTCGCGGAATTTGCGGAATTTGGGTAATTTCGCGTTCAGCGGAGAACGCGAAATTGCCCAAAAATCTGCGTTCCGCGACTTCGCGAAATTTTTTGCTTGTTCGCGTTCTCAATATGCGTGTTCGTGAGATATTTCACCCCAAGCACGCAAACAGCGATCGCGAACAGGAAAAAAGTATCGCGAACAAGCAATTCCGCGTGTTCGCGGAATTTATGCGTGTTCGCGGAGATTTGCGTAACGCGATTACGCAAATTCCGCCCACCCCTACTGATGACGGCTGATAGCCAGAAACTGGTCCTAGGATGCTTGATTCCGGTCCAGGGAAGACATGGCTTGGCAGTTCGGGCTGGACTGTTCCCATGAGGCACAGGGTCAAGACTGATTTGCATATGGCCATGTCTGAACTGGGGTGGTGTAGTGGGCAAAAGAACGATGGATTTAACCCAGATCTTTTGACTGGGGGAGAATGTCTGCATTGTCAGCATTCCGTCCATCATTTGTTTGTTGTAACGCTTTTTGCCCTCCGTGGGATGGGTATTCCCAGACGTGGGACCCGTGCTCACTACGCCACTGGAGTCAAGCTATCCTGGCTGATGACGGCTGATAGCCAGAAACCGGTCCTAGGATGCTTGATTCCGGTCCAGGGAAGAAATGGCTTGGCAGTTCGGGCTGGACTGTTCCCATGAGGCACAGGGTCAAGACTGATTTGCATATGGCCATGTCTGAACTGGGGTGGTGTAGTGGGCAAAAGAACGATGGATTTAACCCAGATCTTTTGACTGGGGGAGAATGTCTGCATTGTCAGCATTCCGTCCATCATTTGTTTGTTGTAACGCTTTTTGCCCTAAGTGGGATGGGTATTCCCAGACGTGGGACCCGTGCTCACTACGCCACTGGAGTCAAGCTATCCTGGCTGATGACGGCTGATAGCCAGAAACCGGTCCTAGGATGCTTGATTCCGGTCCAGGGAAGACATGGCTTGACAGTTCGGGCTGGACTGTTCCCATGAGGCACAGGGTCAAGACTGATTTGCATATGGCCATGTCTGAACTGGGGTGGTGTAGTGGGCAAAAGAACGATGGATTTAACCCAGATCTTTTGACTGGGGGAGAATGTCTGCATTGTCAGCATTCCGTCCATCATTTGTTTGTTGTAACGCTTTTTGCCCTAAGTGGGATGGGTATTCCCAGACGTGGGACCCGTGCTCACTACGCCACTGGAGTCAAGCTATCCTGGCTGATGACGGCTGATAGCCAGAAACCGGTCCTAGGATGCTTGATTCCGGTCCAGGGAAGACATGGCTAAGCAGTTCGGGCTGGACTGTTCACATGAGGCACAGGGTCAAGACTGATTTGCATATGGCCATGTCTGAACTGGGGTGGTGTAGTGGGCAAAAGAACGATGGATTTAACCCAGATCTTTTGACTGGGGGAGAATGTCTGCATTGTCAGCATTCCGTCCATCATTTGTTTGTTGTAACGCTTTTTGCCCTAAGTGGGATGGGTATTCCCAGACGTGGGACCCGTGCTCACTACGCCACTGGAGTCAAGCTATCCTGGCTGATGACGGC